>NC_137505.1:16350000-16697500 GCF_041902795.1 Electrophorus electricus | reverse complement strand
ATCCAGAGTGACTTACAAAAGTGCTTTATCATTTACTCAAGGAATGAATACATCCTAGCCAGTGCAGTAATGTAGAGTCCAAGATACCATTGAACTAGAATACTGTTGAAATACAGGGATCAGTGCTGATGCCTAGAAGTGCAAAATACTCTATAACAGATATCGATACGTTCAGAAAACAATACTCTATAATAAGTACCAGAGGTTCAGTTACTCAACATAGGTGTAGGATCAGTGCTCATTTAAATATTCCACAAATAGATGGGTCTTCAGTCTGCGTTTGAAGACCACAAGGGACTCTGCTGTCCAAACAGTAAACAGACATTTGTTCCACCATCTAGGATCCAAGATAGAGAATACCCTCGATACTTGTCTTCCATGAGACTTGAAGCATGGTGTTTGAAGCCAAGCCATACTTGAGGTTCGACGTACTCAAGGTACAGATTGGGCTTTTACCATTGACATCAAATATTGAGGGACATTTTTGGCTTTGTAGGCAAACATTCAGGTTTTAATCTGATGTGTGCAGCTATAGGAAGCCAATAAAGGGAGACCGGTCGAGACCAGTCTTGCTGATGTGTTTTGGACAAATTGTAGAGGTCTGATGTCTCGGAGGAAGACCAGCAAGTAGCGAGTTGCAGTAGTCTAGCCTTGAGATTACAAGAGACTGCACAAGCACCTGGGTAGCTTCCTGTGAGAGAACGGGCCGAATCCTTCGTATGTTACAAAGGAGAAATCTGCAAGACCGTGTTAGATTAGAGAAGAATGTCAAAGGCTGCTGAAAGGACTAGAAGAATCAAAACAGATGACTGTTTGGCAGCTTTACCAGCATGAAGTTTTTTCGTCACATGCTATGAGGGCCGTGTCTGTAGAATGTGCCGGTTTGTAGCCAGACCGATTGATCACTTTATGCAAGTGCATGTACAACCAATGTTTCAGGAACTTCTTACTTATTAGGTTTCATACCTCAAATGTTAATCAAAATGAAGATTTTGAG
Organism: Electrophorus electricus; assembly: GCF_041902795.1. Taxonomy (NCBI): domain Eukaryota; kingdom Metazoa; phylum Chordata; class Actinopteri; order Gymnotiformes; family Gymnotidae; genus Electrophorus; species Electrophorus electricus. The sequence continues at coordinate 16,696,503 of NC_137505.1, read as the reverse complement.
GAAAATACGTTTAATATGTAACTTTTCTCCAAAATATACCCACCACTTTACTGGATATTATTGTTACTGACTTGTTCACAAACAGTAAATGTCATTCTTTGCAGTACAAATCTTTGTAAACTTTGCAGAGAATTAATTTATTATGATTATTCTTTATGTCTTTGGTTTGGCCTTTTTTGGCGCAAATATTGTTCGAAACTGGATGTTTGACAAATCACATTACTTTTTGTTTCTATATGAAAAAAAAGTTGAAAGTCATATAAGAGTTCTTTTGAAGAAAGATGTACCCATCTACCAGTCCCCATCTATCAGCTACTTACTCGGCTGCTGCTAAAAATAGGGATTTCAAATATTTTTTGAACTATTGACTTATTTTCCCAATAACCAAAATGTCAGTGCAGCATTCTAGAAATGTCACAATTGTCACAATGTCACAATGATTATTCTTTATGTCTTTGGTTTGGCCTTTTTTGGGGCAAATATTGTTTGAAACTGGATGTTTGACAAATCACGTTATTTTTTGTTACACACAAAAGGGTCTCTATACGAAAAAAAAGTTGAAAGTCATATAAGGGTTCTTTTGAAGAAAGATGTACCCGTCTACCTGTACCCATCTATCAGCTACTTACTCGGCTGCTGCTACAAATAGGGATTTCAAATATTTTTTGAACTATTGACTTATTTTCCCAATAACCAAAATGTCAGTGCAGCATTCTAGAAATGTCACAATGCATATGACATCACAACATCTTTGACGTCACTACAAGTATATAAAGGTGAGCGCAAGCATTTATATGTCATTTCACTTGACAGATTTCAGCAGTTATAAAGTTGGAAGACAATAGAGTGAATTAAACCTAATCGTAGGTCAACTTTCCAGAACAAGGTACGGTTGAATAAGTCAATTTTGTAATTACAGAAGGCTATTTTCCATCTAATTGTATGTGTATGTATCTGTCTGTCTGTCTAAATGTCCGCTTAGCTACTATAGCTAGAGCTTTTCTAATTTTATGATGAACGGTCTGTCTGCTGTAGTTTTATATAGTTATGGAATGCATTGACGTTCCACCTGTTTTCTCACACAAGGCTTTATGTCAAGCATAAGCGACTGCTTTTTATGCTATTTAGATTTTGCTGTTTTAAAGGTACAAGACAAGTAATATAAGTGATTAAACCAAATTTCATCACCATACCCGCCCTTTCATGTTAGATTGCTGTCTGTCCACCAAACTGTAAAAATGATTTATGCTTTTGACTTCATATCGCCTTTTCAGAACAAAGTATTCCAGGAGAGTCTTAAGAAAACTTGGACCAGGACAAATGGAGAAACAGAAGCGTCTTTTAGGCAGGAAGATGTAAGGCCTTTGCACTACAATGTTAAAAAATCTTAGAATAACAATATTAATTTTAAATGATTCTTATTTATACAGCATATTCCTTATAGAACCCAAAAGCTCAAGGTGCTTTACACTGCAATGAACGAACAGTATTCAGTAATAAAACATTGATCAAATAAAACAGTTAAAAGTCACAAAATATAAATGTAGAAAATGAAATTAATTGAAACAGAATTTAAATTAAACCGGCTAAACAACCTGAACAATTAGATCAAGCTAAACAAGCCACTCTTTAATCTGTATTAAACACCAATAGAGCTTGCACTCTAAATACTTTCTGGACTATTCCAAAGTATCGGAACGATGAAACATGAAACAGATGAAACATGTTTCATCAACCTTGTTATTTTAAAAGATTAGGAAGTAATGTTAAAGGAATCAGTCTTATTTTCCTTATAATGTGCTAAAGTAGAATAAAATAATTTTGATTGTATTGTGCAATTAACAAAATACAACATGGACCTGAGCTCTATCAGTGATTCATCCATTAAATAGAGATTAAGAAAAACAATCTATAAACTTAGACACAAGCTCTCTCAAAATGATTTGACCATGGATTTTAGTTCAGGCTGTTGATGTTTGAAGAATGACAAACGAACAACATTTCCTTATATATTTTTGTTGTTTCCATAGTAAAATTCCTTCACCTCCAAAAGTGACACGGGCTTCTTCAGTATTTAAAAAGGTGAGTTTAAAATGGCCAAATTTGTTATTCATCAGAAAATGGAATTGTTGCTAATAAGTGAGATGTCAGCACAGTTGTTATGTTATCCTGATATTTAATTTCTTTTTATTCAACCTCTTCTATGGTTCTCAAAACAAGAGCAAGTCAAAAAGCACAAGACAAAACGAGAATAAACCTGTGAGGAATGACAGCAAAATGCTCCTTGATAGAGCCAAAAAAATCATCCCAGACTTGGAGAAGCTCGATATTGCACCAATCTTGACCCATTTTGTGATGGATCTGACTCATGAGTATGCCATTTTTAAACCTTTTCTTCTTCTTCTTCTTCTTCTTCTTCTTCTTCTTCTTCTTCTTCTTCTTCTTCTTCTTCTTCTTCTGCTTTTTCAATTTATCATTTTTATTTTTGGTATAATTTTGAATGTATGAGATTTTTAGCATAAATATTAATTATAGTTCTAAAGAATGCTTTTATTCACATTCTTTAAGGCAGTGGACATCTATCCGGAAAGCAATCCCTAGTCCAGTAAGTCATACTACATTGCTTACACTTCAACATATTTTAAATGGGATTCATATTAATTCTAAACCAAACAACCAAAACCATTTTGGAGCAATTTTCAATGTTCGCCTTTCTATGTTATCTCTCCTTTCTTTCACAGGAGACAAAGGTCATGATCTCTCATATGGGTTCATTCATTGCGGACATTGTCACTGAAGTAACTGTGATGGGTCTTCTTTCATCTCTGGAAGAAATGTTAGATGTTGATCTAAGATCAGTGTTGCTTTCAAATTCCAAGAAGGAAACTGCAGATTTGCTGAATGCTTTCCGTACCAGATATCGTGAGATAAATCATTCAGCTTCAGTCCACGTGAAGGAGGGGACAGCTCATATGGACTCTCTAAGCAGAGATGTTAAGACTGCAGTTATTGATACACATCGCAGTTGCCTAGATGACTATGAGAGAGACCAAATTGTGATGAAATTCCACTCTACTATGGAAGATACAAATTCAGAAGCAGTGAGTGAGGTTCTGATAGGAGATACTGAGAGTCTGACATCGTTATCCTCAGATGTCCATGACGATGGTACATCTAGACCTATAAGTACCATTCCTATAGCTGGCTCTCCGGTTTCGAATATGCTTCAGCGCTTTGATGATGAGATGGAGGAATTTTCTGAACTGTCACAAGACATCAATCCCCGCATAAAAGGAAGGACACATTTTTTGTCCCATCATTTAATAAATCCTGACCTTGAAGGGGTCTCATCTTGTGAGCTCTGTGGTATGGTCATGCCAATCTACCTAGAGCAGGATGACTTGAAATCATCACAGGCATCATCAGAGCTATGCACAGATAGTAGGAACACCTCCTCCGACGTCATGGCAAGCCAAGTTATGGAGTTGGTTGTCCCACCATCTGTGAAGAAGGCTCAAGAGTCCCCCAGTGTACACAATGACTGGTCTTCCCTGTTCAGCATCGATATACATAGCTCTCCATCACTACAGTCTGAGATGTCTGCTAGGTCACCATGTACTGAGCCTGCTCTGGACAATCAGAGCAAAACCATGAAAGCCCAGAAGGGGAGATTGCATTTCCTATTCCCCTTCAGTAAGGTCTCAAAGAACTTAAAGGTAAAACATTTGACTTATTTCTTATTTAGATTTTGTTACATTGTTAATTTTTAAAGTAGTGCATATTTGAATTTCATTTCACACTGAATGTGTATATATCACTTTGCATAAATGACATAATTTGTTCTAAATTATATTCTGTTGCATTATTACTGGTTTGTATCTGTACTTTTAGTTATAAATGTACTTATGCTCTGATATTTCTCTACTAAATCATTGTTTTGTTTTTGTTAGAAACTCAAAAAGAAAAGCAAGGAGCACCCTAACACTGTAGCTGCTGCTGCAACTACAGGTAAGAACATATTGCTAGAAACACATATGACAATTTAGTTGTTAGACAGAATATCACAGTTATATCCATTTTTTAAAAATCAATAACTTTTTTGTCTTATGATAGGTAGTGAAGATGTTTCCCCCATCTCGTCATGTTTCACGAGGATGTTATCGTTCTTTACAAGGCAACGCTCAAATCATCAATAAAGCCTGAAACATCAATTTGCTGAAAATGTGCAAAAATGGCTGGTTTTTGATTACATTTACATTTACATTTACAGTATTTAGCAGATGCTCTTATCCAGAGCGTCTTACAAAAGTGCTTTGTCCTTTACTCATAGAATATCTTAGTACAGTACAGTAGGTTAGAGTCCCACATACCAATGAACTAGAATACTGTAGAATACAGGGATCAATGCTGATACCTAGAAGTACAAAATACATAAGGTCTATCTTAAACAATGATAAGTGCAATAAACAATAAGTGCTAGAGTTTTTTAAACAACATAAACAATACCCTACAATAAGTACAAATTTAGTCAGTCAATATGGGAGCAGTTTCAGTTGTCCTTTAACTAGGCTGCAAATAGATGAGTCTTCAGTCTGCATTTGAAGACTGCAAGGGACTCTGCTGACCGGACAGCAAGTGGGAGTTCATTTCACCATCTTGGAGCCAGGACAGAAAATAGTCTCGATGCTTGTCGTCAATGAGAACTGAAGCAAGGAATTTCAAGCCGAGCCGTACTTGAGTTTCAAAGTGCTCGAGCAACGGATCGCGCTTTGACCATTTACTTCATGTATGAAGGGGATGATCCATTTTTGGCTTTTGTAGGCAAGCATCAAAGTTTTAAATCTGATGTGTGCAGCTACTGGGAGCCAGTGAAGGGAGTGCAGCAGTGGAGTAACGTGTAAACTTCGGAAGATTGAAGACCAGTCGTGCTGTTGCATTCTGGACAAGTTGTAGAGGGCTGATGGCTCTTAGAGGAAGACCAGCAAATAGCGAGTTGCAGTAGTCTAGCTTTGAGATCACAAAAGACTACACAAGCACCTGGGTAGCGTCCTGTGAGAGATAGGGCAGAATGTTTCATATGTTACAAAGGAGAAATCTGCAAGACCGTGTTAGATTAGAGAAGAATGTCAAAGGCTGCTGAAAGGACTAGAAGAATCAAAACAGATGACTGTTTGGCAGCTTTACCAGCATGAAGTTTTTCCGTCACTGCTATGAGGGCCGTTTCTGTAGAATGTGCCGGTTTGTAGCCAGACCGATTGATCACTTTATGCAAGTGCATGTACAACCAATGTTTCAGGAACTTCTTACTTATTAGGTTTCATACCTCAAATGTTAATCAAAATGAAGATTTTGAGGAAAATAAGTTTAATTTGTAACTTTTCTCCAAAATATACCCACCACTTTACTGGATATTATTGATCCTGATTTGTTCACAAACAGTAAATGTCATGCTTTACAGTACAAATCTTTGTAAATTTTGCAGATAATTAATCTCTTATTAGTATTCTTTAAGTCTTTGGTTTGGTCTTATTTGGGGCATATTTTGTTTGAAATTGGATGTTTGACAAATCACATTATTTTTTTGTTACACATAAAAGGGTCTCTTTACATGAAGAAAAAAAATTGAAAGTCATAAAAAGGTACTTTTGAATAGAATGCAGAACTGGGTGAGGATGCTGGTGTCAAAGGTGTGTTTCTCTATATATCCAGACTCCTATGCAGGGCACACAATAAAATACGTGAAAGGTTGCCAGAGCATACATTGGGACATGCACCCACATGGGCAGCATATCTGCTGCGTGTGCCTGGGTGTGCCCATGCATGCACGATTGGGAATCATTCACGCTGTTACACTGGTTGGGGCAGGACGACGTGGAGTCGCTCTTGTCACTGGAGTTCTTCTTGCCGCTCTCCGAGCACAAGTCGCCCTGCAGTGCATCGAACAGCACGGGGTTCAGATGGACATACTCCCCCGATACCACCTCGATTACTGCAGGGAAACAGAAGAAGGGCACGTGGGGATCATATGTACTATGAGCTAGGACAATTTCTGCTGTTTTACAACAGTTTTGCATAGTTACAGATAAACTGTTCATACTATTACATTATTGCAGACTGAAGATAAAAAACTCCTACCTTCCTCATGAAGCCTTTTTAAATCATAAAAAGATAATAAACAAAATATGCTTCAATATATCAGCACAGTATAAAGTACAGACTATATAGTATAAAAATGTAATATTTCAAATGCACAGACAAAGACATGGTATATAATTTTGCCATATCAAACACAGACCATTGTAAATCCGTATTATTCCACTTTAATATCAGATATTAGTATGCGGTGTCCTTACACCTTTGTCTTGTCTGACAGTAATTGACTATGCCATCCAATAATGATAGCTGGAAGAATTTTATCTGTGCTTTACAAATTCCCAGACAATGCAGTTTCATTGCTGCACCTAACAGAGTGTTCCATGCAAAGAGAACAGGCTTGCTCAGATTTTTGGGTATTGACATTAAGACAGTTATATTGGGTGGAACAGCTACCCTTTGAAATGACAAAGAAGGATTTCTTTTAAACTCAAACGCTATCCTCTATCTGTCACGATACAGCCCCCTCGTCCCAGACGTGTGTGTGTGTGGGTGTGCATGTGTGTGTGTTTTTCTGCATTGCCATGCCCTCCCCATATATCAAACTTCTTCCTCTTTTCGTGTCGTTACGGTTTATGAATGTAAAGTCTTGTGTAGTCATTGGTTGCTTGTGTTTAACCTTACGTGAGCATATGTGCTAAGTTGTCTTCATTGTGTCTGTCAATAAACGTCATTGTCTTCTACACGGCTTGCCTTTGTATCCTGCCAATCGAAACACCAACCGCCAAAGGATGCCAGGAAAGAAGCGCAAAAAGAGGAACTGGAAGAAAAGGCATGACCACTCTTCCACAGCCCCTGCAGGGAAACCGTCCATCTTTATGGACACACTCCACAGTTTGTAGAGTTCTACAAACCCTCGACAGACTACTGGAACTGGTACGATTACGACCAATATCCAGGTCCTATTATCCATCTTGGGACTACCGAGAGGGTTAAGAGGAAGATGGCAGGAGGAAGGTTTATACCACATCAGCCTCCAGTCGGACTCGGGGGTCGATCGCTTGTAGGATCCAGCAATGAAGGTGGAGGAGGCCCTCCAGGAGGATCCTCCCACTGTTATGGACACCGGGTCAGCGCACTCCAGGAGCGACGAGCCTCCGGCATACAAGGCTTTGCCCAAGGCACGCCATTCTGGAGCCAGGAAGGTACCCCGCGTGACTGGCAGAGAGGCGTGATCATCTGAGGACAATCTCTCCCCTAAGACACACAGCCCCAGAGCTAGTGTGCCTCTGCATACGCCTCGTAGAGGCAAGAAGGAAGCCTCACCAGTGCCCGCCCCAGAGACAGGCAAAACCGCTGGTGTGCTTCCTGGCACGTCTGCCCCGAAACCAGAGAAGCCGCCGCCACCCACGTCTGCGAGGGACGACCCCCCCAGACTGGTCAGACGTCGACTCACCTAACGACTGGGAGACAAGCTGGTGTTCATGCCAGCTTCCCTGGACTACAACCATTTAGGTGTTCTTATTCATGTCCCTATCACTGTGCCCCTCTCTGTCACACTTAACGTACCGGTCATTTTGTGCCACTTTGTGTCTGTTCCTGTTTCTGTTACTGTGTCCATCCCTGTGTCTGTTGTCATCTTGGTCCCTGTCTTCCTCCCATCAGTCCTGCTTGCGGTGGCCCGTGTCGGTCGCTCGGTCCTCCAGCCGATTTGGCCTTGATCTGGGGGCCATAGCCTGACAGGTTGCCGTCGCGTGGTTGGGGAAGGGTTCTGTCACGTTTTGGCCCCCTACTCCCAGAAGTGCGTGTGTGTGTATTTGTGTGTGTGTGTGTGTGTGTGTGTGTGTGTGAGTGTATGTATATGTGTGTGTGTGTGTGTGTGTGTGTCTGTGTGTGTGTGTGTGTGTTTGTGTGCGGGTGTTCATCTGCATGGCCATGCCCTCCCCATGTATCACACCTGTTCCTCATTTTGTGTCATTACAGTTCATGAATATAAAGTGTTGTGTAGCCATTTTTGCTTGTTGGTGTTCTACACGACTCACCTTTCCATGCAAAGCCTCCCAGCGTTCCACTATCTAATGTACCATGTGTAGATATGTGTCCACTATCTAATGTACAACTGGGCTGAATTTTAAGGCTCTGAAGAAAAACATCTGGCATGAACACCAAACTACAATAAGCACAGTGTTATCAGTTAAAGCTGAATAGTGGCTTCACTTCTATAACCATATAGCTTAGTAAAGTGAAGAGAAGATCATGGGAAATGGAGTTTATTAGTATATTATTGCTGTTCTGATGACTACAGAACACTGGGCATCTGGGAGAAGTCAATAGATGCTGAGGCATCTGAGCATACACAGCCAACGTCGTCCTCTCACACATGTATATAGTCTATATACATCTGACTCTAGGAGGACATTGGGTATCCACAGGTTCCTCTTGGAAATATTTCCAACCACATCAGCAAGTTTTAGTATAAGTAACTTATGTTAGAGACTTATTGTTAATTTCATATTGTTGTGTAAAATTTCTTTTCGTTTTCAGTACCTATGAAAGATTTTGTCTGTTTTCTTGCTTTTTTTTTACCAAGTTTATTTTTCTGTATGTGATGTTGTTATTAATTCCATTCTTTTCTAGGCTTATTTACATTTCCATTCACGATATTTAGCAGATGTTTTTATCCAGAGTGACTTACAAAAGTGCTTTATCATTTACTCAAGGAATGAATACATCCTAGCCAGTGCAGTAATGTAGAGTCCAAGATACCATTGAACTAGAATACTGTTGAAATACAGGGATCAGTGCTGATGCCTAGAAGTGCAAAATACTCTATAACAGATATCGATACGTTCAGAAAACAATACTCTATAATAAGTACCAGAGGTTCAGTTACTCAACATAGGTGTAGGATCAGTGCTCATTTAAATATTCCACAAACAGATGGGTCTTCAGTCTGCGTTTGAAGACCACAAGGGACTCTGCTGTCCAAACAGTAAACAGACATTTGTTCCACCATCTAGGATCCAAGATAGAGAATACCCTCGATACTTGTCTTCCATGAGACTTGAAGCATGGTGTTTGAAGCCAAGCCATACTTGAGGTTCGACGTACTCAAGGTACAGATCGGGCTTTTACCATTGACATCAAATATTGAGGGACATTTTTGGCTTTGTAGGCAAACATTCAGGTTTTAATCTGATGTGTGCAGCTATAGGAAGCCAATAAAGGGAGACCGGTCGAGACCAGTCTTGCTGATGTGTTTTGGACAAATTGTAGAGGTCTGATGTCTCGGAGGAAGACCAGCAAGTAGCGAGTTGCAGTAGTCTAGCCTTGAGATTACAAGAGACTGCACAAGCACCTGGGTAGCTTCCTGTGAGAGAACGGGCCGAATCCTTCGTATGTTACAAAGGAGAAATCTGCAAGACCGTGTTAGATTAGAGAAGAATGTCAAAGGCTGCTGAAAGGACTAGAAGAATCAAAACAGATGACTGTTTGGCAGCTTTACCAGCATGAAGTTTTTTCGTCACATGCTATGAGGGCCGTGTCTGTAGAATGTGCCGGTTTGTAGCCAGACCGATTGATCACTTTATGCAAGTGCATGTACAACCAATGTTTCAGGAACTTCTTACTTATTAGGTTTCATACCTCAAATGTTAATCAAAATGAAGATTTTGAGGAAAATACGTTTAATATGTAACTTTTCTCCAAAATATACCCACCACTTTACTGGATATTATTGTTACTGACTTGTTCACAAACAGTAAATGTCATTCTTTGCAGTACAAATCTTTGTAAACTTTGCAGAGAATTAATTTATTATGATTATTCTTTATGTCTTTGGTTTGGCCTTTTTTGGGGCAAATATTGTTCGAAACTGGATGTTTGACAAATCACATTACTTTTTGTTTCTATATGAAAAAAAAGTTGAAAGTCATATAAGAGTTCTTTTGAAGAAAGATGTACCCATCTACCAGTCCCCATCTATCAGCTACTTACCCGGCTGCTGCTAAAAATAGGGATTTCAAATATTTTTTGAACTATTGACTTATTTTCCCAATAACCAAAATGTCAGTGCAGCATTCTAGAAATGTCACAATTGTCACAATGTCACAATGATTATTCTTTATGTCTTTGGTTTGGCCTTTTTTGGGGCAAATATTGTTTGAAACTGGATGTTTGACAAATCACGTTATTTTTTGTTACACACAAAAGGGTCTCTATATGAAAAAAAAGTTGAAAGTCATATAAGGGTTCTTTTGAAGAAAGATGTACCCGTCTACCTGTACCCATCTATCAGCTACTTACTCGGCTGCTGCTACAAATAGGGATTTCAAATATTTTTTGAACTATTGACTTATTTTCCCAATAACCAAAATGTCAGTGCAGCATTCTAGAAATGTCACAATGCATATGACATCACAACATCTTTGACGTCACTACAAGTATATAAAGGTGAGCGCAAGCATTTATATGTCATTTCACTTGACAGATTTCAGCAGTTATAAAGTTGGAAGACAATAGAGTGAATTAAACCTAATCGTAGGTCAACTTTCCAGAACAAGGTACGGTTGAATAAGTCAATTTTGTAATTACAGAAGGCTATTTTCCATCTAATTGTATGTGTATGTATCTGTCTGTCTGTCTAAATGTCCGCTTAGCTACTATAGCTAGAGCTTTTCTAATTTTATGATGAACGGTCTGTCTGCTGTAGTTTTATATAGTTATGGAATGCATTGACGTTCCACCTGTTTTCTCACACAAGGCTTTATGTCAAGCATAAGCGACTGCTTTTTATGCTATTTAGATTTTGCTGTTTTAAAGGTACAAGACAAGTAATATAAGTGATTAAACCAAATTTCATCACCATACCCGCCCTTTCATGTTAGATTGCTGTCTGTCCACCAAACTGTAAAAATGATTTATGCTTTTGACTTCATATCGCCTTTTCAGAACAAAGTATTCCAGGAGAGTCTTAAGAAAACTTGGACCAGGACAAATGGAGAAACAGAAGCGTCTTTTAGGCAGGAAGATGTAAGGCCTTTGCACTACAATGTTAAAAAATCTTAGAATAACAATATTAATTTTAAATGATTCTTATTTATACAGCATATTCCTTATAGAACCCAAAAGCTCAAGGTGCTTTACACTGCAATGAACGAACAGTATTCAGTAATAAAACATTGATCAAATAAAACAGTTAAAAGTCACAAAATATAAATGTAGAAAATGAAATTAATTGAAACAGAATTTAAATTAAACCGGCTAAACAACCTGAACAATTAGATCAAGCTAAACAAGCCACTCTTTAATCTGTATTAAACACCAATAGAGCTTGCACTCTAAATACTTTCTGGACTATTCCAAAGTATCGGAACGATGAAACATGAAACAGATGAAACATGTTTCATCAACCTTGTTATTTTAAAAGATTAGGAAGTAATGTTAAAGGAATCAGTCTTATTTTCCTTATAATGTGCTAAAGTAGAATAAAATAATTTTGATTGTATTGTGCAATTAACAAAATACAACATGGACCTGAGCTCTATCAGTGATTCATCCATTAAATAGAGATTAAGAAAAACAATCTATAAACTTAGACACAAGCTCTCTCAAAATGATTTGACCATGGATTTTAGTTCAGGCTGTTGATGTTTGAAGAATGACAAACGAACAACATTTCCTTATATATTTTTGTTGTTTCCATAGTAAAATTCCTTCACCTCCAAAAGTGACACGGGCTTCTTCAGTATTTAAAAAGGTGAGTTTAAAATGGCCAAATTTGTTATTCATCAGAAAATGGAATTGTTGCTAATAAGTGAGATGTCAGCACAGTTGTTATGTTATCCTGATATTTAATTTATTTTTATTCAACCTCTTCTATGGTTCTCAAAACAAGAGCAAGTCAAAAAGCACAAGACAAAACGAGAATAAACCTGTGAGGAATGACAGCAAAATGCTCCTTGATAGAGCCAAAAAAATCATCCCAGACTTGGAGAAGCTCGATATTGCACCAATCTTGACCCATTTTGTGATGGATCTGACTCATGAGTATGCCATTTTTAAACCTTTTCTTCTTCTTCTTCTTCTTCTTCTTCTTCTTCTTCTTCTTCTTCTTCTTCTTCTTCTTCTGCTTTTTCAATTTATCATTTTTATTTTTGGTATAATTTTGAATGTATGAGATTTTTAGCATAAATATTAATTATAGTTCTAAAGAATGCTTTTATTCACATTCTTTAAGGCAGTGGACATCTATCCGGAAAGCAATCCCTAGTCCAGTAAGTCATACTACATTGCTTACACTTCAACATATTTTAAATGGGATTCATATTAATTCTAAACCAAACAACCAAAACCATTTTGGAGCAATTTTCAATGTTCGCCTTTCTATGTTATCTCTCCTTTCTTTCACAGGAGACAAAGGTCATGATCTCTCATATGGGTTCATTCATTGCGGACATTGTCACTGAAGTAACTGTGATGGGTCTTCTTTCATCTCTGGAAGAAATGTTAGATGTTGATCTAAGATCAGTGTTGCTTTCAAATTCCAAGAAGGAAACTGCAGATTTGCTGAATGCTTTCCGTACCAGATATCGTGAGATAAATCATTCAGCTTCAGTCCACGTGAAGGAGGGGACAGCTCATATGGACTCTCTAAGCAGAGATGTTAAGACTGCAGTTATTGATACACATCGCAGTTGCCTAGATGACTATGAGAGAGACCAAATTGTGATGAAATTCCACTCTACTATGGAAGATACAAATTCAGAAGCAGTGAGTGAGGTTCTGATAGGAGATACTGAGAGTCTGACATCGTTATCCTCAGATGTCCATGACGATGGTACATCTAGACCTATAAGTACCATTCCTATAGCTGGCTCTCCGGTTTCGAATATGCTTCAGCGCTTTGATGATGAGATGGAGGAATTTTCTGAACTGTCACAAGACATCAATCCCCGCATAAAAGGAAGGACACATTTTTTGTCCCATCATTTAATAAATCCTGACCTTGAAGGGGTCTCATCTTGTGAGCTTTGTGGTATGGTCATGCCAATCTACCTAGAGCAGGATGACTTGAAATCATCACAGGCATCATCAGAGCTATGCACAGATAGTAGGAACACCTCCTCCGACGTCATGGCAAGCCAAGTTATGGAGTTGGTTGTCCCACCCTCTGTGAAGAAGGCTCAAGAGTCCCCCAGTGTACACAATGACTGGTCTTCCCTGTTCAGCATCGATATACATAGCTCTCCATCACTACAGTCTGAGATGTCTGCTAGGTCACCATGTACTGAGCCTGCTCTGGACAATCAGAGCAAAACCATGAAAGCCCAGAAGGGGAGATTGCATTTCCTATTCCCCTTCAGTAAGGTCTCAAAGGACTTAAAGGTAAAACATTTGACTTATTTCTTATTTAGATTTTGTTACATTATTAATTTTTAAAGTAGTGCATATTTGAATTTCATTTCACACTGAATGTGTATATATCACTTTGCATAAATGACATAATTTGTTCTAAATTATATTCTGTTGCATTATTACTGGTTTGTATCTGTACTTTTAGTTATAAATGTACTTATGCTCTGATATTTTTCTACTAAATCATTGTTTTGTTTTTGTTAGAAACTCAAAAAGAAAAGCAAGGAGCACCCTAACACTGTAGCTGCTGCTGCAACTACAGGTAAGAACATATTGCTAGAAACACATATGACAATTTAGTTGTTAGACAGAATATCACAGTTATATCCATTTTTTAAAAATCAATAACTTTTTTGTCTTATGATAGGTAGTGAAGATGTTTCCCCCATCTCGTCACGTTTCACGAGGATGTTATCGCTCTTTACAAGGCAACGCTCAAATCATCAATAAAGCCTGAAACATCAATTTGCTGAAAATGTGCAAAAATGGCTGGTTTTTGATTACATTTACATTTACATTTACAGTATTTAGCAGATGCTCTTATCCAGAGCGTCTTACAAAAGTGCTTTGTCCTTTACTCATAGAATATCTTAGTACAGTACAGTAGGTTAGAGTCCCACATACCAATGAACTAGAATACTGTAGAATACAGGGATCAATGCTGATACCTAGAAGTACAAAATACATAAGGTCTATCTTAAACAATGATAAGTGCAATAAACAATAAGTGCTAGAGTTTTTTAAACAACATAAACAATACCCTACAATAAGTACAAATTTAGTCAGTCAATATGGGAGCAGTGTCAGTTGTCCTTTAACTAGTCTGCAAATAGATGAGTCTTCAGTCTGCATTTGAAGACTGCAAGGGACTCTGCTGACCGGACAGCAAGTGGGAGTTCATTTCACCATCTTGGAGCCAGGACAGAAAATAGTCTCGATGCTTGTCGTCAATGAGAACTGAAGCAAGGAATTTCAAGCCGAGCCGTACTTGAGGTTCAACGTGCTCGAGCAGCGGATCGCGCTTTGACCATTGACTTCATGTATGAAGGGGATGATCCATTTTTGGCTTTTGTAGGCAAGCATCAAAGTTTTAAATCTGATGCGTGCAGCTACTGGGAGCCAGTGAAGGGAGTGCAGCAGTGGAGTAACGTGTAAACTTCAGAAGATTGAAGACCAGTCGTGCTGCTGCATTCTGGACAAGTTGTAGAGGGCTGATGGCTCTTAGAGGAAGACCAGCAAATAGCGAGTTGCAGTAGTCTAGCCTTGAGATTACAAGAGACTGCACAAGCACCTCGGTAGCTTCCTGTGAGAGAATGGGCCGAATCCTTCGTATGTTACAAAGGAGAAATCTGCAAGACCATGTTAGATTAGAGAAGAATGTCAAAGGCTGCTGAAAGGACTAGAAGAATCAAAACAGATGACTGTTTGGCAGCTTTACCAGCATGAAGTTTTTTCGTCACATGCTATGAGGGCCGTGTCTGTAGAATGTGCCGGTTTGTAGCCAGACCGATTGATCACTTTATGCAAGTGCATGTACAACCAATGTTTCAGGAACTTCTTACTTATTAGGTTTCATACCTCAAATGTTAATCAAAATGAAGATTTTGAGGAAAATACGTTTAATATGTAACTTTTCTCCAAAATATACCCACCACTTTACTGGATATTATTGTTACTGACTTGTTCACAAACAGTAAATGTCATTCTTTGCAGTACAAATCTTTGTAAACTTTGCAGAGAATTAATCTCTTATTAGTATTCTTTAAGTCTTTGGTTTGGCCTTTTTTGGTGCAAATATTGTTCGAAACTGGATGTTTGACAAATCACATTACTTTTTGTTACACACAAAAGGGTCTCTATATGAAAAAAAAGTTGAAAGTCATATAAGGGTTCTTTTGAAGAAAGATGTACCCATCTACCAGTCCCCATCTATCAGCTACTTACTCGGCTGCTGCTAAAAATAGGGATTTCAAATATTTTTTGAACTATTGACTTATTTTCCCAATAACCAAAATGTCACTGCAGCATTCTAGAAATGTCACAATTGTCACAATGTCACAATGATTATTCTTTATGTCTTTGGTTTGGCCTTTTTTGGGGCAAATATTGTTTGAAACTGGATGTTTGACAAATCACGTTATTTTTTGTTACACACAAAAGGGTCTCTATACGAAAAAAAAGTTGAAAGTCATATAAGGGTTCTTTTGAAGAAAGATGTACCCGTCTACCAGTACCCATCTATCAGCTACTTACTCGGCTGCTGCTAAAAATAGGGATTTCAAATATTTTTTGAACTATTGACTTATTTTCCCAATAACCAAAATGTCAGTGCAGCATTCTAGAAATGTCACAATGCATATGACATCACAACAGCGTTGACGTCACTACAAGTATATAAAGGTGAGCGCAAGCATTTATATGTCATTTCACTTGACAGATTTCAGCAGTTATAAAGTTGGAAGACAATAGAGTGAATTAAACCTAATCGTAGGTCAACTTTCCAGAACAAGGTACGGTTGAATAAGTCAATTTTGTAATTACAGAAGGCTATTTTCCATCTAATTGTATGTGTATGTACCTGTCTTTCTGTCTAAATGTCCACTTAGCTACTATAGCTAGAGCTTTTCTAATTTTATGATAAACGGTCTGTCTGCTGTAGTTTTATATAGTTATGGAATGCATTGACGTTCCACCTGTTTTCTCACACAAGGCTTTATGTCAAGCATAAGTGACTGCTTTTTATGCTATTTAGATTTTGCTGTTTTAAAGGTACAAGACAAGTAATATAAGTGATTAAACCAAATTTCATCACCATACCCGCCCTTTCATGTTAGATTGCTGTCTGTCCACCAAACTGTAAAAATGATTTATGCTTTTGACTTCACATCGCCTTTTCAGAACAAAGTATTCCAGGAGAGTCCTAAGAAAACTTGGACCAGGACAAATGGAGAAACAGAAGCGTCTTTTAGGCAGGAAGATGTAAGGCCTTTGCACTACAATGTTAAAAAATCTTAGAATAACAATATTAATTTTAAATGATTCTTATTTATACAGCATATTCCTTATAGAACCCAAAAGCTCAAGGTGCTTTACACTGCAATGAATGAACAGTATTTAGTAATAAAACATTGATCAAATAAAACAGTTAAAAGTCACAAAATATAAATGTAGAAAATGAAATTAATTGAAACAGAATTTAAATTAAACCGGCTAAACAAGCTGAACAATTAGATCAAGCTAAACAAGCCACTCTTTAATCTGTATTAAACACCAATAGAGCTTGCACTCTAAATACTTTCTGGACTATTCCAAAGTATCGGAACGATGAAACATGAAACAGATGAAACATGTTTCATCAACCTTGTTATTTTAAAAGATTAGGAAGTAATGTTAAAGGAATCAGTCTTATTTTCCTTATAATGTGCTAAAGTAGAATAAAATAATTTTGATTGTATTGTGCAATTAACAAAATACAACATGGACCTGAGCTCTATCAGTGATTCATCCATTAAATAGAGAATAAGAATAACAATCTATAAACTTAGACACAAGCTCTCTCAAAATAATTTGACCATGGATTTTAGTTCAGGCTGTTGATGTTTGAAGAATGACAAACGAACAACATTTCCTTATATATTTTTATTGTTTCCATAGTAAAATTCCTTCACCTCCAAAAGTGACACGGGCTTCTTCAGTATTTAAAAAGGTGAGTTTAAAATGGCCAAATTTGTTATTCATCAGAAAATGGAATTGTTGCTAATAAGTGAGATGTCAGCACAGTTGTTATGTTATCCTGATATTTAATTTCTTTTTATTCAACCTCTTCTATGGTTCTCAAAACAAGAGCAAGTCAAAAAGCACAAGACAAAACGAGAATAAACCTGTGAGGAATGACAGCAAAATGCTCCTTGATAGAGCCAAAAAAATCATCCCAGACTTGGAGAAGCTCGATATTGCACCAATCTTGACCCATTTTATGATGGATCTGACTCATGAGTATGCCATTTTTAAACCTTTTCTTCTTCTTCTTCTTCTTCTTCTTCTTCTTCTTCTTCTTCTTCTTCTTCTTCTTCTTCTGCTTTTTCAATTTATCATTTTTATTTTTGGTATAATTTTGAATGTATGAGATTTTTAGCATAAATATTAATTATAGTTCTAAAGAATGCTTTTATTCACATTCTTTTAGGCAGTGGACATCTATCCGGAAAGCAATCCCTAGTCCAGTAAGTCATACTACATTGCTTACACATCAACATATTTTAAATGGGATTCATATTAATTCTAAACCAAACAACCAAAACCATTTTGGAGCAATTTTCAATGTTCGCCTTTCTATGTTATCTCTCCTTTCTTTCACAGGAGACAAAGGTCATGATCTCTCATATGGGTTCATTCATTGCGGACATTGTCACTGAAGTAACTGTGATGGGTCTTCTTTCATCTCTGGAAGAAATGTTAGATGTTGATCTAAGATCAGTGTTGCTTTCAAATTCCAAGAAGGAAACTGCAGATTTGCTGAATGCTTTCCGTACCAGATATCGTGAGATAAATCATTCAGCTTCAGTCCACGTGAAGGAGGGAACAGCTCATATGGACTCTCTGAGCAGAGATGTTAGGACTGCGGTTATTGATACGCATCGCAGTTGCCTAGATGACTATGAGAGAGACCAAATTGTGATGAAATTCCACTCTACTATGGAAGATACAAATTCAGAAGCAGTGAGTGAGGTTCTGATAGGAGATACTGAGAGTCTGACATCGTTATCCTCAGATGTCCATGACGATGGTACATCTAGACCTATAAGTACCATTCCTATAGCTGGCTCTCCGGTTTCGGATATGCTTCAGCGCTTTGATGATGAGATGGAGGAATTTGCTGAACTGTCGCAAGACATCAATCCCCGCATAAAAGGAAGGACACATTTTTTGTCCCATCATTTAATAAATCCTGACCTTGAAGGGGTCTCATCTTGTGAGCTCTGTGGTATGGTCATGCCAATCTACCTAGAGCAGGATGACTTGAAATCATCACAGGCATCATCAGAGCTATGCACAGATAGTAGGAACACCTCCTCCGACGTCATGGCAAGCCAAGTTATGGAGTTGGTTGTCCCACAATCTGTGAAGAAGGCTCAAGAGTCCCCCAGTGTACACAATGACTGGTCTTCCCTGTTCAGCATCGATATACATAGCTCTCCATCACTACAGTCTGAGATGTCTGCTAGGTCACCATGTACTGAGCCTGCTCTGGACAATCAGAGCAAAACCATGAAAGCCCAGAAGGGGAGATTGCATTTCCTATTCCCCTTCAGTAAGGTCTCAAAGAACTTAAAGGTAAAACATTTGACTTATTTCTTATTTAGATTTTGTTACATTGTTAATTTTTAAAGTAGTGCATATTTGAATTTCATTTCACACTGAATGTGTATATATCACTTTGCATAAATGACATAATTTGTTCTAAATTATATTCTGTTGCATTATTACTGGTTTGTATCTGTACTTTTAGTTATAAATGTACTTATGCTCTGATATTTCTCTACTAAATCATTGTTTTGTTTTTGTTAGAAACTCAAAAAGAAAAGCAAGGAGCACCCTAACACTGTAGCTGCTGCTGCAACTACAGGTAAGAACATATTGCTAGAAACACATATGACAATTTAGTTGTTAGACAGAATATCACAGTTATATCCATTTTTTAAAAATCAATAACTTTTTTGTCTTATGATAGGTAGTGAAGATGTTTCCCCCATCTCGTCACGTTTCACGAGGATGTTATCGTTCTTTAGAAGGCAACGCTCAAATCATCAATAAAGCCTGAAACATCAATTTGCTGAAAATGTGCAAAAATGGCTGGTTTTTGATTACATTTACATTTACATTTACAGTATTTAGCAGATGCTCTTATCCAGAGCGTCTTACAAAAGTGCTTTGTCCTTTACTCATAGAATATCTTAGTACAGTACAGTAGGTTAGAGTCCCACATACCAATGAACTAGAATACTGTAGAATACAGGGATCAATGCTGATACCTAGAAGTACAAAATACATAAGGTCTATCTTAAACAATGATAAGTGCAATAAACAATAAGTGCTAGAGTTTTTTAAACAACATAAACAATACCCTACAATAAGTACAAATTTAGTCAGTCAATATGGGAGCAGTTTCAGTTGTCCTTTAACTAGGCTGCAAATAGATGAGTCTTCAGTCTGCATTTGAAGACTGCAAGGGACTCTGCTGACCGGACAGCAAGTGGGAGTTCATTTCACCATCTTGGAGCCAGGACAGAAAATAGTCTCGATGCTTGTCGTCAATGAGAACTGAAGCAAGGAATTTCAAGCCGAGCCGTACTTGAGTTTCAAAGTGCTCGAGCAACGGATCGCGCTTTGACCATTGACTTCATGTATGAAGGGGATGATCCATTTTTGGCTTTTGTAGGCAAGCATCAAAGTTTTAAATCTGATGTGTGCAGCTACTGGGAGCCAGTGAAGGGAGTGCAGCAGTGGAGTAACGTGTAAACTTCGGAAGATTGAAGACCAGTCGTGCTGCTGCATTCTGGACAAGTTGTAGAGGGCTGATGGCTCTTAGAGGAAGACCAGCAAATAGCGAGTTGCAGTAGTCTAGCCTTGAGATTACAAGAGACTGCACAAGCACCT
This sequence comes from Electrophorus electricus, assembly GCF_041902795.1. Taxonomy (NCBI): domain Eukaryota; kingdom Metazoa; phylum Chordata; class Actinopteri; order Gymnotiformes; family Gymnotidae; genus Electrophorus; species Electrophorus electricus. The sequence goes on along the minus strand of NC_137505.1, from coordinate 16,676,337 downwards.
CGGTAGCTTCCTGTGAGAGAATGGGCCGAATCCTTCGTATGTTACAAAGGAGAAATCTGCAAGACCATGTTAGATTAGAGAAGAATGTCAAAGGCTGCTGAAAGGACTAGAAGAATCAAAACAGATGACTGTTTGGCAGCTTTACCAGCATGAAGTTTTTTCGTCACATGCTATGAGGGCCGTGTCTGTAGAATGTGCCGGTTTGTAGCCAGACCGATTGATCACTTTATGCAAGTGCATGTACAACCAATGTTTCAGGAACTTCTTACTTATTAGGTTTCATACCTCAAATGTTAATCAAAATGAAGATTTTGAGGAAAATACGTTTAATATGTAACTTTTCTCCAAAATATACCCACCACTTTACTGGATATTATTGTTACTGACTTGTTCACAAACAGTAAATGTCATTCTTTGCAGTACAAATCTTTGTAAACTTTGCAGAGAATTAATCTCTTATTAGTATTCTTTAAGTCTTTGGTTTGGCCTTTTTTGGTGCAAATATTGTTCGAAACTGGATGTTTGACAAATCACATTACTTTTTGTTACACACAAAAGGGTCTCTATATGAAAAAAAAGTTGAAAGTCATATAAGGGTTCTTTTGAAGAAAGATGTACCCATCTACCAGTCCCCATCTATCAGCTACTTACTCGGCTGCTGCTAAAAATAGGGATTTCAAATATTTTTTGAACTATTGACTTATTTTCCCAATAACCAAAATGTCACTGCAGCATTCTAGAAATGTCACAATTGTCACAATGTCACAATGATTATTCTTTATGTCTTTGGTTTGGCCTTTTTTGGGGCAAATATTGTTTGAAACTGGATGTTTGACAAATCACGTTATTTTTTGTTACACACAAAAGGGTCTCTATACGAAAAAAAAGTTGAAAGTCATATAAGGGTTCTTTTGAAGAAAGATGTACCCGTCTACCAGTACCCATCTATCAGCTACTTACTCGGCTGCTGCTAAAAATAGGGATTTCAAATATTTTTTGAACTATTGACTTATTTTCCCAATAACCAAAATGTCAGTGCAGCATTCTAGAAATGTCACAATGCATATGACATCACAACAGCGTTGACGTCACTACAAGTATATAAAGGTGAGCGCAAGCATTTATATGTCATTTCACTTGACAGATTTCAGCAGTTATAAAGTTGGAAGACAATAGAGTGAATTAAACCTAATCGTAGGTCAACTTTCCAGAACAAGGTACGGTTGAATAAGTCAATTTTGTAATTACAGAAGGCTATTTTCCATCTAATTGTATGTGTATGTACCTGTCTTTCTGTCTAAATGTCCACTTAGCTACTATAGCTAGAGCTTTTCTAATTTTATGATAAACGGTCTGTCTGCTGTAGTTTTATATAGTTATGGAATGCATTGACGTTCCACCTGTTTTCTCACACAAGGCTTTATGTCAAGCATAAGTGACTGCTTTTTATGCTATTTAGATTTTGCTGTTTTAAAGGTACAAGACAAGTAATATAAGTGATTAAACCAAATTTCATCACCATACCCGCCCTTTCATGTTAGATTGCTGTCTGTCCACCAAACTGTAAAAATGATTTATGCTTTTGACTTCACATCGCCTTTTCAGAACAAAGTATTCCAGGAGAGTCCTAAGAAAACTTGGACCAGGACAAATGGAGAAACAGAAGCGTCTTTTAGGCAGGAAGATGTAAGGCCTTTGCACTACAATGTTAAAAAATCTTAGAATAACAATATTAATTTTAAATGATTCTTATTTATACAGCATATTCCTTATAGAACCCAAAAGCTCAAGGTGCTTTACACTGCAATGAATGAACAGTATTTAGTAATAAAACATTGATCAAATAAAACAGTTAAAAGTCACAAAATATAAATGTAGAAAATGAAATTAATTGAAACAGAATTTAAATTAAACCGGCTAAACAAGCTGAACAATTAGATCAAGCTAAACAAGCCACTCTTTAATCTGTATTAAACACCAATAGAGCTTGCACTCTAAATACTTTCTGGACTATTCCAAAGTATCGGAACGATGAAACATGAAACAGATGAAACATGTTTCATCAACCTTGTTATTTTAAAAGATTAGGAAGTAATGTTAAAGGAATCAGTCTTATTTTCCTTATAATGTGCTAAAGTAGAATAAAATAATTTTGATTGTATTGTGCAATTAACAAAATACAACATGGACCTGAGCTCTATCAGTGATTCATCCATTAAATAGAGAATAAGAATAACAATCTATAAACTTAGACACAAGCTCTCTCAAAATAATTTGACCATGGATTTTAGTTCAGGCTGTTGATGTTTGAAGAATGACAAACGAACAACATTTCCTTATATATTTTTATTGTTTCCATAGTAAAATTCCTTCACCTCCAAAAGTGACACGGGCTTCTTCAGTATTTAAAAAGGTGAGTTTAAAATGGCCAAATTTGTTATTCATCAGAAAATGGAATTGTTGCTAATAAGTGAGATGTCAGCACAGTTGTTATGTTATCCTGATATTTAATTTCTTTTTATTCAACCTCTTCTATGGTTCTCAAAACAAGAGCAAGTCAAAAAGCACAAGACAAAACGAGAATAAACCTGTGAGGAATGACAGCAAAATGCTCCTTGATAGAGCCAAAAAAATCATCCCAGACTTGGAGAAGCTCGATATTGCACCAATCTTGACCCATTTTATGATGGATCTGACTCATGAGTATGCCATTTTTAAACCTTTTCTTCTTCTTCTTCTTCTTCTTCTTCTTCTTCTTCTTCTTCTTCTTCTTCTTCTTCTTCTGCTTTTTCAATTTATCATTTTTATTTTTGGTATAATTTTGAATGTATGAGATTTTTAGCATAAATATTAATTATAGTTCTAAAGAATGCTTTTATTCACATTCTTTTAGGCAGTGGACATCTATCCGGAAAGCAATCCCTAGTCCAGTAAGTCATACTACATTGCTTACACATCAACATATTTTAAATGGGATTCATATTAATTCTAAACCAAACAACCAAAACCATTTTGGAGCAATTTTCAATGTTCGCCTTTCTATGTTATCTCTCCTTTCTTTCACAGGAGACAAAGGTCATGATCTCTCATATGGGTTCATTCATTGCGGACATTGTCACTGAAGTAACTGTGATGGGTCTTCTTTCATCTCTGGAAGAAATGTTAGATGTTGATCTAAGATCAGTGTTGCTTTCAAATTCCAAGAAGGAAACTGCAGATTTGCTGAATGCTTTCCGTACCAGATATCGTGAGATAAATCATTCAGCTTCAGTCCACGTGAAGGAGGGAACAGCTCATATGGACTCTCTGAGCAGAGATGTTAGGACTGCGGTTATTGATACGCATCGCAGTTGCCTAGATGACTATGAGAGAGACCAAATTGTGATGAAATTCCACTCTACTATGGAAGATACAAATTCAGAAGCAGTGAGTGAGGTTCTGATAGGAGATACTGAGAGTCTGACATCGTTATCCTCAGATGTCCATGACGATGGTACATCTAGACCTATAAGTACCATTCCTATAGCTGGCTCTCCGGTTTCGGATATGCTTCAGCGCTTTGATGATGAGATGGAGGAATTTGCTGAACTGTCGCAAGACATCAATCCCCGCATAAAAGGAAGGACACATTTTTTGTCCCATCATTTAATAAATCCTGACCTTGAAGGGGTCTCATCTTGTGAGCTCTGTGGTATGGTCATGCCAATCTACCTAGAGCAGGATGACTTGAAATCATCACAGGCATCATCAGAGCTATGCACAGATAGTAGGAACACCTCCTCCGACGTCATGGCAAGCCAAGTTATGGAGTTGGTTGTCCCACAATCTGTGAAGAAGGCTCAAGAGTCCCCCAGTGTACACAATGACTGGTCTTCCCTGTTCAGCATCGATATACATAGCTCTCCATCACTACAGTCTGAGATGTCTGCTAGGTCACCATGTACTGAGCCTGCTCTGGACAATCAGAGCAAAACCATGAAAGCCCAGAAGGGGAGATTGCATTTCCTATTCCCCTTCAGTAAGGTCTCAAAGAACTTAAAGGTAAAACATTTGACTTATTTCTTATTTAGATTTTGTTACATTGTTAATTTTTAAAGTAGTGCATATTTGAATTTCATTTCACACTGAATGTGTATATATCACTTTGCATAAATGACATAATTTGTTCTAAATTATATTCTGTTGCATTATTACTGGTTTGTATCTGTACTTTTAGTTATAAATGTACTTATGCTCTGATATTTCTCTACTAAATCATTGTTTTGTTTTTGTTAGAAACTCAAAAAGAAAAGCAAGGAGCACCCTAACACTGTAGCTGCTGCTGCAACTACAGGTAAGAACATATTGCTAGAAACACATATGACAATTTAGTTGTTAGACAGAATATCACAGTTATATCCATTTTTTAAAAATCAATAACTTTTTTGTCTTATGATAGGTAGTGAAGATGTTTCCCCCATCTCGTCACGTTTCACGAGGATGTTATCGTTCTTTAGAAGGCAACGCTCAAATCATCAATAAAGCCTGAAACATCAATTTGCTGAAAATGTGCAAAAATGGCTGGTTTTTGATTACATTTACATTTACATTTACAGTATTTAGCAGATGCTCTTATCCAGAGCGTCTTACAAAAGTGCTTTGTCCTTTACTCATAGAATATCTTAGTACAGTACAGTAGGTTAGAGTCCCACATACCAATGAACTAGAATACTGTAGAATACAGGGATCAATGCTGATACCTAGAAGTACAAAATACATAAGGTCTATCTTAAACAATGATAAGTGCAATAAACAATAAGTGCTAGAGTTTTTTAAACAACATAAACAATACCCTACAATAAGTACAAATTTAGTCAGTCAATATGGGAGCAGTTTCAGTTGTCCTTTAACTAGGCTGCAAATAGATGAGTCTTCAGTCTGCATTTGAAGACTGCAAGGGACTCTGCTGACCGGACAGCAAGTGGGAGTTCATTTCACCATCTTGGAGCCAGGACAGAAAATAGTCTCGATGCTTGTCGTCAATGAGAACTGAAGCAAGGAATTTCAAGCCGAGCCGTACTTGAGTTTCAAAGTGCTCGAGCAACGGATCGCGCTTTGACCATTGACTTCATGTATGAAGGGGATGATCCATTTTTGGCTTTTGTAGGCAAGCATCAAAGTTTTAAATCTGATGTGTGCAGCTACTGGGAGCCAGTGAAGGGAGTGCAGCAGTGGAGTAACGTGTAAACTTCGGAAGATTGAAGACCAGTCGTGCTGCTGCATTCTGGACAAGTTGTAGAGGGCTGATGGCTCTTAGAGGAAGACCAGCAAATAGCGAGTTGCAGTAGTCTAGCTTTGAGATCACAAAAGACTACACAAGCACCTGGGTAGCGTCCTGTGAGAGATAGGGCAGAATGTTTCATATGTTACAAAGGAGAAATCTGCAAGACCGTGTTAGATTAGAGAAGAATGTCAAAGGCTGCTGAAAGGACTAGAAGAATCAAAACAGATGACTGTTTGGCAGCTTTACCAGCATGAAGTTTTTCCGTCACTGCTATGAGGGCCGTTTCCGTAGAATGTGCCGGTTTGTAGCCAGACCGATTGATCACTTTATGCAAGTGCATGTACAACCAATGTTTCAGGAACTTCTTACTTATTAGGTTTCATACCTCAAATGTTAATCAAAATGAAGATTTTGAGGAAAATAAGTTTAATATGTAACTTTTCTCCAAAATATACCCACCACTTTACTGGATATTATTGATCCTGATTTGTTCACAAACAGTAAATGTCATGCTTTACAGTACAAATCTTTGTAAATTTTGCAGATAATTAATCTCTTATTAGTATTCTTTAAGTCTTTGGTTTGGTCTTATTTGGGGCATATTTTGTTTGAAATTGGATGTTTGACAAATCACATTATTTTTTTGTTACACATAAAAGGGTCTCTTTACATGAAGAAAAAAAATTGAAAGTCATAAAAAGGTACTTTTGAATAGAATGCAGAACTGGGTGAGGATGCTGGTGTCAAAGGTGTGTTTCTCTATATATCCAGACTCCTATGCAGGGCACACAATAAAATACGTGAAAGGTTGCCAGAGCATACATTGGGACATGCACCCACATGGGCAGCATATCTGCTGCGTGTGCCTGGGTGTGCCCATGCATGCACGATTGGGAATCATTCACGCTGTTACACTGGTTGGGGCAGGACGACGTGGAGTTGCTCTTGTCACTGGAGTTCTTCTTGCCGCTCTCCGAGCACAAGTCGCCCTGCAGTGCATCGAACAGCACGGGGTTCAGATGGACATACTCCCCCGATACCACCTCGATTACTGCAGGGAAACAGAAGAAGGGCACGTGGGGATCATATGTACTATGAGCTAGGACAATTTCTGCTGTTTTACAACAGTTTTGCATAGTTACAGATAAACTGTTCATACTATTACATTATTGCAGACTGAAGATAAAAAACTCCTACCTTCCTCATGAAGCCTTTTTAAATCATAAAAAGATAATAAACAAAATATGCTTCAATATATCAGCACAGTATAAAGTACAGACTATATAGTATAAAAATGTAATATTTCAAATGCACAGACAAAGACATGGTATATAATTTTGCCATATCAAACACAGACCATTGTAAATCCGTATTATTCCACTTTAATATCAGATATTAGTATGCGGTGTCCTTACACCTTTGTCTTGTCTGACAGTAATTGACTATGCCATCCAATAATGATAGCTGGAAGAATTTTATCTGTGCTTTACAAATTCCCAGACAATGCAGTTTCATTGCTGCACCTAACAGAGTGTTCCATGCAAAGAGAACAGGCTTGCTCAGATTTTTGGGTATTGACATTAAGACAGTTATATTGGGTGGAACAGCTACCCTTTGAAATGACAAAGAAGGATTTCTTTTAAACTCAAACGCTATCCTCTATCTGTCACGATACAGCCCCCTCGTCCCAGACGTGTGTGTGTGTGGGTGTGCATGTGTGTGTGTTTTTCTGCATTGCCATGCCCTCCCCATATATCAAACTTCTTCCTCTTTTCGTGTCGTTACGGTTTATGAATGTAAAGTCTTGTGTAGTCATTGGTTGCTTGTGTTTAACCTTACGTGAGCATATGTGCTAAGTTGTCTTCATTGTGTCTGTCAATAAACGTCATTGTCTTCTACACGGCTTGCCTTTGTATCCTGCCAATCGAAACACCAACCGCCAAAGGATGCCAGGAAAGAAGCGCAAAAAGAGGAACTGGAAGAAAAGGCATGACCACTCTTCCACAGCCCCTGCAGGGAAACCGTCCATCTTTATGGACACACTCCACAGTTTGTAGAGTTCTACAAACCCTCGACAGACTACTGGAACTGGTACGATTACGACCAATATCCAGGTCCTATTATCCATCTTGGGACTACCGAGAGGGTTAAGAGGAAGATGGCAGGAGGAAGGTTTATACCACATCAGCCTCCAGTCGGACTCGGGGGTCGATCGCTTGTAGGATCCAGCAATGAAGGTGGAGGAGGCCCTCCAGGAGGATCCTCCCACTGTTATGGACACCGGGTCAGCGCACTCCAGGAGCGACGAGCCTCCGGCATACAAGGCTTTGCCCAAGGCACGCCATTCTGGAGCCAGGAAGGTACCCCGCGTGACTGGCAGAGAGGCGTGATCATCTGAGGACAATCTCTCCCCTAAGACACACAGCCCCAGAGCTAGTGTGCCTCTGCATACGCCTCGTAGAGGCAAGAAGGAAGCCTCACCAGTGCCCGCCCCAGAGACAGGCAAAACCGCTGGTGTGCTTCCTGGCACGTCTGCCCCGAAACCAGAGAAGCCGCCGCCACCCACGTCTGCGAGGGACGACCCCCCCAGACTGGTCAGACGTCGACTCACCTAACGACTGGGAGACAAGCTGGTGTTCATGCCAGCTTCCCTGGACTAGAACCATTTAGGTGTTCTTATTCATGTCCCTATCACTGTGCCCCTCTCTGTCACACTTAACGTACCGGTCATTTTGTGCCACTTTGTGTCTGTTCCTGTTTCTGTTACTGTGTCCATCCCTGTGTCTGTTGTCATCTTGGTCCCTGTCTTCCTCCCATCAGTCCTGCTTGCGGTGGCCCGTGTCGGTCGCTCGGTCCTCCAGCCGATTTGGCCTTGATCTGGGGGCCATAGCCTGACAGGTTGCCGTCGCGTGGTTGGGGAAGGGTTCTGTCACGTTTTGGCCCCCTACTCCCAGAAGTGCGTGTGTGTGTATTTGTGTGTGTGTGTGTGTGTGTGAGTGTATGTATATGTGTGTGTGTGTGTGTGTGTGTGTGTGTGTGTGTGTGTGTGTTTGTGTGCGGGTGTTCATCTGCATGGCCTGAACATGCTTACACATATGTGTATTTGTGTATTTTGAATATGCTATGTCTGCTTTTTCCCTGGCAATTTTCTTCATTTCCTGCAACAAAATGCTGTTGGTTGTCTCAGAGAGGAGTGTATCGTAGTGCTGCTTATAGCTGTTCCATTCACAATTGCACTTAAAGCAAACCTAAAGGCAAAATGAGTCGTGAGTAACACCACAGCTGCTTAAGAGGTACCATAGAAACAATCCACCAGCCATGAGGATCAAGCCATACGTCTACATTTTCTCTTTCATGAGCATAATTTCTTTCTCTGTTTATAACAGTATAATTACAGGAGGTAAAAGCAGATACAGTACTCCATTTACATGTACACCAGGTTTGCAGGAGCAATGAAATTCCATTTCAAAGATGCTCTGGAGGATGTAGAAACTATGAAGATGAGAAAAGCGTTGGCAGCCGTTGAGAGGAGGCTGAATAGTTTCTGTGGTACATCAGGTTACTTCACTCAATTCACTCAGTTCAACTTCAGATGAAGAAAAATTGTGAGAAAAAGTTGATGTCCAGCTGCCCAAAAGCCCTGCATCCCGTCTTTAACTTGTGTGATCGCTTTAGAGGTGTCAGCAGTCCAAACAGAGTCTGATTCCAAAGGCGAATCCCTCGGAATGCTTCAATTATGGTATGTATCATGAGGAGGACATTGGGTATCCACAGGTTCCTCTTGGAAATATTTCCAACCACATCAGCAAGTTTTAGTATAAGTAACTTATGTTAGAGACTTATTGTTAATTTCATATTGTTGTGTAAAATTTCTTTTCGTTTTCAGTACCTATGAAAGATTTTGTCTGTTTTCTTGCTTTTTTTTTACCAAGTTTATTTTTCTGTATGTGATGTTGTTATTAATTCCATTCTTTTCTAGGCTTATTTACATTTCCATTCACGATATTTAGCAGATGTTTTTATCCAGAGTGACTTACAAAAGTGCTTTATCATTTACTCAAGGAATGAATACATCCTAGCCAGTGCAGTAATGTAGAGTCCAAGATACCATTGAACTAGAATACTGTTGAAATACAGGGATCAGTGCTGATGCCTAGAAGTGCAAAATACTCTATAACAGATATCGATACGTTCAGAAAACAATACTCTATAATAAGTACCAGAGGTTCAGTTACTCAACATAGGTGTAGGATCAGTGCTCATTTAAATATTCCACAAATAGATGGGTCTTCAGTCTGCGTTTGAAGACCACAAGGGACTCTGCTGTCCAAACAGTAAACAGACATTTGTTCCACCATCTAGGATCCAAGATAGAGAATACCCTCGATACTTGTCTTCCATGAGACTTGAAGCATGGTGTTTGAAGCCAAGCCATACTTGAGGTTCGACGTACTCAAGGTACAGATCGGGCTTTTACCATTGACATCAAATATTGAGGGACATTTTTGGCTTTGTAGGCAAACATTCAGGTTTTAATCTGATGTGTGCAGCTATAGGAAGCCAATAAAGGGAGACCGGTCGAGACCAGTCTTGCTGATGTGTTTTGGACAAATTGTAGAGGTCTGATGTCTCGGAGGAAGACCAGCAAGTAGCGAGTTGCAGTAGTCTAGCCTTGAGATTACAAGAGACTGCACAAGCACCTGGGTAGCTTCCTGTGAGAGAACGGGCCGAATCCTTCGTATGTTACAAAGGAGAAATCTGCAAGACCGTGTTAGATTAGAGAAGAATGTCAAAGGCTGCTGAAAGGACTAGAAGAATCAAAACAGATGACTGTTTGGCAGCTTTGCCAGCATGAAGTTTTTTCGTCACATGCTATGAGGGCCGTGTCTGTAGAATGTGCCGGTTTATAGCCAGACCGATTGATCACTTTATGCAAGTGCATGTACAACCAATGTTTCAGGAACTTCTTACTTATTAGGTTTCATACCTCAAATGTTAATCAAAATGAAGATTTTGAGGAAAATACGTTTAATATGTAACTTTTCTCCAAAATATACCCACCACTTTACTGGATATTATTGTTACTGACTTGTTCACAAACAGTAAATGTCATTCTTTGCAGTACAAATCTTTGTAAACTTTGCAGAGAATTAATTTATTATGATTATTCTTTATGTCTTTGGTTTGGCCTTTTTTGGGGCAAATATTGTTCGAAACTGGATGTTTGACAAATCACATTACTTTTTGTTTCTATATGAAAAAAAAGTTGAAAGTCATATAAGAGTTCTTTTGAAGAAAGATGTACCCATCTACCAGTCCCCATCTATCAGCTACTTACTCGGCTGCTGCTAAAAATAGGGATTTCAAATATTTTTTGAACTATTGACTTATTTTCCCAATAACCAAAATGTCAGTGCAGCATTCTAGAAATGTCACAATTGTCACAATGTCACAATGATTATTCTTTATGTCTTTGGTTTGGCCTTTTTTGGGGCAAATATTGTTTGAAACTGGATGTTTGACAAATCACGTTATTTTTTGTTACACACAAAAGGGTCTCTATACGAAAAAAAAGTTGAAAGTCATATAAGGGTTCTTTTGAAGAAAGATGTACCTGTCTACCTGTACCCATCTATCAGCTACTTACTCGGCTGCTGCTACAAATAGGGATTTCAAATATTTTTTGAACTATTGACTTATTTTCCCAATAACCAAAATGTCAGTGCAGCATTCTAGAAATGTCACAATGCATATGACATCACAACATCTTTGACGTCACTACAAGTATATAAAGGTGAGCGCAAGCATTTATATGTCATTTCACTTGACAGATTTCAGCAGTTATAAAGTTGGAAGACAATAGAGTGAATTAAACCTAATCGTAGGTCAACTTTCCAGAACAAGGTACGGTTGAATAAGTCAATTTTGTAATTACAGAAGGCTATTTTCCATCTAATTGTATGTGTATGTATCTGTCTGTCTGTCTAAATGTCCGCTTAGCTACTATAGCTAGAGCTTTTCTAATTTTATGATGAACGGTCTGTCTGCTGTAGTTTTATATAGTTATGGAATGCATTGACGTTCCACCTGTTTTCTCACACAAGGCTTTATGTCAAGCATAAGCGACTGCTTTTTATGCTATTTAGATTTTGCTGTTTTAAAGGTACAAGACAAGTAATATAAGTGATTAAACCAAATTTCATCACCATACCCGCCCTTTCATGTTAGATTGCTGTCTGTCCACCAAACTGTAAAAATGATTTATGCTTTTGACTTCATATCGCCTTTTCAGAACAAAGTATTCCAGGAGAGTCTTAAGAAAACTTGGACCAGGACAAATGGAGAAACAGAAGCGTCTTTTAGGCAGGAAGATGTAAGGCCTTTGCACTACAATGTTAAAAAATCTTAGAATAACAATATTAATTTTAAATGATTCTTATTTATACAGCATATTCCTTATAGAACCCAAAAGCTCAAGGTGCTTTACACTGCAATGAACGAACAGTATTCAGTAATAAAACATTGATCAAATAAAACAGTTAAAAGTCACAAAATATAAATGTAGAAAATGAAATTAATTGAAACAGAATTTAAATTAAACCGGCTAAACAACCTGAACAATTAGATCAAGCTAAACAAGCCACTCTTTAATCTGTATTAAACACCAATAGAGCTTGCACTCTAAATACTTTCTGGACTATTCCAAAGTATCGGAACGATGAAACATGAAACAGATGAAACATGTTTCGTCAACCTTGTTATTTTAAAAGATTAGGAAGTAATGTTAAAGGAATCAGTCTTATTTTCCTTATAATGTGCTAAAGTAGAATAAAATAATTTTGATTGTATTGTGCAATTAACAAAATACAACATGGACCTGAGCTCTATCAGTGATTCATCCATTAAATAGAGATTAAGAAAAACAATCTATAAACTTAGACACAAGCTCTCTCAAAATGATTTGACCATGGATTTTAGTTCAGGCTGTTGATGTTTGAAGAATGACAAACGAACAACATTTCCTTATATATTTTTGTTGTTTCCATAGTAAAATTCCTTCACCTCCAAAAGTGACACGGGCTTCTTCAGTATTTAAAAAGGTGAGTTTAAAATGGCCAAATTTGTTATTCATCAGAAAATGGAATTGTTGCTAATAAGTGAGATGTCAGCACAGTTGTTATGTTATCCTGATATTTAATTTCTTTTTATTCAACCTCTTCTATGGTTCTCAAAACAAGAGCAAGTCAAAAAGCACAAGACAAAACGAGAATAAACCTGTGAGGAATGACAGCAAAATGCTCCTTGATAGAGCCAAAAAAATCATCCCAGACTTGGAGAAGCTCGATATTGCACCAATCTTGACCCATTTTGTGATGGATCTGACTCATGAGTATGCCATTTTTAAACCTTTTCTTCTTCTTCTTCTTCTTCTTCTTCTTCTTCTTCTTCTTCTTCTTCTTCTTCTTCTTCTTCTTCTTCTTCTGCTTTTTCAATTTATCATTTTTATTTTTGGTATAATTTTGAATGTATGAGATTTTTAGCATAAATATTAATTATAGTTCTAAAGAATGCTTTTATTCACATTCTTTAAGGCAGTGGACATCTATCCGGAAAGCAATCCCTAGTCCAGTAAGTCATACTACATTGCTTACACTTCAACATATTTTAAATGGGATTCATATTAATTCTAAACCAAACAACCAAAACCATTTTGGAGCAATTTTCAATGTTCGCCTTTCTATGTTATCTCTCCTTTCTTTCACAGGAGACAAAGGTCATGATCTCTCATATGGGTTCATTCATTGCGGACATTGTCACTGAAGTAACTGTGATGGGTCTTCTTTCATCTCTGGAAGAAATGTTAGATGTTGATCTAAGATCAGTGTTGCTTTCAAATTCCAAGAAGGAAACTGCAGATTTGCTGAATGCTTTCCGTACCAGATATCGTGAGATAAATCATTCAGCTTCAGTCCACGTGAAGGAGGGGACAGCTCATATGGACTCTCTAAGCAGAGATGTTAAGACTGCAGTTATTGATACACATCGCAGTTGCCTAGATGACTATGAGAGAGACCAAATTGTGATGAAATTCCACTCTACTATGGAAGATACAAATTCAGAAGCAGTGAGTGAGGTTCTGATAGGAGATACTGAGAGTCTGACATCGTTATCCTCAGATGTCCATGACGATGGTACATCTAGACCTATAAGTACCATTCCTATAGCTGGCTCTCCGGTTTCGAATATGCTTCAGCGCTTTGATGATGAGATGGAGGAATTTTCTGAACTGTCACAAGACATCAATCCCCGCATAAAAGGAAGGACACATTTTTTGTCCCATCATTTAATAAATCCTGACCTTGAAGGGGTCTCATCTTGTGAGCTCTGTGGTATGGTCATGCCAATCTACCTAGAGCAGGATGACTTGAAATCATCACAGGCATCATCAGAGCTATGCACAGATAGTAGGAACACCTCCTCCGACGTCATGGCAAGCCAAGTTATGGAGTTGGTTGTCCCACCATCTGTGAAGAAGGCTCAAGAGTCCCCCAGTGTACACAATGACTGGTCTTCCCTGTTCAGCATCGATATACATAGCTCTCCATCACTACAGTCTGAGATGTCTGCTAGGTCACCATGTACTGAGCCTGCTCTGGACAATCAGAGCAAAACCATGAAAGCCCAGAAGGGGAGATTGCATTTCCTATTCCCCTTCAGTAAGGTCTCAAAGAACTTAAAGGTAAAACATTTGACTTATTTCTTATTTAGATTTTGTTACATTGTTAATTTTTAAAGTAGTGCATATTTGAATTTCATTTCACACTGAATGTGTATATATCACTTTGCATAAATGACATAATTTGTTCTAAATTATATTCTGTTGCATTATTACTGGTTTGTATCTGTACTTTTAGTTATAAATGTACTTATGCTCTGATATTTCTCTACTAAATCATTGTTTTGTTTTTGTTAGAAACTCAAAAAGAAAAGCAAGGAGCACCCTAACACTGTAGCTGCTGCTGCAACTACAGGTAAGAACATATTGCTAGAAACACATATGACAATTTAGTTGTTAGACAGAATATCACAGTTATATCCATTTTTTAAAAATCAATAACTTTTTTGTCTTATGATAGGTAGTGAAGATGTTTCCCCCATCTCGTCATGTTTCACGAGGATGTTATCGTTCTTTACAAGGCAACGCTCAAATCATCAATAAAGCCTGAAACATCAATTTGCTGAAAATGTGCAAAAATGGCTGGTTTTTGATTACATTTACATTTACATTTACAGTATTTAGCAGATGCTCTTATCCAGAGCGTCTTACAAAAGTGCTTTGTCCTTTACTCATAGAATATCTTAGTACAGTACAGTAGGTTAGAGTCCCACATACCAATGAACTAGAATACTGTAGAATACAGGGATCAATGCTGATACCTAGAAGTACAAAATACATAAGGTCTATCTTAAACAATGATAAGTGCAATAAACAATAAGTGCTAGAGTTTTTTAAACAACATAAACAATACCCTACAATAAGTACAAATTTAGTCAGTCAATATGGGAGCAGTTTCAGTTGTCCTTTAACTAGGCTGCAAATAGATGAGTCTTCAGTCTGCATTTGAAGACTGCAAGGGACTCTGCTGACCGGACAGCAAGTGGGAGTTCATTTCACCATCTTGGAGCCAGGACAGAAAATAGTCTCGATGCTTGTCGTCAATGAGAACTGAAGCAAGGAATTTCAAGCCGAGCCGTACTTGAGTTTCAAAGTGCTCGAGCAACGGATCGCGCTTTGACCATTGACTTCATGTATGAAGGGGATGATCCATTTTTGGCTTTTGTAGGCAAGCATCAAAGTTTTAAATCTGATGTGTGCAGCTACTGGGAGCCAGTGAAGGGAGTGCAGCAGTGGAGTAACGTGTAAACTTCGGAAGATTGAAGACCAGTCGTGCTGCTGCATTCTGGACAAGTTGTAGAGGGCTGATGGCTCTTAGAGGAAGACCAGCAAATAGCGAGTTGCAGTAGTCTAGCTTTGAGATCACAAAAGACTACACAAGCACCTGGGTAGCGTCCTGTGAGAGATAGGGCAGAATGTTTCATATGTTACAAAGGAGAAATCTGCAAGACCGTGTTAGATTAGAGAAGAATGTCAAAGGCTGCTGAAAGGACTAGAAGAATCAAAACAGATGACTGTTTGGCAGCTTTACCAGCATGAAGTTTTTCCGTCACTGCTATGAGGGCCGTTTCTGTAGAATGTGCCGGTTTGTAGCCAGACCGATTGATCACTTTATGCAAGTGCATGTACAACCAATGTTTCAGGAACTTCTTACTTATTAGGTTTCATACCTCAAATGTTAATCAAAATGAAGATTTTGAGGAAAATAAGTTTAATATGTAACTTTTCTCCAAAATATACCCACCACTTTACTGGATATTATTGATCCTGATTTGTTCACAAACAGTAAATGTCATGCTTTACAGTACAAATCTTTGTAAATTTTGCAGATAATTAATCTCTTATTAGTATTCTTTAAGTCTTTGGTTTGGTCTTATTTGGGGCATATTTTGTTTGAAATTGGATGTTTGACAAATCACATTATTTTTTTGTTACACATAAAAGGGTCTCTTTACATGAAGAAAAAAAATTGAAAGTCATAAAAAGGTACTTTTGAATAGAATGCAGAACTGGGTGAGGATGCTGGTGTCAAAGGTGTGTTTCTCTATATATCCAGACTCCTATGCAGGGCACACAATAAAATACGTGAAAGGTTGCCAGAGCATACATTGGGACATGCACCCACATGGGCAGCATATCTGCTGCGTGTGCCTGGGTGTGCCCATGCATGCACGATTGGGAATCATTCACGCTGTTACACTGGTTGGGGCAGGACGACGTGGAGTCGCTCTTGTCACTGGAGTTCTTCTTGCCGCTCTCCGAGCACAAGTCGCCCTGCAGTGCATCGAACAGCACGGGGTTCAGATGGACAAACTCCCCCGATACCACCTCGATTACTGCAGGGAAACAGAAGAAGGGCACGTGGGGATCATATGTACTATGAGCTAGGACAATTTCTGCTGTTTTACAACAGTTTTGCATAGTTACAGATAAACTGTTCATACTATTACATTATTGCAGACTGAAGATAAAAAACTCCTACCTTCCTCATGAAGCCTTTTTAAATCATAAAAAGATAATAAACAAAATATGCTTCAATATATCAGCACAGTATAAAGTACAGACTATATAGTATAAAAATGTAATATTTCAAATGCACAGACAAAGACATGGTATATAATTTTGCCATATCAAACACAGACCATTGTAAATCCGTATTATTCCACTTTAATATCAGATATTAGTATGCGGTGTCCTTACACCTTTGTCTTGTCTGACAGTAATTGACTATGCCATCCAATAATGATAGCTGGAAGAATTTTATCTGTGCTTTACAAATTCCCAGACAATGCAGTTTCATTGCTGCACCTAACAGAGTGTTCCATGCAAAGAGAACAGGCTTGCTCAGATTTTTGGGTATTGACATTAAGACAGTTATATTGGGTGGAACAGCTACCCTTTGAAATGACAAAGAAGGATTTCTTTTAAACTCAAACGCTATCCTCTATCTGTCACGATACAGCCCCCTCGTCCCAGACGTGTGTGTGTGTGGGTGTGCATGTGTGTGTGTTTTTCTGCATTGCCATGCCCTCCCCATATATCAAACTTCTTCCTCTTTTCGTGTCGTTACGGTTTATGAATGTAAAGTCTTGTGTAGTCATTGGTTGCTTGTGTTTAACCTTACGTGAGCATATGTGCTAAGTTGTCTTCATTGTGTCTGTCAATAAACGTCATTGTCTTCTACACGGCTTGCCTTTGTATCCTGCCAATCGAAACACCAACCGCCAAAGGATGCCAGGAAAGAAGCGCAAAAAGAGGAACTGGAAGAAAAGGCATGACCACTCTTCCACAGCCCCTGCAGGGAAACCGTCCATCTTTATGGACACACTCCACAGTTTGTAGAGTTCTACAAACCCTCGACAGACTACTGGAACTGGTACGATTACGACCAATATCCAGGTCCTATTATCCATCTTGGGACTACCGAGAGGGTTAAGAGGAAGATGGCAGGAGGAAGGTTTATACCACATCAGCCTCCAGTCGGACTCGGGGGTCGATCGCTTGTAGGATCCAGCAATGAAGGTGGAGGAGGCCCTCCAGGAGGATCCTCCCACTGTTATGGACACCGGGTCAGCGCACTCCAGGAGTGACGAGCCTCCGGCATACAAGGCTTTGCCCAAGGCACGCCATTCTGGAGCCAGGAAGGTACCCCGCGTGACTGGCAGAGAGGCGTGATCATCTGAGGACAATCTCTCCCCTAAGACACACAGCCCCAGAGCTAGTGTGCCTCTGCATACGCCTCGTAGAGGCAAGAAGGAAGCCTCACCAGTGCCCGCCCCAGAGACAGGCAAAACCGCTGGTGTGCTTCCTGGCACGTCTGCCCCGAAACCAGAGAAGCCGCCGCCACCCACGTCTGCGAGGGACGACCCCCCCAGACTGGTCAGACGTCGACTCACCTAACGACTGGGAGACAAGCTGGTGTTCATGCCAGCTTCCCTGGACTACAACCATTTAGGTGTTCTTATTCATGTCCCTATCACTGTGCCCCTCTCTGTCACACTTAACGTACCGGTCATTTTGTGCCACTTTGTGTCTGTTCCTGTTTCTGTTACTGTGTCCATCCCTGTGTCTGTTGTCATCTTGGTCCCTGTCTTCCTCCCATCAGTCCTGCTTGCGGTGGCCCGTGTCGGTCGCTCGGTCCTCCAGCCGATTTGGCCTTGATCTGGGGGCCATAGCCTGACAGGTTGCCGTCGCGTGGTTGGGGAAGGGTTCTGTTACGTTTTGGCCCCCTACTCCCAGAAGTGCGTGTGTGTGTATTTGTGTGTGTGTGTGTGTGTGTGTGTGTGTGTGTGAGTGTATGTATATGTGTGTGTGTGTGTGTGTGTGTGTGTGTGTGTGTGTGTGTGTTTGTGTGCGGGTGTTCATCTGCATGGCCATGCCCTCCCCATGTATCACACCTGTTCCTCATTTTGTGTCATTACAGTTCATGAATATAAAGTGTTGTGTAGCCATTTTTGCTTGTTGGTGTTCTACACGACTCACCTTTCCATGCAAAGCCTCCCAGCGTTCCACTATCTAATGTACCATGTGTAGATATGTGTCCACTATCTAATGTACAACTGGGCTGAATTTTAAGGCTCTGAAGAAAAACATCTGGCATGAACACCAAACTACAATAAGCACAGTGTTATCAGTTAAAGCTGAATAGTGGCTTCACTTCTATAACCATATAGCTTAGTAAAGTGAAGAGAAGATCATGGGAAATGGAGTTTATTAGTATATCATTGCTGTTCTGATGACTACAGAACACTGGGCATCTGGGAGAAGTAAATAGATGCTGAGGCATCTGAGCATACACAGCCAACGTCGTCCTCTCACACATGTATATAGTCTATATACATCTGACTCTATGTTACTGAAGGAGGGAGAACATGTGTGGTATTTCAGCACATGAGAGAAATCAGAAGATTGAAGCAGTACTAATAAGACTGAGTCCTGTAACAAAGAATTTTGAGAGGAGAAAAGGCAGGAGATGTGAAGTAGAGTGAGTCGACCACACAGTCTACCTCACAGCTATCAAACTATGGCAAGGAAAGGAAGAATTAAGGAAGTTACCCGTGGACTGCCGTAATCTCATGGTGGCCAGTGAGAGTGAGTGAAAGTGTGTGTGTGTGTGTGTGTGTGTGTGTGTGCGTGCGTGCGTGCGTGCTTGCGTGCGTGTGTGTTCTGTCCCAGTCCAAGTGGAGAAGGTGTTAGTGATGAGTGCATACAGGTGCAGTGCAAAATTCCGCTTCTTGAACCTAACTAATACAACTACTCTTTCTAGTTTTACACAGCTCCATTTAACTGTTGGTGTGTGTGCACATGTGTGCACATGTGTGTGCTTTTAATGAGAAAAGGCCATATATGAGTAACCCCTGAACATGCTTACACATATGTGTATTTGTGTATTTTGAATATGCTATGTCTGCTTTTTCCCTGGCAATTTTCTTCATTTCCTGCAACAAAATGCTGTTGGTTGTCTCAGAGAGGAGTGTATCGTAGTGCTGCTTATAGCTGTTCCATTCACAATTGCACTTAAAGCAAACCTAAAGGCAAAATGAGTCGTGAGTAACACCACAGCTGCTTAAGAGGTACCATAGAAACAATCCACCAGCCATGAGGATCAAGCCATACGTCTACATTTTCTCTTTCATGAGCATAATTTCTTTCTCTGTTTATAACAGTATAATTACAGGAGGTAAAAGCAGATACAGTACTCCATTTACATGTACACCAGGTTTGCAGGAGCAATGAAATTCCATTTCAAAGATGCTCTGGAGGATGTAGAAACTATGAAGATGAGAAAAGCGTTGGCAGCCGTTGAGAGGAGGCTGAATAGTTTCTGTGGTACATCAGGTTACTTCACTCAATTCACTCAGTTCAACTTCAGATGAAGAAAAATTGTGAGAAAAAGTTGATGTCCAGCTGCCCAAAAGCCCTGCATCCCGTCTTTAACTTGTGTGATCGCTTTAGAGGTGTCAGCAGTCCAAACAGAGTCTGATTCCAAAGGCGAATCCCTCGGAATGCTTCAATTATGGTATGTATCATGAGGAGGACATTGGGTATCCACAGGTTCCTCTTGGAAATATTTCCAACCACATCAGCAAGTTTTAGTATAAGTAACTTATGTTAGAGACTTATTGTTAATTTCATATTGTTGTGTAAAATTTCTTTTCGTTTTCAGTACCTATGAAAGATTTTGTCTGTTTTCTTGCTTTTTTTTTACCAAGTTTATTTTTCTGTATGTGATGTTGTTATTAATTCCATTCTTTTCTAGGCTTATTTACATTTCCATTCACGATATTTAGCAGATGTTTTTATCCAGAGTGACTTACAAAAGTGCTTTATCATTTACTCAAGGAATGAATACATCCTAGCCAGTGCAGTAATGTAGAGTCCAAGATACCATTGAACTAGAATACTGTTGAAATACAGGGATCAGTGCTGATGCCTAGAAGTGCAAAATACTCTATAACAGATATCGATACGTTCAGAAAACAATACTCTATAATAAGTACCAGAGGTTCAGTTACTCAACATAGGTGTAGGATCAGTGCTCATTTAAATATTCCACAAATAGATGGGTCTTCAGTCTGCGTTTGAAGACCACAAGGGACTCTGCTGTCCAAACAGTAAACAGACATTTGTTCCACCATCTAGGATCCAAGATAGAGAATACCCTCGATACTTGTCTTCCATGAGACTTGAAGCATGGTGTTTGAAGCCAAGCCATACTTGAGGTTCGACGTACTCAAGGTACAGATCGGGCTTTTACCATTGACATCAAATATTGAGGGACATTTTTGGCTTTGTAGGCAAACATTCAGGTTTTAATCTGATGTGTGCAGCTATAGGAAGCCAATAAAGGGAGACCGGTCGAGACCAGTCTTGCTGATGTGTTTTGGACAAATTGTAGAGGTCTGATGTCTCGGAGGAAGACCAGCAAGTAGCGAGTTGCAGTAGTCTAGCCTTGAGATTACAAGAGACTGCACAAGCACCTGGGTAGCTTCCTGTGAGAGAACGGGCCGAATCCTTCGTATGTTACAAAGGAGAAATCTGCAAGACCGTGTTAGATTAGAGAAGAATGTCAAAGGCTGCTGAAAGGACTAGAAGAATCAAAACAGATGACTGTTTGGCAGCTTTACCAGCATGAAGTTTTTTCGTCACATGCTATGAGGGCCGTGTCTGTAGAATGTGCCGGTTTGTAGCCAGACCGATTGATCACTTTATGCAAGTGCATGTACAACCAATGTTTCAGGAACTTCTTACTTATTAGGTTTCATACCTCAAATGTTAATCAAAATGAAGATTTTGAGGAAAATACGTTTAATATGTAACTTTTCTCCAAAATATACCCACCACTTTACTGGATATTATTGTTACTGACTTGTTCACAAACAGTAAATGTCATTCTTTGCAGTACAAATCTTTGTAAACTTTGCAGAGAATTAATTTATTATGATTATTCTTTATGTCTTTGGTTTGGCCTTTTTTGGGGCAAATATTGTTCGAAACTGGATGTTTGACAAATCACATTACTTTTTGTTTCTATATGAAAAAAAAGTTGAAAGTCATATAAGAGTTCTTTTGAAGAAAGATGTACCCATCTACCAGTCCCCATCTATCAGCTACTTACTCGGCTGCTGCTAAAAATAGGGATTTCAAATATTTTTTGAACTATTGACTTATTTTCCCAATAACCAAAATGTCAGTGCAGCATTCTAGAAATGTCACAATTGTCACAATGTCACAATGATTATTCTTTATGTCTTTGGTTTGGCCTTTTTTGGGGCAAATATTGTTTGAAACTGGATGTTTGACAAATCACGTTATTTTTTGTTACACACAAAAGGGTCTCTATACGAAAAAAAAGTTGAAAGTCATATAAGGGTTCTTTTGAAGAAAGATGTACCCGTCTACCTGTACCCATCTATCAGCTACTTACTCGGCTGCTGCTACAAATAGGGATTTCAAATAGTTTTTGAACTATTGACTTATTTTCCCAATAACCAAAATGTCAGTGCAGCATTCTAGAAATGTCACAATGCATATGACATCACAACATCTTTGACGTCACTACAAGTATATAAAGGTGAGCGCAAGCATTTATATGTCATTTCACTTGACAGATTTCAGCAGTTATAAAGTTGGAAGACAATAGAGTGAATTAAACCTAATCGTAGGTCAACTTTCCAGAACAAGGTACGGTTGAATAAGTCAATTTTGTAATTACAGAAGGCTATTTTCCATCTAATTGTATGTGTATGTATCTGTCTGTCTGTCTAAATGTCCGCTTAGCTACTATAGCTAGAGCTTTTCTAATTTTATGATGAACGGTCTGTCTGCTGTAGTTTTATATAGTTATGGAATGCATTGACGTTCCACCTGTTTTCTCACACAAGGCTTTATGTCAAGCATAAGCGACTGCTTTTTATGCTATTTAGATTTTGCTGTTTTAAAGGTACAAGACAAGTAATATAAGTGATTAAACCAAATTTCATCACCATACCCGCCCTTTCATGTTAGATTGCTGTCTGTCCACCAAACTGTAAAAATGATTTATGCTTTTGACTTCATATCGCCTTTTCAGAACAAAGTATTCCAGGAGAGTCTTAAGAAAACTTGGACCAGGACAAATGGAGAAACAGAAGCGTCTTTTAGGCAGGAAGATGTAAGGCCTTTGCACTACAATGTTAAAAAATCTTAGAATAACAATATTAATTTTAAATGATTCTTATTTATACAGCATATTCCTTATAGAACCCAAAAGCTCAAGGTGCTTTACACTGCAATGAACGAACAGTATTCAGTAATAAAACATTGATCAAATAAAACAGTTAAAAGTCACAAAATATAAATGTAGAAAATGAAATTAATTGAAACAGAATTTAAATTAAACCGGCTAAACAACCTGAACAATTAGATCAAGCTAAACAAGCCACTCTTTAATCTGTATTAAACACCAATAGAGCTTGCACTCTAAATACTTTCTGGACTATTCCAAAGTATCGGAACGATGAAACATGAAACAGATGAAACATGTTTCATCAACCTTGTTATTTTAAAAGATTAGGAAGTAATGTTAAAGGAATCAGTCTTATTTTCCTTATAATGTGCTAAAGTAGAATAAAATAATTTTGATTGTATTGTGCAATTAACAAAATACAACATGGACCTGAGCTCTATCAGTGATTCATCCATTAAATAGAGATTAAGAAAAACAATCTATAAACTTAGACACAAGCTCTCTCAAAATGATTTGACCATGGATTTTAGTTCAGGCTGTTGATGTTTGAAGAATGACAAACGAACAACATTTCCTTATATATTTTTGTTGTTTCCATAGTAAAATTCCTTCACCTCCAAAAGTGACACGGGCTTCTTCAGTATTTAAAAAGATGAGTTTAAAATGGCCAAATTTGTTATTCATCAGAAAATGGAATTGTTGCTAATAAGTGAGATGTCAGCACAGTTGTTATGTTATCCTGATATTTAATTTCTTTTTATTCAACCTCTTCTATGGTTCTCAAAACAAGAGCAAGTCAAAAAGCACAAGACAAAACGAGAATAAACCTGTGAGGAATGACAGCAAAATGCTCCTTGATAGAGCCAAAAAAATCATCCCAGACTTGGAGAAGCTCGATATTGCACCAATCTTGACCCATTTTGTGATGGATCTGACTCATGAGTATGCCATTTTTAAACCTTTTCTTCTTCTTCTTCTTCTTCTTCTTCTTCTTCTTCTTCTTCTTCTTCTTCTTCTTCTTCTTCTGCTTTTTCAATTTATCATTTTTATTTTTGGTATAATTTTGAATGTATGAGATTTTTAGCATAAATATTAATTATAGTTCTAAAGAATGCTTTTATTCACATTCTTTAAGGCAGTGGACATCTATCCGGAAAGCAATCCCTAGTCCAGTAAGTCATACTACATTGCTTACACTTCAACATATTTTAAATGGGATTCATATTAATTCTAAACCAAACAACCAAAACCATTTTGGAGCAATTTTCAATGTTCGCCTTTCTATGTTATCTCTCCTTTCTTTCACAGGAGACAAAGGTCATGATCTCTCATATGGGTTCATTCATTGCGGACATTGTCACTGAAGTAACTGTGATGGGTCTTCTTTCATCTCTGGAAGAAATGTTAGATGTTGATCTAAGATCAGTGTTGCTTTCAAATTCCAAGAAGGAAACTGCAGATTTGCTGAATGCTTTCCGTACCAGATATCGTGAGATAAATCATTCAGCTTCAGTCCACGTGAAGGAGGGGACAGCTCATATGGACTCTCTAAGCAGAGATGTTAAGACTGCAGTTATTGATACACATCGCAGTTGCCTAGATGACTATGAGAGAGACCAAATTGTGATGAAATTCCACTCTACTATGGAAGATACAAATTCAGAAGCAGTGAGTGAGGTTCTGATAGGAGATACTGAGAGTCTGACATCGTTATCCTCAGATGTCCATGACGATGGTACATCTAGACCTATAAGTACCATTCCTATAGCTGGCTCTCCGGTTTCGAATATGCTTCAGCGCTTTGATGATGAGATGGAGGAATTTTCTGAACTGTCACAAGACATCAATCCCCGCATAAAAGGAAGGACACATTTTTTGTCCCATCATTTAATAAATCCTGACCTTGAAGGGGTCTCATCTTGTGAGCTCTGTGGTATGGTCATGCCAATCTACCTAGAGCAGGATGACTTGAAATCATCACAGGCATCATCAGAGCTATGCACAGATAGTAGGAACACCTCCTCCGACGTCATGGCAAGCCAAGTTATGGAGTTGGTTGTCCCACCCTCTGTGAAGAAGGCTCAAGAGTCCCCCAGTGTACACAATGACTGGTCTTCCCTGTTCAGCATCGATATACATAGCTCTCCATCACTACAGTCTGAGATGTCTGCTAGGTCACCATGTACTGAGCCTGCTCTGGACAATCAGAGCAAAACCATGAAAGCCCAGAAGGGGAGATTGCATTTCCTATTCCCCTTCAGTAAGGTCTCAAAGAACTTAAAGGTAAAACATTTGACTTATTTCTTATTTAGATTTTGTTACATTGTTAATTTTTAAAGTAGTGCATATTTGAATTTCATTTCACACTGAATGTGTATATATCACTTTGCATAAATGACATAATTTGTTCTAAATTATATTCTGTTGCATTATTACTGGTTTGTATCTGTACTTTTAGTTATAAATGTACTTATGCTCTGATATTTCTCTACTAAATCATTGTTTTGTTTTTGTTAGAAACTCAAAAAGAAAAGCAAGGAGCACCCTAACACTGTAGCTGCTGCTGCAACTACAGGTAAGAACATATTGCTAGAAACACATATGACAATTTAGTTGTTAGACAGAATATCACAGTTATATCCATTTTTTAAAAATCAATAACTTTTTTGTCTTATGATAGGTAGTGAAGATGTTTCCCCCATCTCGTCACGTTTCACGAGGATGTTATCGTTCTTTAGAAGGCAATGCTCAAATCATCAATAAAGCCTGAAACATCAATTTGCTGAAAATGTGCAAAAATGGCTGGTTTTTGATTACATTTACATTTACATTTACAGTATTTAGCAGATGCTCTTATCCAGAGCGTCTTACAAAAGTGCTTTGTCCTTTACTCATAGAATATCTTAGTACAGTACAGTAGGTTAGAGTCCCACATACCAATGAACTAGAATACTGTAGAATACAGGGATCAATGCTGATACCTAGAAGTACAAAATACATAAGGTCTATCTTAAACAATGATAAGTGCAATAAACAATAAGTGCTAGAGTTTTTTAAACAACATAAACAATACCCTACAATAAGTACAAATTTAGTCAGTCAATATGGGAGCAGTTTCAGTTGTCCTTTAACTAGGCTGCAAATAGATGAGTCTTCAGTCTGCATTTGAAGACTGCAAGGGACTCTGCTGACCGGACAGCAAGTGGGAGTTCATTTCACCATCTTGGAGCCAGGACAGAAAATAGTCTCGATGCTTGTCGTCAATGAGAACTGAAGCAAGGAATTTCAAGCCGAGCCGTACTTGAGTTTCAAAGTGCTCGAGCAACGGATCGCGCTTTGACCATTGACTTCATGTATGAAGGGGATGATCCATTTTTGGCTTTTGTAGGCAAGCATCAAAGTTTTAAATCTGATGCGTGCAGCTACTGGGAGCCAGTGAAGGGAGTGCAGCAGTGGAGTAACGTGTAAACTTCGGAAGATTGAAGACCAGTCGTGCTGCTGCATTCTGGACAAGTTGTAGAGGGCTGATGGCTCTTAGAGGAAGACCAGCAAATAGCGAGTTGCAGTAGTCTAGCTTTGAGATCACAAAAGACTACACAAGCACCTGGGTAGCGTCCTGTGAGAGATAGGGCAGAATGTTTCATATGTTACAAAGGAGAAATCTGCAAGACCGTGTTAGATTAGAGAAGAATGTCAAAGGCTGCTGAAAGGACTAGAAGAATCAAAACAGATGACTGTTTGGCAGCTTTACCAGCATGAAGTTTTTCCGTCACTGCTATGAGGGCCGTTTCTGTAGAATGTGCCGGTTTGTAGCCAGACCGATTGATCACTTTATGCAAGTGCATGTACAACCAATGTTTCAGGAACTTCTTACTTATTAGGTTTCATACCTCAAATGTTAATCAAAATGAAGATTTTGAGGAAAATAAGTTTAATATGTAACTTTTCTCCAAAATATACCCACCACTTTACTGGATATTATTGATCCTGATTTGTTCACAAACAGTAAATGTCATGCTTTACAGTACAAATCTTTGTAAATTTTGCAGATAATTAATCTCTTATTAGTATTCTTTAAGTCTTTGGTTTGGTCTTATTTGGGGCATATTTTGTTTGAAATTGGATGTTTGACAAATCACATTATTTTTTTGTTACACATAAAAGGGTCTCTTTACATGAAGAAAAAAAATTGAAAGTCATAAAAAGGTACTTTTGAATAGAATGCAGAACTGGGTGAGGATGCTGGTGTCAAAGGTGTGTTTCTCTATATATCCAGACTCCTATGCAGGGCACACAATAAAATACGTGAAAGGTTGCCAGAGCATACATTGGGACATGCACCCACATGGGCAGCATATCTGCTGCGTGTGCCTGGGTGTGCCCATGCATGCACGATTGGGAATCATTCACGCTGTTACACTGGTTGGGGCAGGACGACGTGGAGTCGCTCTTGTCACTGGAGTTCTTCTTGCCGCTCTCCGAGCACAAGTCGCCCTGCAGTGCATCGAACAGCACGGGGTTCAGATGGACATACTCCCCCGATACCACCTCGATTACTGCAGGGAAACAGAAGAAGGGCACGTGGGGATCATATGTACTATGAGCTAGGACAATTTCTGCTGTTTTACAACAGTTTTGCATAGTTACAGATAAACTGTTCATACTATTACATTATTGCAGACTGAAGATAAAAAACTCCTACCTTCCTCATGAAGCCTTTTTAAATCATAAAAAGATAATAAACAAAATATGCTTCAATATATCAGCACAGTATAAAGTACAGACTATATAGTATAAAAATGTAATATTTCAAATGCACAGACAAAGACATGGTATATAATTTTGCCATATCAAACACAGACCATTGTAAATCCGTATTATTCCACTTTAATATCAGATATTAGTATGCGGTGTCCTTACACCTTTGTCTTGTCTGACAGTAATTGACTATGCCATCCAATAATGATAGCTGGAAGAATTTTATCTGTGCTTTACAAATTCCCAGACAATGCAGTTTCATTGCTGCACCTAACAGAGTGTTCCATGCAAAGAGAACAGGCTTGCTCAGATTTTTGGGTATTGACATTAAGACAGTTATATTGGGTGGAACAGCTACCCTTTGAAATGACAAAGAAGGATTTCTTTTAAACTCAAACGCTATCCTCTATCTGTCACGATACAGCCCCCTCGTCCCAGACGTGTGTGTGTGTGGGTGTGCATGTGTGTGTGTTTTTCTGCATTGCCATGCCCTCCCCATATATCAAACTTCTTCCTCTTTTCGTGTCGTTACGGTTTATGAATGTAAAGTCTTGTGTAGTCATTGGTTGCTTGTGTTTAACCTTACGTGAGCATATGTGCTAAGTTGTCTTCATTGTGTCTGTCAATAAACGTCATTGTCTTCTACACGGCTTGCCTTTGTATCCTGCCAATCGAAACACCAACCGCCAAAGGATGCCAGGAAAGAAGCGCAAAAAGAGGAACTGGAAGAAAAGGCATGACCACTCTTCCACAGCCCCTGCAGGGAAACCGTCCATCTTTATGGACACACTCCACAGTTTGTAGAGTTCTACAAACCCTCGACAGACTACTGGAACTGGTACGATTACGACCAATATCCAGGTCCTATTATCCATCTTGGGACTACCGAGAGGGTTAAGAGGAAGATGGCAGGAGGAAGGTTTATACCACATCAGCCTCCAGTCGGACTCGGGGGTCGATCGCTTGTAGGATCCAGCAATGAAGGTGGAGGAGGCCCTCCAGGAGGATCCTCCCACTGTTATGGACACCGGGTCAGCGCACTCCAGGAGCGACGAGCCTCCGGCATACAAGGCTTTGCCCAAGGCACGCCATTCTGTAGCCAGGAAGGTACCCCGCGTGACTGGCAGAGAGGCGTGATCATCTGAGGACAATCTCTCCCCTAAGACACACAGCCCCAGAGCTAGTGTGCCTCTGCATACGCCTCGTAGAGGCAAGAAGGAAGCGTCACCAGTGCCCGCCCCAGAGACAGGCAAAACCGCTGGTGTGCTTCCTGGCACGTCTGCCCCGAAACCAGAGAAGCCGCCGCCACCCACGTCTGCGAGGGACGACCCCCCCCAAGACTGGTCAGACTTCGACCCACCTAACGACTGGGAGACAAGCTGCTGTTCATGCCAGCTTCCCTGGAGTACAACCATTTAGGTGTTCTTATTCATGTCCCTGTCACTGTGCCCCTCTCTGTCACACTTAACGTACCGGTCATTTTGTGCCACTTTGTGTCTGTTCCTGTTTCTGTTACTGAGTCCATCCCTGTGTCTGTTGTCGTCTTGGTCCCTGTCTTCCTCCCATCAGTCCTGCTTGTGCTGGCCCGTGTCGGTCGCTCGGTCCTCCAGCCGATTTGGCCTTGATCTGTGGGCCATAGGCTGACAGGTTGCCGTCACGTGGTTGGGGAGGGGTTCTGTCACGTTTTGGCCCCCTCCTCCCAGAAGTGCGTGTGTGTGTATTTGTGTGTGTGTGTGTGTGTGTGTGTGTGTGTGAGTGTATGTATATATGTGTGTGTGTGTGTGTGTGTGTGTGTGTGTGTGTGTGTGTTTGTGTGCGGGTGTTCATCTGCATGGCCATGCCCTCCCCATGTATCACACCTGTTCCTCATTTTGTGTCATTACAGTTCATGAATATACAGTGTTGTGTAGCCATTTTTGCTTGTTGGTGTTCTACACGACTCACCTTTCCATGCAAAGCCTCCCAGCGTTCCACTATCTAATGTACCATGTGTAGATATGTGTCCACTATCTAATGTACAACTGGGCTGAATTTTAAGGCTCTGAAGAAAAACATCTGGCATGAACACCAAACTACAATAAGCACAGTGTTATCAGTTAAAGCTGAATAGTGGCTTCACTTCTATAACCATATAGCTTAGTAAAGTGAAGAGAAGATCATGGGAAATGGAGTTTATTAGTATATTATTGCTGTTCTGATGACTACAGAACACTGGGCATCTGGGAGAAGTAAATAGATGCTGAGGCATCTGAGCATACACAGCCAACGTCGTCCTCTCACACATGTGTATAGTCTATATACATCTGACTCTATGTTACTGAAGGAGGGAGAACATGTGTGGTATTTCAGCACATGAGAGAAATCAGAAGATTGAAGCAGTACTAATAAGACTGAGTCCTGTAACAAAGAATTTTGAGAGGAGAAAAGGCAGGAGATGTGAAGTAGAGTGAGTCGACCACACAGTCTACCTCACAGCTATCAAACTATGGCAAGGAAAGGAAGAATTAAGGAAGTTACCCGTGGACTGCCGTAATCTCATGGTGGCCAGTGAGAGTGAGTGAAAGTGTGTGTGTGTGTGTGTGTGTGTGTGTGTGTGTGTGTGTGCGTGCGTGCGTGCGTGCGTGTTCTGTTCCAGTCCAAGTGGAGAAGGTGTTAGAGATGAGTGCATACAGGTGCAGTGCAAAATTCCGCTTCTTGAACCTAACTAATACAACTACTCTTTCTAGTTTTACACAGCTCCATTTAACTGTTGGTGTGTGTGCACATGTGTGCACATGTGTGTGCTTTTAATGTGAAAAGGCCATATATGAGTAACCCCTGATTTTGCTTACACATACATTCACACAACACAGACATGTGTAGATAGTGCCTCATAATAAGGTTAATAAAAAGGTTTTGCTCCCCAAACCAGTTACGTTTATATTAAGGATTTCTATATAATTAAGGCACCAAATTAAAGGTGGACTTATATACAATTACATTCAGTAACATATGATCATAAAATATAGATAAATAATACAATAATGTAGCTTAGCACCGATCAAAAACCTTTTCTTAAATCGTGTATTATGCTACATTAGCACAGATGTGTGTCCCAACGTGTCTGGGACAGCAAGAGAGAGGGAGAATCATAGATAGATAGATAGATAGATAGAGAGAGAGAGAGAGAGAGAGAGAGAGAGAGAGAGAGAGACAGACAACTACTTGCAAGCTATGAAAAGAAATGTCAACTATGTCCTATTTCTCTTTCTTTACTGCAACACTGTCATGGGACCCAATGTTAATGCCTTTCTTTTGTTCCACTTTCCCACTATTCACTTTACTATGTTATGAGATGCTATGAAAAGAAAAATAAAACATGCCACAACTACTGTACGCATAATGAAGCACAAATAGAACATGAAAGTCCAAGCTATTGCGATCTTTGGCGTCCAAAAGCTCGTCTGCGGCTGCCTCTTGCCGTAGTTGTGACAAGTCACGACAAGAGGACTCTGTTAAAGCAAACACACTGTGCACACTGTTTGCACAGACAGCAGTGCGAGCCACTGCTAACCAGACTGGATCTGCTTCTCCAGAAAGTTGGTTATTTCAGTGATCAGTAACATATCATTTTCTAATTTAAGGCATATGTTTTGAACAGTTTGCATACTTTTAGGGCACGCACACTGGCTTTGAAAATTACGTGAACTGGCTTTGATGTGGTATGAATGAACAAACAGAAATAAAATGGATCATTAAGAATGCATTGGTCAAGGAATGTGCAGTCATTCACATCCATAAAGTGATTCATCCTGCTCGTACCCTTTCTCAAAATGTCTTTTTAATCGTGACATTCTGATGGTATCACCGACTCTAAACTTCAATCTTAGTTTTTCCACCTTTTTCAGTTGAAACAACCCATACAAGGTTTTAAACACCGGGAAGGAATTTCCTTCGTTCACTTCAACGGGTTTCATTTGAATGCTTCTGTGATAGCTGTTGTTATAAGCATAAACCAAGTCTTGTACCACATCGATGTATTTTCTCGTATTGACAGCTGTGAAGTATCTCCACATCCTGTTGAACCGTTCACACACTGATGCTTTTTGTCCCGTCCCAGTAGCAAATTGATTGACGTTGTTTTTTTCATTAATGTTTTGAAACTTTCATAAAAAAAATTATTTCCCTTCATCAGTCTGAAGTGTTTTAGGAACTCTGCCTTCTTTTAGAATTGAAACAAAGGCTTTGGTAACCTGTCTTGTTTTTCATCATGAGTACCCAAGCATACTTGGAAAGTATATCTATACACGTTAGCATAAATTTCATGTTCCCGTTATGTTGGTCATGTCCACCAAATCGGCATGCCATTGTTCATCTGTTTATACAATGACTCTGTTTCTTTTAAATTTCACAGAGATTGGTTTATGTAGCATGTATGCATCCTGAGCTGCTAACCAGTTTTTGATTTCCTTATCATCAACCCGTTTACCGATTTCATCCACCACGGACCTTTGCAGACTCTTGACCCCTCCATAGGATCCTGGGTTTGAAGGAGTGTAGTAAATGTTTTTCAGCAGACGTTCAGTCATGGCGAAATGATTGAAAAACAATGAAGAGAGTGCTAGATTGGATTATGGTTTTATTAGCATCTTTTCAGCAAAAGAGGTTATGTTTACATTACATTAAATTAAAAATGAAAGTATGCAATCAAAGGTTTTATATACATCAACCTTTTCATCGTTACTCAGTTTCAAAACACATACATCTATTACATATTGAATATATATAATATATGCCCGTGATATGTGAAATAACATGACACACACACACACACACACACACACATATATATATATATATATATATATATATATATATATATATATATATATATGTAAAGGATAACATGTATTATTGGCTTCCGATACTAGAGAACTCCACTGACTAAACTCACATATTACACACATCAGCTTTTCCAAATTATATACGGATTTGATATTATCGGTTTACGGTTCTGACTCTATTTTCAAGGGTTTTACAGAACAGCGTGATCAACTTCATCCTCAGCACTCTTTTTTTTTTCTCGGTTGAAGGACCAGTGCTGGTGTCCATGCAGATTCCCATTTGGCTCAAGTACCAGGGTTCAGGTTTGTGTGCAGCTTCCAGTAGTACTCGACATCGTCGTGTACCTGCTCCCCGCACGCTATCGTTTTCATTGTTCAGGTTTTCATGCAGCTTCCAGTAGTCCATGACGTCGTCATGTACCTGCTCCATGCACATACTATCATTTTTTTCATTCAGGTTTACGTGCAGCTTCCAATAGTCCACAACGTCGTCTTGTACCTGCTCCCCGCACACGCTATTGTTTTTTACTATGAACTCTTTGAGAGTGGATTTGATATTCTGTTCTTCCTGCAGGTTGTTTACCACTACCTCAGCGATTGCCTGAATCTTGCTAGAGGATGGAGGTATCTGAATGCCGCACAGCTTCAAAGCTCTGGCTAGAGTATGTATGAACCACGGCTTGAACAGTTTATTGTATCAGCTTAGGTGCGTTGAGGCTGAAATAGGATTTATTTGGATCGTACAGGCATGTGTGCTGACGCTGACTAGGATGGTCAATAGCACACTTTGGGCCCTTAACACTTTTCAGTGCATTCCACATCTGAGAGTGGTGTTGGGGAGGGGTGGATTGTAATTTACAGCTTTTCTTTTTTCCAACTACACTTCTTCCTTAAAGCCGTGTTTTACGGTACTTCACTACTTTAGTTCACAGTCGTAATTGTACTGAGTAGTGTCCTCGTTGCCTGTAGTTTGGCAATTAGTGGAAGAGGCTGGGTGGACTACATTATGCTAGTAAAAATAATTTCAAAGGACTCGAAAATCATAACCAGCTTTTTGGTTTTCCTTAGTCACTTAATGGTTTCTACTGCACATGTATGAATAATATCAGATTACTCTCCATGGTCAAGGCTGTCACCTAAATGAGAAACCACAGCCAGGAGTCTGTGGGTGCCGGTGGGTGCACATTCCTGCAACCAACAACTACATCTGTTTTTTTTCATACGATTAACTGAAAATGCATCATGGATCGTTGAAACCCCATCTCTGTATTAACAGGCCTCTTTCATTCTCTCTCATTCTGTCTCTGTGTCTCTCTCAGCCTGTATCTCTCTTCTTTTTGGTCTCTCTCTCTCCTCACCGGTGGGCTTACGTGCTGTCCTCTAGCTCCCTGTCCTTCTCCTCTCTCATTTACTACTGATGGGTTAAAAGAACTTAGTCATTATGGCAGATACTTATACACAGCTGTATTATCACTCCACTGAAAGAAAATGGCACAACTCTACCTGGCTGGGGACTGGAGTTTTCCCCCAGTTTATCGTTTTGCTTTTCTTTTCATTCAGTCAGCATTTTGTAGCTAAATGGGAATGGGTGGACAGAGAAGTATGTGGGCACGGGTTGATGGTACGAGCTCACCTTGACTGCTGCCTGAGAGAAGCCACCCCAGGAAGGGCAGAGAGGTCCAGCTCGGACGGGACGTCCATCACGTCTGAGAGCTTTTGGCCCAGCATGTCAAACCGCTTAATGTGGAGGATGAGAATACTGTTCCAAGAGGAAAAGTGACTTAAGGACTGGAAGTGTGTGTGAGTGGAGGAGGGTGTGTGTGTTGGACTGGTTTAAAACTCATTCTTTAAGGTCATCTACGTCAGACGAGACTCACCGTGGCAGTGTGAAAAACTCCACCTCTTCAGTTGCCTTGCTGAAAAAAGAAAGAGACCCTTTCATTGAGAGTGATAAAATCAAAATGGCAGCATGTCATAAGTGTATTCTCTCCTTTACAACACAGTAATGAAGCGTTATCCAAAGAGGGTGTGTGACGTGACAGACCTTAAAGTAAGTGTGTAGACTGTCGGTCATAGTAGGGCTCAGATTAACAGAGAGGTAGTTGTAGACATCCACTCTGCAGCTCTGCTGTCCACAGCTTTCACAAAATGGAGAACAGAAATATTAAAACATTTGCACAGAAATAACTTGCTGCATCCCTTATACAGTGTGTGAGTTATCACATGCTAATATGCTTGTGTATGTTTTACTAGTAGATAACAGCTTATCTAATGTGGAGCATCAAAACAGTAAACATGTACACTAATGCAAAGCCAGCAGAGCACGTAGAATGCTCAGTCCATGTCAGTTATGTTTTCCCAAACTCACACACTCTGGGATTTGAAAGTTATGTGATGAATAGAAGCTGAACTGGTGAGCATTTTAAATGTTCACATTTAAGTTATGTATGTTATGAAACTTTCATGAACACTTTAAACAGATGTCCGGAGAAAGCGCCTGCTCTCGGTGAGAAAATGTACACTTTAAACAAACACGTTAAGACTGGTTAAGACCAGTCCATTAACACAAATGAGATATGGAGCAGTGATACATAATTAGCTGGTGCATGTGAGCACAGACTTGATATGAAACTCAAAAGTTTTCCACAGGGCAGATGTAAGAGAAGAAAGAGGCCCCGAGTCTCTCTTCCTCCTCTTTCAGCTGCAGTAACTCAGGAACTCATGGGCATCCTTTGGAGGACAGCACAGGAGAACATCAGAGGGGGCTTTGCTCCTGGACTTCAACAGCAGTGAAAAAACAAAGGTGCCTATGTTCAGTTCCTGCAGGGTACTGCGTGAGGTTCTGATGTGTTCTGAATGGCTGAGGGGGCCGTTTAACTGGACCTGATCATAGTCTTCTTCAAATGCAGGGCAGCGGGCTGAAACACACTCAAGCAGGGCTCCCAGGAGCTGAACCTTCTGCTTTGTGCTCCGACTGGTGAGGCGGGCCTGCTGCAGATCTGCAAAACATCTACACCCAGCAACAGGGAGACCAAGTGGTTTATATCTCTGAGCTTCACAGCACCTCCTTAAGCACTCATGATTAAACTGTTCATTTAGACCCATGTGAAGCCTCTGGTTCTGAACGGACATGTGTGCTGGTGTGTGTAGACATGCCTGGAAGAGCAGGATGTTCAAATATATGGCACAGATATCCAACCGGAGGGCTCTCGATTGGAAGAATGTGGTTGGACCAAATCCATATAAGAGTCTGAATGTGTGTGAGTAAAGCGCACTCTTGCGGCAATGAAAGTGTGTAAGGCTCACTCTAGCAATGATGAAAGTGTGTAAAGTGCACTCTAGTGACAATGGTGCGCATAGCTTTAGCAGGCCCGTCCAGAGCGCTCTGTATTTGTCCATGACGTCTGCAGTGTGGATCAGCGCTCAAGGAACAGCTCACATCACATCTAACCTCAGCAGAAAACACCAGACTCCACATGCTGATTGCCTTGCGAAAGCACAGACTGCCTGCATGATCCCAGCAATGTTCCTCTTTAGGACTTTGGGAGCAAGTCCCTCCTACCACACAGTAAGTCCAGTGCTCCCAAATTATATAATCATTTCTGCATTAACCTTTGAGTTTTAATTGGGTTTTTCAGCAAAACATATTTACTGAGCTTTTGCTGAAATTTAGGATATTCTATTAGTCATATAATGCTAATGTGCTTGTTGCTGTCCTGGTTGGAGTGCTGGTTGCCGTGCTGGTTGTGGTTCTGCAGAACTGAGTCTTTGCTCCTCCATTTCCTGTACCATGTAGGTATGCTCAGAGATTGCCCTGTATGCACTCTCAACATCATTTGGTCTTTGCAGCCTTACAGCTACTTCCAATTCATTCCTCATGATTGATGTTGTGTATTTTGAATATGCTATGTGTGCTTTTTCCCTGGCAATTTTCTTCATTTCCTGCAACAAAATGCTGTTGGTTGTCTCAGAGAGGAGTGTATCGTAGTGCTGCTTATAGCTGTTCCATTCACAATTGCATTTAAAGCAAACCTAAAGGCAAAATGAGTCGTGAGTAACACCACAGCTGCTTAAGAGGTACCATAGAAACAATCCACCAGCCATGAGGATCAAGCCATACGTCTACATTTTCTCTTTCATGAGCATAATTTCTTTCTCTGTTTATAACAGTATAATTACAGGAGGTAAAAGCAGATACAGTACTCCATTTACATGTACACCAGGTTTGCAGGAGCAATGAAATTCCATTTCAAAGATGCTCTGGAGGATGTAGAAA
The DNA here is from genome assembly GCF_041902795.1 of Electrophorus electricus. Lineage (NCBI taxonomy): Eukaryota > Metazoa > Chordata > Actinopteri > Gymnotiformes > Gymnotidae > Electrophorus > Electrophorus electricus. Next base: position 16,639,812 of record NC_137505.1, on the reverse strand, counting down.
CTATGAAGATGAGAAAAGGGTTGGTAGCCGTTGCGAGGAGGCTGAATAGTTTCTGTGGTACATCAGGTTACTTCACTCAATTCACTCAGTTCAACTTCAGATGAAGAAAAATTGTGAGAAAAAGTTGATGTCCAGCTGCCCAAAAGCCCTGCATCCCGTCTTTAACTTGTGTGATCGCTTTAGAGGTGTCAGCAGTCCAAACAGAGTCTGATTCCAAAGGCGAATCCCTCGGAATGCTTCAATTATGGTATGTATCATGAGGAGGACATTGGGTATCCACAGGTTCCTCTTGGAAATATTTCCAACCACATCAGCAAGTTTCAGTATAAGTAACTTATGTTAGAGACTTATTGTTAATTTCATATTGATGTGTAAAATTTCTTTTCGTTTTCAGTACCTATGAAAGATTTTGTCTGTTTTCTTGCTTTTTTTTTTACCAAGTTTATTTTTCTGTATGTGATGTTGTTATTAATTCCATTCTTTTCTAGGCTTATTTACATTTCCATTCACGATATTTAGCAGATGTTTTTATCCAGAGTGACTAACAAAAGTGCTTTATCATTTACTCAAGGAATGAATACATCCTAGCCAGTGCAGTAATGTAGAGTCCAAGATACCATTGAACTAGAATACTGTTGAAATACAGGGATCAGTGCTGATGCCTAGAAGTGCAAAATACTCTATAACAGATATCGATACGTTCAGAAAACAATACTCTATAATAAGTACCAGAGGTTCAGTTACTCAACATAGGTGTAGGATCAGTGCTCATTTAAATATTCCACAAATAGATGGGTCTTCAGTCTGCGTTTGAATACCACAAGGGACTCTGCTGTCCAGACAGTAAGCAGACATTTGTTCCACCATCTAGGATCCAAGATAGAGAATACCCTCGATACTTGTCTTCCATGAGACTTGAAGCATGGTGTTTGAAGCCAAGCCATACTTGAGGTTCGACGTACTCAAGGTACAGATCGGGCTTTTACCATTGACATCAAATATTGAGGGACATTTTTGGCTTTGTAGGCAAACATTCAGGTTTTAATCTGATGTGTGCAGCTATAGGAAGCCAATAAAGGGAGACCAGTCGAGACCAGTCTTGCTGATGTGTTTTGGACAAATTGTAGAGGTCTGATGTCTCGGAGGAAGACCAGCAAGTAGCGAGTTGCAGTAGTCTAGCCTTGAGATTACAAGAGACTGCACAAGCACCTCGGTAGCTTCCTGTGAGAGAACGGGCCGAATCCTTCGTATGTTACAAAGGAGAAATCTGCAAGACCATGTTAGATTAGAGAAGAATGTCAAAGGCTGCTGAAAGGACTAGAAGAATCAAAACAGATGACTGTTTGGCAGCTTTACCAGCATGAAGTTTTTTCGTCACATGCTATGAGGGCCGTGTCTGTAGAATGTGCCGGTTTGTAGCCAGACCGATTGATCACTTTATGCAAGTGCATGTACAACCAATGTTTCAGGAACTTCTTACTTGTTAGGTTTCATACCTCAAATGTTAATCAAAATGAAGATTTTGAGTAAAATACGTTTATTATGTAACTTTTCTCCAAAATATACCCACCACTTTACTGGATATTATTGTTACTGACTTGTTCACAAACAGTAAATGTCATTCTTTGCAGTACAAATCTTTGTAAACTTTGCAGAGAATTAATCTCTTATTAGTATTCTTTAAATCTTTGGTTTGGCCTTTTTTGGGGCAAATATTGTTCGAAACTGGATGTTTGACAAATCACATTACTTTTTGTTTCTATATGAAAAAAAAGTTGAAAGTCATATAAGAGTTCTTTTGAAGAAAGATGTACCCATCTACCAGTCCCCATCTATCAGCTACTTACTCGGCTGCTGCTAAAAATAGGGATTTCAAATATTTTTTGAACTATTGACTTATTTTCCCAATAACCAAAATGTCAGTGCAGCATTCTAGAAATGTCACAATTGTCACAATGTCACAATGATTATTCTTTATGTCTTTGGTTTGGCCTTTTTTGGGGCAAATATTGTTTGAAACTGGATGTTTGACAAATCACGTTATTTTTTGTTACACACAAAAGGGTCTCTATACGAAAAAAAAGTTGAAAGTCATATAAGGGTTCTTTTGAAGAAAGATGTACCCGTCTACCTGTACCCATCTATCAGCTACTTACTCGGCTGCTGCTACAAATAGGGATTTCAAATAGTTTTTGAACTATTGACTTATTTTCCCAATAACCAAAATGTCAGTGCAGCATTCTAGAAATGTCACAATGCATATGACATCACAACATCTTTGACGTCACTACAAGTATATAAAGGTGAGCGCAAGCATTTATATGTCATTTCACTTGACAGATTTCAGCAGTTATAAAGTTGGAAGACAATAGAGTGAATTAAACCTAATCGTAGGTCAACTTTCCAGAACAAGGTACGGTTGAATAAGTCAATTTTGTAATTACAGAAGGCTATTTTCCATCTAATTGTATGTGTATGTATCTGTCTGTCTGTCTAAATGTCCGCTTAGCTACTATAGCTAGAGCTTTTCTAATTTTATGATGAACGGTCTGTCTGCTGTAGTTTTATATAGTTATGGAATGCATTGACGTTCCACCTGTTTTCTCACACAAGGCTTTATGTCAAGCATAAGCGACTGCTTTTTATGCTATTTAGATTTTGCTGTTTTAAAGGTACAAGACAAGTAATATAAGTGATTAAACCAAATTTCATCACCATACCCGCCCTTTCATGTTAGATTGCTGTCTGTCCACCAAACTGTAAAAATGATTTATGCTTTTGACTTCATATCGCCTTTTCAGAACAAAGTATTCCAGGAGAGTCTTAAGAAAACTTGGACCAGGACAAATGGAGAAACAGAAGCGTCTTTTAGGCAGGAAGATGTAAGGCCTTTGCACTACAATGTTAAAAAATCTTAGAATAGCAATATTAATTTTAAATGATTCTTATTTATACAGCATATTCCTTATAGAACCCAAAAGCTCAAGGTGCTTTACACTGCAATGAACGAACAGTATTCAGTAATAAAACATTGATCAAATAAAACAGTTAAAAGTCACAAAATATAAATGTAGAAAATGAAATTAATTGAAACAGAATTTAAATTAAACCGGCTAAACAACCTGAACAATTAGATCAAGCTAAACAAGCCACTCTTTAATCTGTATTAAACACCAATAGAGCTTGCACTCTAAATACTTTCTGGACTATTCCAAAGTATCGGAACGATGAAACATGAAACAGATGAAACATGTTTCATCAACCTTGTTATTTTAAAAGATTAGGAAGTAATGTTAAAGGAATCAGTCTTATTTTCCTTATAATGTGCTAAAGTAGAATAAAATAATTTTGATTGTATTGTGCAATTAACAAAATACAACATGGACCTGAGCTCTATCAGTGATTCATCCATTAAATAGAGATTAAGAAAAACAATCTATAAACTTAGACACAAGCTCTCTCAAAATGATTTGACCATGGATTTTAGTTCAGGCTGTTGATGTTTGAAGAATGACAAACGAACAACATTTCCTTATATATTTTTGTTGTTTCCATAGTAAAATTCCTTCACCTCCAAAAGTGACACGGGCTTCTTCAGTATTTAAAAAGGTGAGTTTAAAATGGCCAAATTTGTTATTCATCAGAAAATGGAATTGTTGCTAATAAGTGAGATGTCAGCACAGTTGTTATGTTATCCTGATATTTAATTTCTTTTTATTCAACCTCTTCTATGGTTCTCAAAACAAGAGCAAGTCAAAAAGCACAAGACAAAACGAGAATAAACCTGTGAGGAATGACAGCAAAATGCTCCTTGATAGAGCCAAAAAAATCATCCCAGACTTGGAGAAGCTCGATATTGCACCAATCTTGACCCATTTTGTGATGGATCTGACTCATGAGTATGCCATTTTTAAACCTCTTCTTCTTCTTCTTCTTCTTCTTCTTCTTCTTCTTCTTCTTCTTCTTCTTCTTCTTCTGCTTTTTCAATTTATCATTTTTATTTTTGGTATAATTTTGAATGTATGAGATTTTTAGCATAAATATTAATTATAGTTCTAAAGAATGCTTTTATTCACATTCTTTAAGGCAGTGGACATCTATCCGGAAAGCAATCCCTAGTCCAGTAAGTCATACTACATTGCTTACACTTCAACATATTTTAAATGGGATTCATATTAATTCTAAACCAAACAACCAAAACCATTTTGGAGCAATTTTCAATGTTCGCCTTTCTATGTTATCTCTCCTTTCTTTCACAGGAGACAAAGGTCATGATCTCTCATATGGGTTCATTCATTGCGGACATTGTCACTGAAGTAACTGTGATGGGTCTTCTTTCATCTCTGGAAGAAATGTTAGATGTTGATCTAAGATCAGTGTTGCTTTCAAATTCCAAGAAGGAAACTGCAGATTTGCTGAATGCTTTCCGTACCAGATATCGTGAGATAAATCATTCAGCTTCAGTCCACGTGAAGGAGGGGACAGCTCATATGGACTCTCTAAGCAGAGATGTTAAGACTGCAGTTATTGATACACATCGCAGTTGCCTAGATGACTATGAGAGAGACCAAATTGTGATGAAATTCCACTCTACTATGGAAGATACAAATTCAGAAGCAGTGAGTGAGGTTCTGATAGGAGATACTGAGAGTCTGACATCGTTATCCTCAGATGTCCATGACGATGGTACATCTAGACCTATAAGTACCATTCCTATAGCTGGCTCTCCGGTTTCGAATATGCTTCAGCGCTTTGATGATGAGATGGAGGAATTTTCTGAACTGTCACAAGACATCAATCCCCGCATAAAAGGAAGGACACATTTTTTGTCCCATCATTTAATAAATCCTGACCTTGAAGGGGTCTCATCTTGTGAGCTCTGTGGTATGGTCATGCCAATCTACCTAGAGCAGGATGACTTGAAATCATCACAGGCATCATCAGAGCTATGCACAGATAGTAGGAACACCTCCTCCGACGTCATGGCAAGCCAAGTTATGGAGTTGGTTGTCCCACCCTCTGTGAAGAAGGCTCAAGAGTCCCCCAGTGTACACAATGACTGGTCTTCCCTGTTCAGCATCGATATACATAGCTCTCCATCACTACAGTCTGAGATGTCTGCTAGGTCACCATGTACTGAGCCTGCTCTGGACAATCAGAGCAAAACCATGAAAGCCCAGAAGGGGAGATTGCATTTCCTATTCCCCTTCAGTAAGGTCTCAAAGAACTTAAAGGTAAAACATTTGACTTATTTCTTATTTAGATTTTGTTACATTGTTAATTTTTAAAGTAGTGCATATTTGAATTTCATTTCACACTGAATGTGTATATATCACTTTGCATAAATGACATAATTTGTTCTAAATTATATTCTGTTGCATTATTACTGGTTTGTATCTGTACTTTTAGTTATAAATGTACTTATGCTCTGATATTTCTCTACTAAATCATTGTTTTGTTTTTGTTAGAAACTCAAAAAGAAAAGCAAGGAGCACCCTAACACTGTAGCTGCTGCTGCAACTACAGGTAAGAACATATTGCTAGAAACACATATGACAATTTAGTTGTTAGACAGAATATCACAGTTATATCCATTTTTTAAAAATCAATAACTTTTTTGTCTTATGATAGGTAGTGAAGATGTTTCCCCCATCTCGTCACGTTTCACGAGGATGTTATCGTTCTTTAGAAGGCAACGCTCAAATCATCAATAAAGCCTGAAACATCAATTTGCTGAAAATGTGCAAAAATGGCTGGTTTTTGATTACATTTACATTTACATTTACAGTATTTAGCAGATGCTCTTATCCAGAGCGTCTTACAAAAGTGCTTTGTCCTTTACTCATAGAATATCTTAGTACAGTACAGTAGGTTAGAGTCCCACATACCAATGAACTAGAATACTGTAGAATACAGGGATCAATGCTGATACCTAGAAGTACAAAATACATAAGGTCTATCTTAAACAATGATAAGTGCAATAAACAATAAGTGCTAGAGTTTTTTAAACAACATAAACAATACCCTACAATAAGTACAAATTTAGTCAGTCAATATGGGAGCAGTTTCAGTTGTCCTTTAACTAGGCTGCAAATAGATGAGTCTTCAGTCTGCATTTGAAGACTGCAAGGGACTCTGCTGACCGGACAGCAAGTGGGAGTTCATTTCACCATCTTGGAGCCAGGACAGAAAATAGTCTCGATGCTTGTCGTCAATGAGAACTGAAGCAAGGAATTTCAAGCCGAGCCGTACTTGAGTTTCAAAGTGCTCGAGCAACGGATCGCGCTTTGACCATTGACTTCATGTATGAAGGGGATGATCCATTTTTGGCTTTTGTAGGCAAGCATCAAAGTTTTAAATCTGATGCGTGCAGCTACTGGGAGCCAGTGAAGGGAGTGCAGCAGTGGAGTAACGTGTAAACTTCGGAAGATTGAAGACCAGTCGTGCTGCTGCATTCTGGACAAGTTGTAGAGGGCTGATGGCTCTTAGAGGAAGACCAGCAAATAGCGAGTTGCAGTAGTCTAGCTTTGAGATCACAAAAGACTACACAAGCACCTGGGTAGCGTCCTGTGAGAGATAGGGCAGAATGTTTCATATGTTACAAAGGAGAAATCTGCAAGACCGTGTTAGATTAGAGAAGAATGTCAAAGGCTGCTGAAAGGACTAGAAGAATCAAAACAGATGACTGTTTGGCAGCTTTACCAGCATGAAGTTTTTCCGTCACTGCTATGAGGGCCGTTTCTGTAGAATGTGCCGGTTTGTAGCCAGACCGATTGATCACTTTATGCAAGTGCATGTACAACCAATGTTTCAGGAACTTCTTACTTATTAGGTTTCATACCTCAAATGTTAATCAAAATGAAGATTTTGAGGAAAATAAGTTTAATATGTAACTTTTCTCCAAAATATACCCACCACTTTACTGGATATTATTGATCCTGATTTGTTCACAAACAGTAAATGTCATGCTTTACAGTACAAATCTTTGTAAATTTTGCAGATAATTAATCTCTTATTAGTATTCTTTAAGTCTTTGGTTTGGTCTTATTTGGGGCATATTTTGTTTGAAATTGGATGTTTGACAAATCACATTATTTTTTTGTTACACATAAAAGGGTCTCTTTACATGAAGAAAAAAAATTGAAAGTCATAAAAAGGTACTTTTGAATAGAATGCAGAACTGGGTGAGGATGCTGGTGTCAAAGGTGTGTTTCTCTATATATCCAGACTCCTATGCAGGGCACACAATAAAATACGTGAAAGGTTGCCAGAGCATACATTGGGACATGCACCCACATGGGCAGCATATCTGCTGCGTGTGCCTGGGTGTGCCCATGCATGCACGATTGGGAATCATTCACGCTGTTACACTGGTTGGGGCAGGACGACGTGGAGTCGCTCTTGTCACTGGAGTTCTTCTTGCCGCTCTCCGAGCACAAGTCGCCCTGCAGTGCATCGAACAGCACGGGGTTCAGATGGACATACTCCCCCGATACCACCTCGATTACTGCAGGGAAACAGAAGAAGGGCACGTGGGGATCATATGTACTATGAGCTAGGACAATTTCTGCTGTTTTACAACAGTTTTGCATAGTTACAGATAAACTGTTCATACTATTACATTATTGCAGATTGAAGATAAAAAACTCCTACCTTCCTCATGAAGCCTTTTTAAATCATAAAAAGATAATAAACAAAATATGCTTCAATATATCAGCACAGTATAAAGTACAGACTATATAGTATAAAAATGTAATATTTCAAATGCACAGACAAAGACATGGTATATAATTTTGCCATATCAAACACAGACCATTGTAAATCCGTATTATTCCACTTTAATATCAGATATTAGTATGCGGTGTCCTTACACCTTTGACAGTAATTGACTATGCCATCCAATAATGATAGCTGGAAGAATTTTATCTGTGCTTTACAAATTCCCAGACAATGCAGTTTCATTGCTGCACCTAACAGAGTGTTCCATGCAAAGAGAACAGGCTTGCTCAGATTTTTGGGTATTGACATTAAGACAGTTATATTGGGTGGAACAGCTACCCTTTGAAATGACAAAGAAGGATTTCTTTTAAACTCAAACGCTATCCTCTATCTGTCACGATACAGCCCCCTCGTCCCAGACGTGTGTGTGTGTGGGTGTGCATGTGTGTGTGTTTTTCTGCATTGCCATGCCCTCCCCATATATCAAACTTCTTCCTCTTTTCGTGTCGTTACGGTTTATGAATGTAAAGTCTTGTGTAGTCATTGGTTGCTTGTGTTTAACCTTACGTGAGCATATGTGCTAAGTTGTCTTCATTGTGTCTGTCAATAAACGTCATTGTCTTCTACACGGCTTGCCTTTGTATCCTGCCAATCGAAACACCAACCGCCAAAGGATGCCAGGAAAGAAGCGCAAAAAGAGGAACTGGAAGAAAAGGCATGACCACTCTTCCACAGCCCCTGCAGGGAAACCGTCCATCTTTATGGACACACTCCACAGTTTGTAGAGTTCTACAAACCCTCGACAGACTACTGGAACTGGTACGATTACGACCAATATCCAGGTCCTATTATCCATCTTGGGACTACCGAGAGGGTTAAGAGGAAGATGGCAGGAGGAAGGTTTATACCACATCAGCCTCCAGTCGGACTCGGGGGTCGATCGCTTGTAGGATCCAGCAATGAAGGTGGAGGAGGCCCTCCAGGAGGATCCTCCCACTGTTATGGACACCGGGTCAGCGCACTCCAGGAGCGACGAGCCTCCGGCATACAAGGCTTTGCCCAAGGCACGCCATTCTGGAGCCAGGAAGGTACCCCGCGTGACTGGCAGAGAGGCGTGATCATCTGAGGACAATCTCTCCCCTAAGACACACAGCCCCAGAGCTAGTGTGCCTCTGCATACGCCTCGTAGAGGCAAGAAGGAAGCCTCACCAGTGCCCGCCCCAGAGACAGGCAAAACCGCTGGTGTGCTTCCTGGCACGTCTGCCCCGAAACCAGAGAAGCTGCCGCCACCCACGTCTGCGAGGGACGACCCCCCCAGACTGGTCAGACGTCGACTCACCTAACGACTGGGAGACAAGCTGGTGTTCATGCCAGCTTCCCTGGACTACAACCATTTAGGTGTTCTTATTCATGTCCCTATCACTGTGCCCCTCTCTGTCACACTTAACGTACCGGTCATTTTGTGCCACTTTGTGTCTGTTCCTGTTTCTGTTACTGTGTCCATCCCTGTGTCTGTTGTCATCTTGGTCCCTGTCTTCCTCCCATCAGTCCTGCTTGCGGTGGCCCGTGTCGGTCGCTCGGTCCTCCAGCCGATTTGGCCTTGATCTGGGGGCCATAGCCTGACAGGTTGCCGTCGCGTGGTTGGGGAAGGGTTCTGTTACGTTTTGGCCCCCTACTCCCAGAAGTGCGTGTGTGTGTATTTGTGTGTGTGTGTGTGTGTGTGTGTGTGTGTGAGTGTATGTATATGTGTGTGTGTGTGTGTGTGTGTGTGTGTGTGTGTGTGTGTGTGTGTTTGTGTGCGGGTGTTCATCTGCATGGCCATGCCCTCCCCATGTATCACACCTGTTCCTCATTTTGTGTCATTACAGTTCATGAATATAAAGTGTTGTGTAGCCATTTTTGCTTGTTGGTGTTCTACACGACTCACCTTTCCATGCAAAGCCTCCCAGCGTTCCACTATCTAATGTACCATGTGTAGATATGTGTCCACTATCTAATGTACAACTGGGCTGAATTTTAAGGCTCTGAAGAAAAACATCTGGCATGAACACCAAACTACAATAAGCACAGTGTTATCAGTTAAAGCTGAATAGTGGCTTCACTTCTATAACCATATAGCTTAGTAAAGTGAAGAGAAGATCATGGGAAATGGAGTTTATTAGTATATCATTGCTGTTCTGATGACTACAGAACACTGGGCATCTGGGAGAAGTAAATAGATGCTGAGGCATCTGAGCATACACAGCCAACGTCGTCCTCTCACACATGTATATAGTCTATATACATCTGACTCTATGTTACTGAAGGAGGGAGAACATGTGTGGTATTTCAGCACATGAGAGAAATCAGAAGATTGAAGCAGTACTAATAAGACTGAGTCCTGTAACAAAGAATTTTGAGAGGAGAAAAGGCAGGAGATGTGAAGTAGAGTGAGTCGACCACACAGTCTACCTCACAGCTATCAAACTATGGCAAGGAAAGGAAGAATTAAGGAAGTTACCCGTGGACTGCCGTAATCTCATGGTGGCCAGTGAGAGTGAGTGAAAGTGTGTGTGTGTGTGTGTGTGTGTGTGTGTGCGTGCGTGCGTGCGTGCTTGCGTGCGTGTGTGTTCTGTCCCAGTCCAAGTGGAGAAGGTGTTAGTGATGAGTGCATACAGGTGCAGTGCAAAATTCCGCTTCTTGAACCTAACTAATACAACTACTCTTTCTAGTTTTACACAGCTCCATTTAACTGTTGGTGTGTGTGCACATGTGTGCACATGTGTGTGCTTTTAATGAGAAAAGGCCATATATGAGTAACCCCTGAACATGCTTACACATATGTGTATTTGTGTATTTTGAATATGCTATGTCTGCTTTTTCCCTGGCAATTTTCTTCATTTCCTGCAACAAAATGCTGTTGGTTGTCTCAGAGAGGAGTGTATCGTAGTGCTGCTTATAGCTGTTCCATTCACAATTGCACTTAAAGCAAACCTAAAGGCAAAATGAGTCGTGAGTAACACCACAGCTGCTTAAGAGGTACCATAGAAACAATCCACCAGCCATGAGGATCAAGCCATACGTCTACATTTTCTCTTTCATGAGCATAATTTCTTTCTCTGTTTATAACAGTATAATTACAGGAGGTAAAAGCAGATACAGTACTCCATTTACATGTACACCAGGTTTGCAGGAGCAATGAAATTCCATTTCAAAGATGCTCTGGAGGATGTAGAAACTATGAAGATGAGAAAAGCGTTGGCAGCCGTTGAGAGGAGGCTGAATAGTTTCTGTGGTACATCAGGTTACTTCACTCAATTCACTCAGTTCAACTTCAGATGAAGAAAAATTGTGAGAAAAAGTTGATGTCCAGCTGCCCAAAAGCCCTGCATCCCGTCTTTAACTTGTGTGATCGCTTTAGAGGTGTCAGCAGTCCAAACAGAGTCTGATTCCAAAGGCGAATCCCTCGGAATGCTTCAATTATGGTATGTATCATGAGGAGGACATTGGGTATCCACAGGTTCCTCTTGGAAATATTTCCAACCACATCAGCAAGTTTTAGTATAAGTAACTTATGTTAGAGACTTATTGTTAATTTCATATTGTTGTGTAAAATTTCTTTTCGTTTTCAGTACCTATGAAAGATTTTGTCTGTTTTCTTGCTTTTTTTTTACCAAGTTTATTTTTCTGTATGTGATGTTGTTATTAATTCCATTCTTTTCTAGGCTTATTTACATTTCCATTCACGATATTTAGCAGATGTTTTTATCCAGAGTGACTTACAAAAGTGCTTTATCATTTACTCAAGGAATGAATACATCCTAGCCAGTGCAGTAATGTAGAGTCCAAGATACCATTGAACTAGAATACTGTTGAAATACAGGGATCAGTGCTGATGCCTAGAAGTGCAAAATACTCTATAACAGATATCGATACGTTCAGAAAACAATACTCTATAATAAGTACCAGAGGTTCAGTTACTCAACATAGGTGTAGGATCAGTGCTCATTTAAATATTCCACAAATAGATGTGTCTTCAGTCTGCGTTTGAAGACCACAAGGGACTCTGCTGTCCAAACAGTAAACAGACATTTGTTCCACCATCTAGGATCCAAGATAGAGAATACCCTCGATACTTGTCTTCCATGAGACTTGAAGCATGGTGTTTGAAGCCAAGCCATACTTGAGGTTCGACGTACTCAAGGTACAGATCGGGCTTTTACCATTGACATCAAATATTGAGGGACATTTTTGGCTTTGTAGGCAAACATTCAGGTTTTAATCTGATGTGTGCAGCTATAGGAAGCCAATAAAGGGAGACCGGTCGAGACCAGTCTTGCTGATGTGTTTTGGACAAATTGTAGAGGTCTGATGTCTCGGAGGAAGACCAGCAAGTAGCGAGTTGCAGTAGTCTAGCCTTGAGATTACAAGAGACTGCACAAGCACCTGGGTAGCTTCCTGTGAGAGAACGGGCCGAATCCTTCGTATGTTACAAAGGAGAAATCTGCAAGACCGTGTTAGATTAGAGAAGAATGTCAAAGGCTGCTGAAAGGACTAGAAGAATCAAAACAGATGACTGTTTGGCAGCTTTACCAGCATGAAGTTTTTTCGTCACATGCTATGAGGGCCGTGTCTGTAGAATGTGCCGGTTTGTAGCCAGACCGATTGATCACTTTATGCAAGTGCATGTACAACCAATGTTTCAGGAACTTCTTACTTATTAGGTTTCATACCTCAAATGTTAATCAAAATGAAGATTTTGAGGAAAATACGTTTAATATGTAACTTTTCTCCAAAATATACCCACCACTTTACTGGATATTATTGTTACTGACTTGTTCACAAACAGTAAATGTCATTCTTTGCAGTACAAATCTTTGTAAACTTTGCAGAGAATTAATTTATTATGATTATTCTTTATGTCTTTGGTTTGGCCTTTTTTGGGGCAAATATTGTTCGAAACTGGATGTTTGACAAATCACATTACTTTTTGTTTCTATATGAAAAAAAAGTTGAAAGTCATATAAGAGTTCTTTTGAAGAAAGATGTACCCATCTACCAGTCCCCATCTATCAGCTACTTACTCGGCTGCTGCTAAAAATAGGGATTTCAAATATTTTTTGAACTATTGACTTATTTTCCCAATAACCAAAATGTCAGTGCAGCATTCTAGAAATGTCACAATTGTCACAATGTCACAATGATTATTCTTTATGTCTTTGGTTTGGCCTTTTTTGGGGCAAATATTGTTTGAAACTGGATGTTTGACAAATCACGTTATTTTTTGTTACACACAAAAGGGTCTCTATACGAAAAAAAAGTTGAAAGTCATATAAGGGTTCTTTTGAAGAAAGATGTACCCGTCTACCTGTACCCATCTATCAGCTACTTACTCGGCTGCTGCTACAAATAGGGATTTCAAATAGTTTTTGAACTATTGACTTATTTTCCCAATAACCAAAATGTCAGTGCAGCATTCTAGAAATGTCACAATGCATATGACATCACAACATCTTTGACGTCACTACAAGTATATAAAGGTGAGCGCAAGCATTTATATGTCATTTCACTTGACAGATTTCAGCAGTTATAAAGTTGGAAGACAATAGAGTGAATTAAACCTAATCGTAGGTCAACTTTCCAGAACAAGGTACGGTTGAATAAGTCAATTTTGTAATTACAGAAGGCTATTTTCCATCTAATTGTATGTGTATGTATCTGTCTGTCTGTCTAAATGTCCGCTTAGCTACTATAGCTAGAGCTTTTCTAATTTTATGATGAACGGTCTGTCTGCTGTAGTTTTATATAGTTATGGAATGCATTGACGTTCCACCTGTTTTCTCACACAAGGCTTTATGTCAAGCATAAGCGACTGCTTTTTATGCTATTTAGATTTTGCTGTTTTAAAGGTACAAGACAAGTAATATAAGTGATTAAACCAAATTTCATCACCATACCCGCCCTTTCATGTTAGATTGCTGTCTGTCCACCAAACTGTAAAAATGATTTATGCTTTTGACTTCATATCGCCTTTTCAGAACAAAGTATTCCAGGAGAGTCTTAAGAAAACTTGGACCAGGACAAATGGAGAAACAGAAGCGTCTTTTAGGCAGGAAGATGTAAGGCCTTTGCACTACAATGTTAAAAAATCTTAGAATAACAATATTAATTTTAAATGATTCTTATTTATACAGCATATTCCTTATAGAACCCAAAAGCTCAAGGTGCTTTACACTGCAATGAACGAACAGTATTCAGTAATAAAACATTGATCAAATAAAACAGTTAAAAGTCACAAAATATAAATGTAGAAAATGAAATTAATTGAAACAGAATTTAAATTAAACCGGCTAAACAACCTGAACAATTAGATCAAGCTAAACAAGCCACTCTTTAATCTGTATTAAACACCAATAGAGCTTGCACTCTAAATACTTTCTGGACTATTCCAAAGTATCGGAACGATGAAACATGAAACAGATGAAACATGTTTCATCAACCTTGTTATTTTAAAAGATTAGGAAGTAATGTTAAAGGAATCAGTCTTATTTTCCTTATAATGTGCTAAAGTAGAATAAAATAATTTTGATTGTATTGTGCAATTAACAAAATACAACATGGACCTGAGCTCTATCAGTGATTCATCCATTAAATAGAGATTAAGAAAAACAATCTATAAACTTAGACACAAGCTCTCTCAAAATGATTTGACCATGGATTTTAGTTCAGGCTGTTGATGTTTGAAGAATGACAAACGAACAACATTTCCTTATATATTTTTGTTGTTTCCATAGTAAAATTCCTTCACCTCCAAAAGTGACACGGGCTTCTTCAGTATTTAAAAAGATGAGTTTAAAATGGCCAAATTTGTTATTCATCAGAAAATGGAATTGTTGCTAATAAGTGAGATGTCAGCACAGTTGTTATGTTATCCTGATATTTAATTTCTTTTTATTCAACCTCTTCTATGGTTCTCAAAACAAGAGCAAGTCAAAAAGCACAAGACAAAACGAGAATAAACCTGTGAGGAATGACAGCAAAATGCTCCTTGATAGAGCCAAAAAAATCATCCCAGACTTGGAGAAGCTCGATATTGCACCAATCTTGACCCATTTTGTGATGGATCTGACTCATGAGTATGCCATTTTTAAACCTTTTCTTCTTCTTCTTCTTCTTCTTCTTCTTCTTCTTCTTCTTCTTCTTCTTCTTCTTCTTCTTCTGCTTTTTCAATTTATCATTTTTATTTTTGGTATAATTTTGAATGTATGAGATTTTTAGCATAAATATTAATTATAGTTCTAAAGAATGCTTTTATTCACATTCTTTAAGGCAGTGGACATCTATCCGGAAAGCAATCCCTAGTCCAGTAAGTCATACTACATTGCTTACACTTCAACATATTTTAAATGGGATTCATATTAATTCTAAACCAAACAACCAAAACCATTTTGGAGCAATTTTCAATGTTCGCCTTTCTATGTTATCTCTCCTTTCTTTCACAGGAGACAAAGGTCATGATCTCTCATATGGGTTCATTCATTGCGGACATTGTCACTGAAGTAACTGTGATGGGTCTTCTTTCATCTCTGGAAGAAATGTTAGATGTTGATCTAAGATCAGTGTTGCTTTCAAATTCCAAGAAGGAAACTGCAGATTTGCTGAATGCTTTCCGTACCAGATATCGTGAGATAAATCATTCAGCTTCAGTCCACGTGAAGGAGGGGACAGCTCATATGGACTCTCTAAGCAGAGATGTTAAGACTGCAGTTATTGATACACATCGCAGTTGCCTAGATGACTATGAGAGAGACCAAATTGTGATGAAATTCCACTCTACTATGGAAGATACAAATTCAGAAGCAGTGAGTGAGGTTCTGATAGGAGATACTGAGAGTCTGACATCGTTATCCTCAGATGTCCATGACGATGGTACATCTAGACCTATAAGTACCATTCCTATAGCTGGCTCTCCGGTTTCGAATATGCTTCAGCGCTTTGATGATGAGATGGAGGAATTTTCTGAACTGTCACAAGACATCAATCCCCGCATAAAAGGAAGGACACATTTTTTGTCCCATCATTTAATAAATCCTGACCTTGAAGGGGTCTCATCTTGTGAGCTCTGTGGTATGGTCATGCCAATCTACCTAGAGCAGGATGACTTGAAATCATCACAGGCATCATCAGAGCTATGCACAGATAGTAGGAACACCTCCTCCGACGTCATGGCAAGCCAAGTTATGGAGTTGGTTGTCCCACCCTCTGTGAAGAAGGCTCAAGAGTCCCCCAGTGTACACAATGACTGGTCTTCCCTGTTCAGCATCGATATACATAGCTCTCCATCACTACAGTCTGAGATGTCTGCTAGGTCACCATGTACTGAGCCTGCTCTGGACAATCAGAGCAAAACCATGAAAGCCCAGAAGGGGAGATTGCATTTCCTATTCCCCTTCAGTAAGGTCTCAAAGAACTTAAAGGTAAAACATTTGACTTATTTCTTATTTAGATTTTGTTACATTGTTAATTTTTAAAGTAGTGCATATTTGAATTTCATTTCACACTGAATGTGTATATATCACTTTGCATAAATGACATAATTTGTTCTAAATTATATTCTGTTGCATTATTACTGGTTTGTATCTGTACTTTTAGTTATAAATGTACTTATGCTCTGATATTTCTCTACTAAATCATTGTTTTGTTTTTGTTAGAAACTCAAAAAGAAAAGCAAGGAGCACCCTAACACTGTAGCTGCTGCTGCAACTACAGGTAAGAACATATTGCTAGAAACACATATGACAATTTAGTTGTTAGACAGAATATCACAGTTATATCCATTTTTTAAAAATCAATAACTTTTTTGTCTTATGATAGGTAGTGAAGATGTTTCCCCCATCTCGTCATGTTTCACGAGGATGTTATCGTTCTTTACAAGGCAACGCTCAAATCATCAATAAAGCCTGAAACATCAATTTGCTGAAAATGTGCAAAAATGGCTGGTTTTTGATTACATTTACATTTACATTTACAGTATTTAGCAGATGCTCTTATCCAGAGCGTCTTACAAAAGTGCTTTGTCCTTTACTCATAGAATATCTTAGTACAGTACAGTAGGTTAGAGTCCCACATACCAATGAACTAGAATACTGTAGAATACAGGGATCAATGCTGATACCTAGAAGTACAAAATACATAAGGTCTATCTTAAACAATGATAAGTGCAATAAACAATAAGTGCTAGAGTTTTTTAAACAACATAAACAATACCCTACAATAAGTACAAATTTAGTCAGTCAATATGGGAGCAGTTTCAGTTGTCCTTTAACTAGGCTGCAAATAGATGAGTCTTCAGTCTGCATTTGAAGACTGCAAGGGACTCTGCTGACCGGACAGCAAGTGGGAGTTCATTTCACCATCTTGGAGCCAGGACAGAAAATAGTCTCGATGCTTGTCGTCAATGAGAACTGAAGCAAGGAATTTCAAGCCGAGCCGTACTTGAGTTTCAAAGTGCTCGAGCAACGGATCGCGCTTTGACCATTGACTTCATGTATGAAGGGGATGATCCATTTTTGGCTTTTGTAGGCAAGCATCAAAGTTTTAAATCTGATGCGTGCAGCTACTGGGAGCCAGTGAAGGGAGTGCAGCAGTGGAGTAACGTGTAAACTTCGGAAGATTGAAGACCAGTCGTGCTGCTGCATTCTGGACAAGTTGTAGAGGGCTGATGGCTCTTAGAGGAAGACCAGCAAATAGCGAGTTGCAGTAGTCTAGCTTTGAGATCACAAAAGACTACACAAGCACCTGGGTAGCGTCCTGTGAGAGATAGGGCAGAATGTTTCATATGTTACAAAGGAGAAATCTGCAAGACCGTGTTAGATTAGAGAAGAATGTCAAAGGCTGCTGAAAGGACTAGAAGAATCAAAACAGATGACTGTTTGGCAGCTTTACCAGCATGAAGTTTTTCCGTCACTGCTATGAGGGCCGTTTCTGTAGAATGTGCCGGTTTGTAGCCAGACCGATTGATCACTTTATGCAAGTGCATGTACAACCAATGTTTCAGGAACTTCTTACTTATTAGGTTTCATACCTCAAATGTTAATCAAAATGAAGATTTTGAGGAAAATAAGTTTAATATGTAACTTTTCTCCAAAATATACCCACCACTTTACTGGATATTATTGATCCTGATTTGTTCACAAACAGTAAATGTCATGCTTTACAGTACAAATCTTTGTAAATTTTGCAGATAATTAATCTCTTATTAGTATTCTTTAAGTCTTTGGTTTGGTCTTATTTGGGGCATATTTTGTTTGAAATTGGATGTTTGACAAATCACATTATTTTTTTGTTACACATAAAAGGGTCTCTTTACATGAAGAAAAAAAATTGAAAGTCATAAAAAGGTACTTTTGAATAGAATGCAGAACTGGGTGAGGATGCTGGTGTCAAAGGTGTGTTTCTCTATATATCCAGACTCCTATGCAGGGCACACAATAAAATACGTGAAAGGTTGCCAGAGCATACATTGGGACATGCACCCACATGGGCAGCATATCTGCTGCGTGTGCCTGGGTGTGCCCATGCATGCACGATTGGGAATCATTCACGCTGTTACACTGGTTGGGGCAGGACGACGTGGAGTCGCTCTTGTCACTGGAGTTCTTCTTGCCGCTCTCCGAGCACAAGTCGCCCTGCAGTGCATCGAACAGCACGGGGTTCAGATGGACATACTCCCCCGATACCACCTCGATTACTGCAGGGAAACAGAAGAAGGGCACGTGGGGATCATATGTACTATGAGCTAGGACAATTTCTGCTGTTTTACAACAGTTTTGCATAGTTACAGATAAACTGTTCATACTATTACATTATTGCAGACTGAAGATAAAAAACTCCTACCTTCCTCATGAAGCCTTTTTAAATCATAAAAAGATAATAAACAAAATATGCTTCAATATATCAGCACAGTATAAAGTACAGACTATATAGTATAAAAATGTAATATTTCAAATGCACAGACAAAGACATGGTATATAATTTTGCCATATCAAACACAGACCATTGTAAATCCGTATTATTCCACTTTAATATCAGATATTAGTATGCGGTGTCCTTACACCTTTGTCTTGTCTGACAGTAATTGACTATGCCATCCAATAATGATAGCTGGAAGAATTTTATCTGTGCTTTACAAATTCCCAGACAATGCAGTTTCATTGCTGCACCTAACAGAGTGTTCCATGCAAAGAGAACAGGCTTGCTCAGATTTTTGGGTATTGACATTAAGACAGTTATATTGGGTGGAACAGCTACCCTTTGAAATGACAAAGAAGGATTTCTTTTAAACTCAAACGCTATCCTCTATCTGTCACGATACAGCCCCCTCGTCCCAGACGTGTGTGTGTGTGGGTGTGCATGTGTGTGTGTTTTTCTGCATTGCCATGCCCTCCCCATATATCAAACTTCTTCCTCTTTTCGTGTCGTTACGGTTTATGAATGTAAAGTCTTGTGTAGTCATTGGTTGCTTGTGTTTAACCTTACGTGAGCATATGTGCTAAGTTGTCTTCATTGTGTCTGTCAATAAACGTCATTGTCTTCTACACGGCTTGCCTTTGTATCCTGCCAATCGAAACACCAACCGCCAAAGGATGCCAGGAAAGAAGCGCAAAAAGAGGAACTGGAAGAAAAGGCATGACCACTCTTCCACAGCCCCTGCAGGGAAACCGTCCATCTTTATGGACACACTCCACAGTTTGTAGAGTTCTACAAACCCTCGACAGACTACTGGAACTGGTACGATTACGACCAATATCCAGGTCCTATTATCCATCTTGGGACTACCGAGAGGGTTAAGAGGAAGATGGCAGGAGGAAGGTTTATACCACATCAGCCTCCAGTCGGACTCGGGGGTCGATCGCTTGTAGGATCCAGCAATGAAGGTGGAGGAGGCCCTCCAGGAGGATCCTCCCACTGTTATGGACACCGGGTCAGCGCACTCCAGGAGCGACGAGCCTCCGGCATACAAGGCTTTGCCCAAGGCACGCCATTCTGTAGCCAGGAAGGTACCCCGCGTGACTGGCAGAGAGGCGTGATCATCTGAGGACAATCTCTCCCCTAAGACACACAGCCCCAGAGCTAGTGTGCCTCTGCATACGCCTCGTAGAGGCAAGAAGGAAGCGTCACCAGTGCCCGCAACAGAGACAGGCAAAACCGCTGGTGTGCTTCCTGGCACGTCTGCCCCGAAACCAGAGAAGCCGCCGCCACCCACGTCTGCGAGGGACGACCCCCCCCAAGACTGGTCAGACTTCGACCCACCTAACGACTGGGAGACAAGCTGCTGTTCATGCCAGCTTCCCTGGAGTACAACCATTTAGGTGTTCTTATTCATGTCCCTGTCACTGTGCCCCTCTCTGTCACACTTAACGTACCGGTCATTTTGTGCCACTTTGTGTCTGTTCCTGTTTCTGTTACTGAGTCCATCCCTGTGTCTGTTGTCGTCTTGGTCCCTGTCTTCCTCCCATCAGTCCTGCTTGTGCTGGCCCGTGTCGGTCGCTCGGTCCTCCAGCCGATTTGGCCTTGATCTGTGGGCCATAGGCTGACAGGTTGCCGTCACGTGGTTGGGGAGGGGTTCTGTCACGTTTTGGCCCCCTCCTCCCAGAAGTGCGTGTGTGTGTATTTGTGTGTGTGTGTGTGTGTGTGTGTGTGTGTGAGTGTGTGTGTTTGTGTGCGGGTGTTCATCTGCATGGCCATGCCCTCCCCATGTATCACACCTGTTCCTCATTTTGTGTCATTACAGTTCATGAATATACAGTGTTGTGTAGCCATTTTTGCTTGTTGGTGTTCTACACGACTCACCTTTCCATGCAAAGCCTCCCAGCGTTCCACTATCTAATGTACCATGTGTAGATATGTGTCCACTATCTAATGTACAACTGGGCTGAATTTTAAGGCTCTGAAGAAAAACATCTGGCATGAACACCAAACTACAATAAGCACAGTGTTATCAGTTAAAGCTGAATAGTGGCTTCACTTCTATAACCATATAGCTTAGTAAAGTGAAGAGAAGATCATGGGAAATGGAGTTTATTAGTATATTATTGCTGTTCTGATGACTACAGAACACTGGGCATCTGGGAGAAGTAAATAGATGCTGAGGCATCTGAGCATACACAGCCAACGTCGTCCTCTCACACATGTGTATAGTCTATATACATCTGACTCTATGTTACTGAAGGAGGGAGAACATGTGTGGTATTTCAGCACATGAGAGAAATCAGAAGATTGAAGCAGTACTAATAAGACTGAGTCCTGTAACAAAGAATTTTGAGAGGAGAAAAGGCAGGAGATGTGAAGTAGAGTGAGTCGACCACACAGTCTACCTCACAGCTATCAAACTATGGCAAGGAAAGGAAGAATTAAGGAAGTTACCCGTGGACTGCCGTAATCTCATGGTGGCCAGTGAGAGTGAGTGAAAGTGTGTGTGTGTGTGTGTGTGTGTGTGTGTGTGTGTGTGTGTGTGTGTGCGTGCGTGCGTGCGTGCGTGTTCTGTTCCAGTCCAAGTGGAGAAGGTGTTAGAGATGAGTGCATACAGGTGCAGTGCAAAATTCCGCTTCTTGAACCTAACTAATACAACTACTCTTTCTAGTTTTACACAGCTCCATTTAACTGTTGGTGTGTGTGCACATGTGTGCACATGTGTGTGCTTTTAATGTGAAAAGGCCATATATGAGTAACCCCTGATTTTGCTTACACATACATTCACACAACACAGACATGTGTAGATAGTGCCTCATAATAAGGTTAATAAAAAGGTTTTGCTCCCCAAACCAGTTACGTTTATATTAAGGATTTCTATATAATTAAGGCACCAAATTAAAGGTGGACTTATATACAATTACATTCAGTAACATATGATCATAAAATATAGATAAATAATACAATAATGTAGCTTAGCACCGATCAAAAACCTTTTCTTAAATCGTGTATTATGCTACATTAGCACAGATGTGTGTCCCAACGTGTCTGGGACAGCAAGAGAGAGGGAGAATCATAGATAGATAGATAGATAGATAGAGAGAGAGAGAGAGAGAGAGAGAGAGAGAGAGAGAGAGAGAGACAGACAACTACTTGCAAGCTATGAAAAGAAATGTCAACTATGTCCTATTTCTCTTTCTTTACTGCAACACTGTCATGGGACCCAATGTTAATGCCTTTCTTTTGTTCCACTTTCCCACTATTCACTTTACTATGTTATGAGATGCTATGAAAAGAAAAATAAAACATGCCACAACTACTGTACGCATAATGAAGCACAAATAGAACATGAAAGTCCAAGCTATTGCGATCTTTGGCGTCCAAAAGCTCGTCTGCGGCTGCCTCTTGCCGTAGTTGTGACAAGTCACGACAAGAGGACTCTGTTAAAGCAAACACACTGTGCACACTGTTTGCACAGACAGCAGTGCGAGCCACTGCTAACCAGACTGGATCTGCTTCTCCAGAAAGTTGGTTATTTCAGTGATCAGTAACATATCATTTTCTAATTTAAGGCATATGTTTTGAACAGTTTGCATACTTTTAGGGCACGCACACTGGCTTTGAAAATTACGTGAACTGGCTTTGATGTGGTATGAATGAACAAACAGAAATAAAATGGATCATTAAGAATGCATTGGTCAAGGAATGTGCAGTCATTCACATCCATAAAGTGATTCATCCTGCTCGTACCCTTTCTCAAAATGTCTTTTTAATCGTGACATTCTGATGGTATCACCGACTCTAAACTTCAATCTTAGTTTTTCCACCTTTTTCAGTTGAAACAACCCATACAAGGTTTTAAACACCGGGAAGGAATTTCCTTCGTTCACTTCAATGGGTTTCATTTGAATGCTTCTGTGATAGCTGTTGTTATAAGCATAAACCAAGTCTTGTACCACATCGATGTATTTTCTCGTATTGACAGCTGTGAAGTATCTCCACATCCTGTTGAACCGTTCACACACTGATGCTTTTTGTCCCGTCCCAGTAGCAAATTGATTGACGTTGTTTTTTTCATTAATGTTTTGAAACTTTCATAAAAAAAATTATTTCCCTTCATCAGTCTGAAGTGTTTTAGGAACTCTGCCTTCTTTTAGAATTGAAACAAAGGCTTTGGTAACCTGTCTTGTTTTTCATCATGAGTACCCAAGCATACTTGGAAAGTATATCTATACACGTTAGCATAAATTTCATGTTCCCGTTATGTTGGTCATGTCCACCAAATCGGCATGCCATTGTTCATCTGTTTATACAATGACTCTGTTTCTTTTAAATTTCACAGAGATTGGTTTATGTAGCATGTATGCATCCTGAGCTGCTAACCAGTTTTTGATTTCCTTATCATCAACCCGTTTACCGATTTCATCCACCACGGACCTTTGCAGACTCTTGACCCCTCCATAGGATCCTGGGTTTGAAGGAGTGTAGTAAATGTTTTTCAGCAGACGTTCAGTCATGGCGAAATGATTGAAAAACAATGAAGAGAGTGCTAGATTGGATTATGGTTTTATTAGCATCTTTTCAGCAAAAGAGGTTATGTTTACATTACATTAAATTAAAAATGAAAGTATGCAATCAAAGGTTTTATATACATCAACCTTTTCATCGTTACTCAGTTTCAAAACACATACATCTATTACATATTGAATATATATAATATATGCCCGTGATATGTGAAATAACATGACACACACACACACACACACACACACACATATATATATATATATATATATATATATATATATATATATATGTAAAGGATAACATGTATTATTGGCTTCCGATACTAGAGAACTCCACTGACTAAACTCACATATTACACACATCAGCTTTTCCAAATTATATACGGATTTGATATTATCGGTTTACGGTTCTGACTCTATTTTCAAGGGTTTTACAGAACAGCGTGATCAACTTCATCCTCAGCACTCTTTTTTTTTTCTCGGTTGAAGGACCAGTGCTGGTGTCCATGCAGATTCCCATTTGGCTCAAGTACCAGGGTTCAGGTTTGTGTGCAGCTTCCAGTAGTACTCGACATCGTCGTGTACCTGCTCCCCGCACGCTATCGTTTTCATTGTTCAGGTTTTCATGCAGCTTCCAGTAGTCCATGACGTCGTCATGTACCTGCTCCATGCACATACTATCATTTTTTTCATTCAGGTTTACGTGCAGCTTCCAATAGTCCACAACGTCGTCTTGTACCTGCTCCCCGCACACGCTATTGTTTTTTACTATGAACTCTTTGAGAGTGGATTTGATATTCTGTTCTTCCTGCAGGTTGTTTACCACTACCTCAGCGATTGCCTGAATCTTGCTAGAGGATGGAGGTATCTGAATGCCGCACAGCTTCAAAGCTCTGGCTAGAGTATGTATGAACCACGGCTTGAACAGTTTATTGTATCAGCTTAGGTGCGTTGAGGCTGAAATAGGATTTATTTGGATCGTACAGGCATGTGTGCTGACGCTGACTAGGATGGTCAATAGCACACTTTGGGCCCTTAACACTTTTCAGTGCATTCCACATCTGAGAGTGGTGTTGGGGAGGGGTGGATTGTAATTTACAGCTTTTCTTTTTTCCAACTACACTTCTTCCTTAAAGCCGTGTTTTACGGTACTTCACTACTTTAGTTCACAGTCGTAATTGTACTGAGTAGTGTCCTCGTTGCCTGTAGATTGGCAATTAGTGGAAGAGGCTGGGTGGACTACATTATGCTAGTAAAAATAATTTCAAAGGACTCGAAAATCATAACCAGCTTTTTGGTTTTCCTTAGTCACTTAATGGTTTCTACTGCACATGTATGAATAATATCAGATTACTCTCCATGGTCAAGGCTGTCACCTAAATGAGAAACCACAGCCAGGAGTCTGTGGGTGCCGGTGGGTGCACATTCCTGCAACCAACAACTACATCTGTTTTTTTTCATACGATTAACTGAAAATGCATCATGGATCGTTGAAACCCCATCTCTGTATTAACAGGCCTCTTTCATTCTCTCTCATTCTGTCTCTGTGTCTCTCTCAGCCTGTATCTCTCTTCTTTTTGGTCTCTCTCTCTCCTCACCGGTGGGCTTACGTGCTGTCCTCTAGCTCCCTGTCCTTCTCCTCTCTCATTTACTACTGATGGGTTAAAAGAACTTAGTCATTATGGCAGATACTTATACACAGCTGTATTATCACTCCACTGAAAGAAAATGGCACAACTCTACCTGGCTGGGGACTGGAGTTTTCCCCCAGTTTATCGTTTTGCTTTTCTTTTCATTCAGTCAGCATTTTGTAGCTAAATGGGAATGGGTGGACAGAGAAGTATGTGGGCACGGGTTGATGGTACGAGCTCACCTTGACTGCTGCCTGAGAGAAGCCACCCCAGGAAGGGCAGAGAGGTCCAGCTCGGACGGGACGTCCATCACGTCTGAGAGCTTTTGGCCCAGCATGTCAAACCGCTTAATGTGGAGGATGAGAATACTGTTCCAAGAGGAAAAGTGACTTAAGGACTGGAAGTGTGTGTGAGTGGAGGAGGGTGTGTGTGTTGGACTGGTTTAAAACTCATTCTTTAAGGTCATCTACGTCAGACGAGACTCACCGTGGCAGTGTGAAAAACTCCACCTCTTCAGTTGCCTTGCTGAAAAAAGAAAGAGACCCTTTCATTGAGAGTGATAAAATCAAAATGGCAGCATGTCATAAGTGTATTCTCTCCTTTACAACACAGTAATGAAGCGTTATCCAAAGAGGGTGTGTGACGTGACAGACCTTAAAGTAAGTGTGTAGACTGTCGGTCATAGTAGGGCTCAGATTAACAGAGAGGTAGTTGTAGACATCCACTCTGCAGCTCTGCTGTCCACAGCTTTCACAAAATGGAGAACAGAAATATTAAAACATTTGCACAGAAATAACTTGCTGCATCCCTTATACAGTGTGTGAGTTATCACATGCTAATATGCTTGTGTATGTTTTACTAGTAGATAACAGCTTATCTAATGTGGAGCATCAAAACAGTAAACATGTACACTAATGCAAAGCCAGCAGAGCACGTAGAATGCTCAGTCCATGTCAGTTATGTTTTCCCAAACTCACACACTCTGGGATTTGAAAGTTATGTGATGAATAGAAGCTGAACTGGTGAGCATTTTAAATGTTCACATTTAAGTTATGTATGTTATGAAACTTTCATGAACACTTTAAACAGATGTCCGGAGAAAGCGCCTGCTCTCGGTGAGAAAATGTACACTTTAAACAAACACGTTAAGACTGGTTAAGACCAGTCCATTAACACAAATGAGATATGGAGCAGTGATACATAATTAGCTGGTGCATGTGAGCACAGACTTGATATGAAACTCAAAAGTTTTCCACAGGGCAGATGTAAGAGAAGAAAGAGGCCCCGAGTCTCTCTTCCTCCTCTTTCAGCTGCAGTAACTCAGGAACTCATGGGCATCCTTTGGAGGACAGCACAGGAGAACATCAGAGGGGGCTTTGCTCCTGGACTTCAACAGCAGTGAAAAAACAAAGGTGCCTATGTTCAGTTCCTGCAGGGTACTGCGTGAGGTTCTGATGTGTTCTGAATGGCTGAGGGGGCCGTTTAACTGGACCTGATCATAGTCTTCTTCAAATGCAGGGCAGCGGGCTGAAACACACTCAAGCAGGGCTCCCAGGAGCTGAACCTTCTGCTTTGTGCTCCGACTGGTGAGGCGGGCCTGCTGCAGATCTGCAAAACATCTACACCCAGCAACAGGGAGACCAAGTGGTTTATATCTCTGAGCTTCACAGCACCTCCTTAAGCACTCATGATTAAACTGTTCATTTAGACCCATGTGAAGCCTCTGGTTCTGAACGGACATGTGTGCTGGTGTGTGTAGACATGCCTGGAAGAGCAGGATGTTCAAATATATGGCACAGATATCCAACCGGAGGGCTCTCGATTGGAAGAATGTGGTTGGACCAAATCCATATAAGAGTCTGAATGTGTGTGAGTAAAGCGCACTCTTGCGGCAATGAAAGTGTGTAAGGCTCACTCTAGCAATGATGAAAGTGTGTAAAGTGCACTCTAGTGACAATGGTGCGCATAGCTTTAGCAGGCCCGTCCAGAGCGCTCTGTATTTGTCCATGACGTCTGCAGTGTGGATCAGCGCTCAAGGAACAGCTCACATCACATCTAACCTCAGCAGAAAACACCAGACTCCACATGCTGATTGCCTTGCGAAAGCACAGACTGCCTGCATGATCCCAGCAATGTTCCTCTTTAGGACTTTGGGAGCAAGTCCCTCCTACCACACAGTAAGTCCAGTGCTCCCAAATTATATAATCATTTCTGCATTAACCTTTGAGTTTTAATTGGGTTTTTCAGCAAAACATATTTACTGAGCTTTTGCTGAAATTTAGGATATTCTATTAGTCATATAATGCTAATGTGCTTGTTGCTGTCCTGGTTGGAGTGCTGGTTGCCGTGCTGGTTGTGGTTCTGCAGAACTGAGTCTTTGCTCCTCCATTTCCTGTACCATGTAGGTATGCTCAGAGATTGCCCTGTATGCACTCTCAACATCATTTGGTCTTTGCAGCCTTACAGCTACTTCCAATTCATTCCTCATGATTGATGTTGTGTATTTTGAATATGCTATGTGTGCTTTTTCCCTGGCAATTTTCTTCATTTCCTGCAACAAAATGCTGTTGGTTGTCTCAGAGAGGAGTGTATCGTAGTGCTGCTTATAGCTGTTCCATTCACAATTGCATTTAAAGCAAACCTAAAGGCAAAATGAGTCGTGAGTAACACCACAGCTGCTTAAGAGGTACCATAGAAACAATCCACCAGCCATGAGGATCAAGCCATACGTCTACATTTTCTCTTTCATGAGCATAATTTCTTTCTCTGTTTATAACAGTATAATTACAGGAGGTAAAAGCAGATACAGTACTCCATTTACATGTACACCAGGTTTGCAGGAGCAATGAAATTCCATTTCAAAGATGCTCTGGAGGATGTAGAAACTATGAAGATGAGAAAAGGGTTGGTAGCCGTTGCGAGGAGGCTGAATAGTTTCTGTGGTACATCAGGTTACTTCACTCAATTCACTCAGTTCAACTTCAGATGAAGAAAAATTGTGAGAAAAAGTTGATGTCCAGCTGCCCAAAAGCCCTGCATCCCGTCTTTAACTTGTGTGATCGCTTTAGAGGTGTCAGCAGTCCAAACAGAGTCTGATTCCAAAGGCGAATCCCTCGGAATGCTTCAATTATGGTATGTATCATGAGGAGGACATTGGGTATCCACAGGTTCCTCTTGGAAATATTTCCAACCACATCAGCAAGTTTCAGTATAAGTAACTTATGTTAGAGACTTATTGTTAATTTCATATTGATGTGTAAAATTTCTTTTCGTTTTCAGTACCTATGAAAGATTTTGTCTGTTTTCTTGCTTTTTTTTTTACCAAGTTTATTTTTCTGTATGTGATGTTGTTATTAATTCCATTCTTTTCTAGGCTTATTTACATTTCCATTCACGATATTTAGCAGATGTTTTTATCCAGAGTGACTAACAAAAGTGCTTTATCATTTACTCAAGGAATGAATACATCCTAGCCAGTGCAGTAATGTAGAGTCCAAGATACCATTGAACTAGAATACTGTTGAAATACAGGGATCAGTGCTGATGCCTAGAAGTGCAAAATACTCTATAACAGATATCGATACGTTCAGAAAACAATACTCTATAATAAGTACCAGAGGTTCAGTTACTCAACATAGGTGTAGGATCAGTGCTCATTTAAATATTCCACAAATAGATGGGTCTTCAGTCTGCGTTTGAATACCACAAGGGACTCTGCTGTCCAGACAGTAAGCAGACATTTGTTCCACCATCTAGGATCCAAGATAGAGAATACCCTCGATACTTGTCTTCCATGAGACTTGAAGCATGGTGTTTGAAGCCAAGCCATACTTGAGGTTCGACGTACTCAAGGTACAGATCGGGCTTTTACCATTGACATCAAATATTGAGGGACATTTTTGGCTTTGTAGGCAAACATTCAGGTTTTAATCTGATGTGTGCAGCTATAGGAAGCCAATAAAGGGAGACCAGTCGAGACCAGTCTTGCTGATGTGTTTTGGACAAATTGTAGAGGTCTGATGTCTCGGAGGAAGACCAGCAAGTAGCGAGTTGCAGTAGTCTAGCCTTGAGATTACAAGAGACTGCACAAGCACCTCGGTAGCTTCCTGTGAGAGAACGGGCCGAATCCTTCGTATGTTACAAAGGAGAAATCTGCAAGACCATGTTAGATTAGAGAAGAATGTCAAAGGCTGCTGAAAGGACTAGAAGAATCAAAACAGATGACTGTTTGGCAGCTTTACCAGCATGAAGTTTTTTCGTCACATGCTATGAGGGCCGTGTCTGTAGAATGTGCCGGTTTGTAGCCAGACCGATTGATCACTTTATGCAAGTGCATGTACAACCAATGTTTCAGGAACTTCTTACTTGTTAGGTTTCATACCTCAAATGTTAATCAAAATGAAGATTTTGAGTAAAATACGTTTATTATGTAACTTTTCTCCAAAATATACCCACCACTTTACTGGATATTATTGTTACTGACTTGTTCACAAACAGTAAATGTCATTCTTTGCAGTACAAATCTTTGTAAACTTTGCAGAGAATTAATCTCTTATTAGTATTCTTTAAATCTTTGGTTTGGCCTTTTTTGGGGCAAATATTGTTCGAAACTGGATGTTTGACAAATCACATTACTTTTTGTTACACACAAAAGGGTCTCTATACGAAAAAAAAGTTCAAAGTCATATAAAGGTTCTTTTGAAGAAAGATGTACCCATCTACCAGTCCCCATCTATCAGCTACTTACTCGGCTGCTGCTAAAAATAGGGATTTCAAATATTTTTTGAACTATTGACTTATTTTCCCAATAACCAAAATGTCAGTGCAGCATTCTAGAAATGTCACAATTGTCACAATGTCACAATGATTATTCTTTATGTCTTTGGTTTGGCCTTTTTTGGGGCAAATATTGTTTGAAACTGGATGTTTGACAAATCACGTTATTTTTTGTTACACACAAAAGGGTCTCTATACGAAAAAAAAGTTGAAAGTCATATAAGGGTTCTTTTGAAGAAAGATGTACCCGTCTACCTGTACCCATCTATCAGCTACTTACTCGGCTGCTGCTACAAATAGGGATTTCAAATATTTTTTGAACTATTGACTTATTTTCCCAATAACCAAAATGTCAGTGCAGCATTCTAGAAATGTCACAATGCATATGACATCACAACATCTTTGACGTCACTACAAGTATATAAAGGTGAGCGCAAGCATTTATATGTCATTTCACTTGACAGATTTCAGCAGTTATAAAGTTGGAAGACAATAGAGTGAATTAAACCTAATCGTAGGTCAACTTTCCAGAACAAGGTACGGTTGAATAAGTCAATTTTGTAATTACAGAAGGCTATTTTCCATCTAATTGTATGTGTATGTATCTGTCTGTCTGTCTAAATGTCCGCTTAGCTACTATAGCTAGAGCTTTTCTAATTTTATGATGAACGGTCTGTCTGCTGTAGTTTTATATAGTTATGGAATGCATTGACGTTCCACCTGTTTTCTCACACAAGGCTTTATGTCAAGCATAAGCGACTGCTTTTTATGCTATTTAGATTTTGCTGTTTTAAAGGTACAAGACAAGTAATATAAGTGATTAAACCAAATTTCATCACCATACCCGCCCTTTCATGTTAGATTGCTGTCTGTCCACCAAACTGTAAAAATGATTTATGCTTTTGACTTCATATCGCCTTTTCAGAACAAAGTATTCCAGGAGAGTCTTAAGAAAACTTGGACCAGGACAAATGGAGAAACAGAAGCGTCTTTTAGGCAGGAAGATGTAAGGCCTTTGCACTACAATGTTAAAAAATCTTAGAATAACAATATTAATTTTAAATGATTCTTATTTATACAGCATATTCCTTATAGAACCCAAAAGCTCAAGGTGCTTTACACTGCAATGAACGAACAGTATTCAGTAATAAAACATTGATCAAATAAAACAGTTAAAAGTCACAAAATATAAATGTAGAAAATGAAATTAATTGAAACAGAATTTAAATTAAACCGGCTAAACAACCTGAACAATTAGATCAAGCTAAACAAGCCACTCTTTAATCTGTATTAAACACCAATAGAGCTTGCACTCTAAATACTTTCTGGACTATTCCAAAGTATCGGAACGATGAAACATGAAACAGATGAAACATGTTTCATCAACCTTGTTATTTTAAAAGATTAGGAAGTAATGTTAAAGGAATCAGTCTTATTTTCCTTATAATGTGCTAAAGTAGAATAAAATAATTTTGATTGTATTGTGCAATTAACAAAATACAACATGGACCTGAGCTCTATCAGTGATTCATCCATTAAATAGAGATTAAGAAAAACAATCTATAAACTTAGACACAAGCTCTCTCAAAATGATTTGACCATGGATTTTAGTTCAGGCTGTTGATGTTTGAAGAATGACAAACGAACAACATTTCCTTATATATTTTTGTTGTTTCCATAGTAAAATTCCTTCACCTCCAAAAGTGACACGGGCTTCTTCAGTATTTAAAAAGGTGAGTTTAAAATGGCCAAATTTGTTATTCATCAGAAAATGGAATTGTTGCTAATAAGTGAGATGTCAGCACAGTTGTTATGTTATCCTGATATTTAATTTCTTTTTATTCAACCTCTTCTATGGTTCTCAAAACAAGAGCAAGTCAAAAAGCACAAGACAAAACGAGAATAAACCTGTGAGGAATGACAGCAAAATGCTCCTTGATAGAGCCAAAAAAATCATCCCAGACTTGGAGAAGCTCGATATTGCACCAATCTTGACCCATTTTGTGATGGATCTGACTCATGAGTAAGCCATTTTTAAACCTTTTCTTCTTCTTCTTCTTCTTCTTCTTCTTCTTCTTCTTCTTCTTCTTCTTCTTCTTCTTCTTCTTCTTCTGCTTTTTCAATTTATCATTTTTATTTTTGGTATAATTTTGAATGTATGAGATTTTTAGCATAAATATTAATTATAGTTCTAAAGAATGCTTTTATTCACATTCTTTAAGGCAGTGGACATCTATCTGGAAAGCAATCCCTAGTCCAGTAAGTCATACTACATTGCTTACACTTCAACATATTTTAAATGGGATTCATATTAATTCTAAACCAAACAACCAAAACCATTTTGGAGCAATTTTCAATGTTCGCCTTTCTATGTTATCTCTCCTTTCTTTCACAGGAGACAAAGGTCATGATCTCTCATATGGGTTCATTCATTGCGGACATTGTCACTGAAGTAACTGTGATGGGTCTTCTTTCATCTCTGGAAGAAATGTTAGATGTTGATCTAAGATCAGTGTTGCTTTCAAATTCCAAGAAGGAAACTGCAGATTTGCTGAATGCTTTCCGTACCAGATATCGTGAGATAAATCATTCAGCTTCAGTCCACGTGAAGGAGGGGACAGCTCATATGGACTCTCTAAGCAGAGATGTTAAGACTGCAGTTATTGATACACATCGCAGTTGCCTAGATGACTATGAGAGAGACCAAATTGTGATGAAATTCCACTCTACTATGGAAGATACAAATTCAGAAGCAGTGAGTGAGGTTCTGATAGGAGATACTGAGAGTCTGACATCGTTATCCTCAGATGTCCATGACGATGGTACATCTAGACCTATAAGTACCATTCCTATAGCTGGCTCTCCGGTTTCGAATATGCTTCAGCGCTTTGATGATGAGATGGAGGAATTTTCTGAACTGTCACAAGACATCAATCCCCGCATAAAAGGAAGGACACATTTTTTGTCCCATCATTTAATAAATCCTGACCTTGAAGGGGTCTCATCTTGTGAGCTCTGTGGTATGGTCATGCCAATCTACCTAGAGCAGGATGACTTGAAATCATCACAGGCATCATCAGAGCTATGCACAGATAGTAGGAACACCTCCTCCGACATCATGGCAAGCCAAGTTATGGAGTTGGTTGTCCCACCCTCTGTGAAGAAGGCTCAAGAGTCCCCCAGTGTACACAATGACTGGTCTTCCCTGTTCAGCATCGATATACATAGCTCTCCATCACTACAGTCTGAGATGTCTGCTAGGTCACCATGTACTGAGCCTGCTCTGGACAATCAGAGCAAAACCATGAAAGCCCAGAAGGGGAGATTGCATTTCCTATTCCCCTTCAGTAAGGTCTCAAAGAACTTAAAGGTAAAACATTTGACTTATTTCTTATTTAGATTTTGTTACATTGTTAATTTTTAAAGTAGTGCATATTTGAATTTCATTTCACACTGAATGTGTATATATCACTTTGCATAAATGACATAATTTGTTCTAAATTATATTCTGTTGCATTATTACTGGTTTGTATCTGTACTTTTAGTTATAAATGTACTTATGCTCTGATATTTCTCTACTAAATCATTGTTTTGTTTTTGTTAGAAACTCAAAAAGAAAAGCAAGGAGCACCCTAACACTGTAGCTGCTGCTGCAACTACAGGTAAGAACATATTGCTAGAAACACATATGACAATTTAGTTGTTAGACAGAATATCACAGTTATATCCATTTTTTAAAAATCAATAACTTTTTTGTCTTATGATAGGTAGTGAAGATGTTTCCCCCATCTCGTCACGTTTCACGAGGATGTTATCGTTCTTTAGAAGGCAACGCTCAAATCATCAATAAAGCCTGAAACATCAATTTGCTGAAAATGTGGAAAAATGGCTGGTTTTTGATTACATTTACATTTACATTTACAGTATTTAGCAGATGCTCTTATCCAGAGCGTCTTACAAAAGTGCTTTGTCCTTTACTCATAGAATATCTTAGTACAGTACAGTAGGTTAGAGTCCCACATACCAATGAACTAGAATACTGTAGAATACAGGGATCAATGCTGATACCTAGAAGTACAAAATACATAAGGTCTATCTTAAACAATGATAAGTGCAATAAACAATAAGTGCTAGAGTTTTTTAAACAACA
The DNA here is from genome assembly GCF_041902795.1 of Electrophorus electricus. NCBI lineage: Eukaryota > Metazoa > Chordata > Actinopteri > Gymnotiformes > Gymnotidae > Electrophorus > Electrophorus electricus. The sequence goes on along the minus strand of NC_137505.1, from coordinate 16,606,060 downwards.
TAAACAATACCCTACAATAAGTACAAATTTAGTCAGTCAATATGGGAGCAGTTTCAGTTGTCCTTTAACTAGGCTGCAAATAGATGAGTCTTCAGTCTGCATTTGAAGACTGCAAGGGACTCTGCTGACCGGACAGCAAGTGGGAGTTCATTTCACCATCTTGGAGCCAGGACAGAAAATAGTCTCGATGCTTGTCGTCAATGAGAACTGAAGCAAGGAATTTCAAGCCGAGCCGTACTTGAGTTTCAAAGTGCTCGAGCAACGGATCGCGCTTTGACCATTGACTTCATGTATGAAGGGGATGATCCATTTTTGGCTTTTGTAGGCAAGCATCAAAGTTTTAAATCTGATGTGTGCAGCTACTGGGAGCCAGTGAAGGGAGTGCAGCAGTGGAGTAACGTGTAAACTTCGGAAGATTGAAGACCAGTCGTGCTGCTGCATTCTGGACAAGTTGTAGAGGGCTGATGGCTCTTAGAGGAAGACCAGCAAATAGCGAGTTGCAGTAGTCTAGCTTTGAGATCACAAAAGACTACACAAGCACCTGGGTAGCGTCCTGTGAGAGATAGGGCAGAATGTTTCATATGTTACAAAGGAGAAATCTGCAAGACCGTGTTAGATTAGAGAAGAATGTCAAAGGCTGCTGAAAGGACTAGAAGAATCAAAACAGATGACTGTTTGGCAGCTTTACCAGCATGAAGTTTTTCCGTCACTGCTATGAGGGCCGTTTCTGTAGAATGTGCCGGTTTGTAGCCAGACCGATTGATCACTTTATGCAAGTGCATGTACAACCAATGTTTCAGGAACTTCTTACTTATTAGGTTTCATACCTCAAATGTTAATCAAAATGAAGATTTTGAGGAAAATAAGTTTAATATGTAACTTTTCTCCAAAATATACCCACCACTTTACTGGATATTATTGATCCTGATTTGTTCACAAACAGTAAATGTCATGCTTTACAGTACAAATCTTTGTAAATTTTGCAGATAATTAATCTCTTATTAGTATTCTTTAAGTCTTTGGTTTGGTCTTATTTGGGGCATATTTTGTTTGAAATTGGATGTTTGACAAATCACATTATTTTTTTGTTACACATAAAAGGGTCTCTTTACATGAAGAAAAAAAATTGAAAGTCATAAAAAGGTACTTTTGAATAGAATGCAGAACTGGGTGAGGATGCTGGTGTCAAAGGTGTGTTTCTCTATATATCCAGACTCCTATGCAGGGCACACAATAAAATACGTGAAAGGTTGCCAGAGCATACATTGGGACATGCACCCACATGGGCAGCATATCTGCTGCGTGTGCCTGGGTGTGCCCATGCATGCACGATTGGGAATCATTCACGCTGTTACACTGGTTGGGGCAGGACGACGTGGAGTCGCTCTTGTCACTGGAGTTCTTCTTGCCGCTCTCCGAGCACAAGTCGCCCTGCAGTGCATCGAACAGCACGGGGTTCAGATGGACATACTCCCCCGATACCACCTCGATTACTGCAGGGAAACAGAAGAAGGGCACGTGGGGATCATATGTACTATGAGCTAGGACAATTTCTGCTGTTTTACAACAGTTTTGCATAGTTACAGATAAACTGTTCATACTATTACATTATTGCAGATTGAAGATAAAAAACTCCTACCTTCCTCATGAAGCCTTTTTAAATCATAAAAAGATAATAAACAAAATATGCTTCAATATATCAGCACAGTATAAAGTACAGACTATATAGTATAAAAATGTAATATTTCAAATGCACAGACAAAGACATGGTATATAATTTTGCCATATCAAACACAGACCATTGTAAATCCTTATTATTCCACTTTAATATCAGATATTAGTATGCGGTGTCCTTACACCTTTGACAGTAATTGACTATGCCATCCAATAATGATAGCTGGAAGAATTTTATCTGTGCTTTACAAATTCCCAGACAATGCAGTTTCATTGCTGCACCTAACAGAGTGTTCCATGCAAAGAGAACAGGCTTGCTCAGATTTTTGGGTATTGACATTAAGACAGTTATATTGGGTGGAACAGCTACCCTTTGAAATGACAAAGAAGGATTTCTTTTAAACTCAAACGCTATCCTCTATCTGTCACGATACAGCCCCCTCGTCCCAGACGTGTGTGTGTGTGGGTGTGCATGTGTGTGTGTTTTTCTGCATTGCCATGCCCTCCCCATATATCAAACTTCTTCCTCTTTTCGTGTCGTTACGGTTTATGAATGTAAAGTCTTGTGTAGTCATTGGTTGCTTGTGTTTAACCTTACGTGAGCATATGTGCTAAGTTGTCTTCATTGTGTCTGTCAATAAACGTCATTGTCTTCTACACGGCTTGCCTTTGTATCCTGCCAATCGAAACACCAACCGCCAAAGGATGCCAGGAAAGAAGCGCAAAAAGAGGAACTGGAAGAAAAGGCATGACCACTCTTCCACAGCCCCTGCAGGGAAACCGTCCATCTTTATGGACACACTCCACAGTTTGTAGAGTTCTACAAACCCTCGACAGACTACTGGAACTGGTACGATTACGACCAATATCCAGGTCCTATTATCCATCTTGGGACTACCGAGAGGGTTAAGAGGAAGATGGCAGGAGGAAGGTTTATACCACATCAGCCTCCAGTCGGACTCGGGGGTCGATCGCTTGTAGGATCCAGCAATGAAGGTGGAGGAGGCCCTCCAGGAGGATCCTCCCACTGTTATGGACACCGGGTCAGCGCACTCCAGGAGCGACGAGCCTCCGGCATACAAGGCTTTGCCCAAGGCACGCCATTCTGGAGCCAGGAAGGTACCCCGCGTGACTGGCAGAGAGGCGTGATCATCTGAGGACAATCTCTCCCCTAAGACACACAGCCCCAGAGCTAGTGTGCCTATGCATACGCCTCGTAGAGGCAAGAAGGAAGCCTCACCAGTGCCCGCCCCAGAGACAGGCAAAACCGCTGGTGTGCTTCCTGGCACGTCTGCCCCGAAACCAGAGAAGCCGCCGCCACCCACGTCTGCGAGGGACGACCCCCCCAGACTGGTCAGACGTCGACTCACCTAACGACTGGGAGACAAGCTGGTGTTCATGCCAGCTTCCCTGGACTACAACCATTTAGGTGTTCTTATTCATGTCCCTATCACTGTGCCCCTCTCTGTCACACTTAACGTACCGGTCATTTTGTGCCACTTTGTGTCTGTTCCTGTTTCTGTTACTGTGTCCATCTCTGTGTCTGTTGTCATCTTGGTCCCTGTCTTCCTCCCATCAGTCCTGCTTGCGGTGGCCCGTGTCGGTCGCTCGGTCCTCCAGCCGATTTGGCCTTGATCTGGGGGCCATAGCCTGACAGGTTGCCGTCGCGTGGTTGGGGAAGGGTTCTGTCACGTTTTGGCCCCCTACTCCCAGAAGTGCGTGTGTGTGTATTTGTGTGTGTGTGTGTGTGTGTGTGTGTGTGTGAGTGTATGTATATGTGTGTGTGTGTGTGTGTGTGTGTGTGTGTGTGTGTGTGTGTGTTTGTGTGCGGGTGTTCATCTGCATGGCCATGCCCTCCCCATGTATCACACCTGTTCCTCATTTTGTGTCATTACAGTTCATGAATATAAAGTGTTGTGTAGCCATTTTTGCTTGTTGGTGTTCTACACGACTCACCTTTCCATGCAAAGCCTCCCAGCGTTCCACTATCTAATGTACCATGTGTAGATATGTGTCCACTATCTAATGTACAACTGGGCTGAATTTTAAGGCTCTGAAGAAAAACATCTGGCATGAACACCAAACTACAATAAGCACAGTGTTATCAGTTAAAGCTGAATAGTGGCTTCACTTCTATAACCATATAGCTTAGTAAAGTGAAGAGAAGATCATGGGAAATGGAGTTTATTAGTATATTATTGCTGTTCTGATGACTACAGAACACTGGGCATCTGGGAGAAGTAAATAGATGCTGAGGCATCTGAGCATACACAGCCAACGTCGTCCTCTCACACATGTATATAGTCTATATACATCTGACTCTATGTTACTGAAGGAGGGAGAACATGTGTGGTATTTCAGCACATGAGAGAAATCAGAAGATTGAAGCAGTACTAATAAGACTGAGTCCTGTAACAAAGAATTTTGAGAGGAGAAAAGGCAGGAGATGTGAAGTAGAGTGAGTCGACCACACAGTCTACCTCACAGCTATCAAACTATGGCAAGGAAAGGAAGAATTAAGGAAGTTACCCGTGGACTGCCGTAATCTCATGGTGGCCAGTGAGAGTGAGTGAAAGTGTGTGTGTGTGTGTGTGTGCGTGCGTGCGTGCGTGCGTGCGTGCTTGCGTGCGTGTGTGTTCTGTCCCAGTCCAAGTGGAGAAGGTGTTAGAGATGAGTGCATACAGGTGCAGTGCAAAATTCCGCTTCTTGAACCTAACTAATACAACTACTCTTTCTAGTTTTACACAGCTCCATTTAACTGTTGGTGTGTGTGCACATGTGTGCACATGTGTGTGCTTTTAATGAGAAAAGGCCATATATGAGTAACCCCTGAACATGCTTACACATATGTGTATTTGTGTATTTTGAATATGCTATGTCTGCTTTTTCCCTGGCAATTTTCTTCATTTCCTGCAACAAAATGCTGTTGGTTGTCTCAGAGAGGAGTGTATCGTTGTGCTGCTTATAGCTGTTCCATTCACAATTGCACTTAAAGCAAACCTAAAGGCAAAATGAGTCGTGAGTAACACCACAGCTGCTTAAGAGGTACCATAGAAACAATCCACCAGCCATGAGGATCAAGCCATACGTCTACATTTTCTCTTTCATGAGCATAATTTCTTTCTCTGTTTATAACAGTATAATTACAGGAGGTAAAAGCAGATACAGTACTCCATTTACATGTACACCAGGTTTGCAGGAGCAATGAAATTCCATTTCAAAGATGCTCTGGAGGATGTAGAAACTATGAAGATGAGAAAAGCGTTGGCAGCCGTTGAGAGGAGGCTGAATAGTTTCTGTGGTACATCAGGTTACTTCACTCAATTCACTCAGTTCAACTTCAGATGAAGAAAAATTGTGAGAAAAAGTTGATGTCCAGCTGCCCAAAAGCCCTGCATCCCGTCTTTAACTTGTGTGATCGCTTTAGAGGTGTCAGCAGTCCAAACAGAGTCTGATTCCAAAGGCGAATCCCTCGGAATGCTTCAATTATGGTATGTATCATGAGGAGGACATTGGGTATCCACAGGTTCCTCTTGGAAATATTTCCAACCACATCAGCAAGTTTTAGTATAAGTAACTTATGTTAGAGACTTATTGTTAATTTCATATTGTTGTGTAAAATTTCTTTTCGTTTTCAGTACCTATGAAAGATTTTGTCTGTTTTCTTGCTTTTTTTTTACCAAGTTAATTTTTCTGTATGTGATGTTGTTATTAATTCCATTCTTTTCTAGGCTTATTTACATTTCCATTCACGATATTTAGCAGATGTTTTTATCCAGAGTGACTTACAAAAGTGCTTTATCATTTACTCAAGGAATGAATACATCCTAGCCAGTGCAGTAATGTAGAGTCCAAGATACCATTGAACTAGAATACTGTTGAAATACAGGGATCAGTGCTGATGCCTAGAAGTGCAAAATACTCTATAACAGATATCGATACGTTCAGAAAACAATACTCTATAATAAGTACCAGAGGTTCAGTTACTCAACATAGGTGTAGGATCAGTGCTCATTTAAATATTCCACAAATAGATGGGTCTTCAGTCTGCGTTTGAAGACCACAAGGGACTCTGCTGTCCAAACAGTAAACAGACATTTGTTCCACCATCTAGGATCCAAGATAGAGAATACCCTCGATACTTGTCTTCCATGAGACTTGAAGCATGGTGTTTGAAGCCAAGCCATACTTGAGGTTCGACGTACTCAAGGTACAGATCGGGCTTTTACCATTGACATCAAATATTGAGGGACATTTTTGGCTTTGTAGGCAAACATTCAGGTTTTAATCTGATGTGTGCAGCTATAGGAAGCCAATAAAGGGAGACCGGTCGAGACCAGTCTTGCTGATGTGTTTTGGACAAATTGTAGAGGTCTGATGTCTCGGAGGAAGACCAGCAAGTAGCGAGTTGCAGTAGTCTAGCCTTGAGATTACAAGAGACTGCACAAGCACCTGGGTAGCTTCCTGTGAGAGAACGGGCCGAATCCTTCGTATGTTACAAAGGAGAAATCTGCAAGACCGTGTTAGATTAGAGAAGAATGTCAAAGGCTGCTGAAAGGACTAGAAGAATCAAAACAGATGACTGTTTGGCAGCTTTACCAGCATGAAGTTTTTTCGTCACATGCTATGAGGGCCGTGTCTGTAGAATGTGCCGGTTTGTAGCCAGACCGATTGATCACTTTATGCAAGTGCATGTACAACCAATGTTTCAGGAACTTCTTACTTATTAGGTTTCATACCTCAAATGTTAATCAAAATGAAGATTTTGAGGAAAATACGTTTAATATGTAACTTTTCTCCAAAATATACCCACCACTTTACTGGATATTATTGTTACTGACTTGTTCACAAACAGTAAATGTCATTCTTTGCAGTACAAATCTTTGTAAACTTTGCAGAGAATTAATTTATTATGATTATTCTTTATGTCTTTGGTTTGGCCTTTTTTGGGGCAAATATTGTTCGAAACTGGATGTTTGACAAATCACATTACTTTTTGTTTCTATATGAAAAAAAAGTTGAAAGTCATATAAGAGTTCTTTTGAAGAAAGATGTACCCATCTACCAGTCCCCATCTATCAGCTACTTACTCGGCTGCTGCTAAAAATAGGGATTTCAAATATTTTTTGAACTATTGACTTATTTTCCCAATAACCAAAATGTCAGTGCAGCATTCTAGAAATGTCACAATTGTCACAATGTCACAATGATTATTCTTTATGTCTTTGGTTTGGCCTTTTTTGGGGCAAATATTGTTTGAAACTGGATGTTTGACAAATCACGTTATTTTTTGTTACACACAAAAGGGTCTCTATACGAAAAAAAAGTTGAAAGTCATATAAGGGTTCTTTTGAAGAAAGATGTACCCGTCTACCTGTACCCATCTATCAGCTACTTACTCGGCTGCTGCTACAAATAGGGATTTCAAATATTTTTTGAACTATTGACTTATTTTCCCAATAACCAAAATGTCAGTGCAGCATTCTAGAAATGTCACAATGCATATGACATCACAACATCTTTGACGTCACTACAAGTATATAAAGGTGAGCGCAAGCATTTATATGTCATTTCACTTGACAGATTTCAGCAGTTATAAAGTTGGAAGACAATAGAGTGAATTAAACCTAATCGTAGGTCAACTTTCCAGAACAAGGTACGGTTGAATAAGTCAATTTTGTAATTACAGAAGGCTATTTTCCATCTAATTGTATGTGTATGTATCTGTCTGTCTGTCTAAATGTCCGCTTAGCTACTATAGCTAGAGCTTTTCTAATTTTATGATGAACGGTCTGTCTGCTGTAGTTTTATATAGTTATGGAATGCATTGACGTTCCACCTGTTTTCTCACACAAGGCTTTATGTCAAGCATAAGCGACTGCTTTTTATGCTATTTAGATTTTGCTGTTTTAAAGGTACAAGACAAGTAATATAAGTGATTAAACCAAATTTCATCACCATACCCGCCCTTTCATGTTAGATTGCTGTCTGTCCACCAAACTGTAAAAATGATTTATGCTTTTGACTTCATATCGCCTTTTCAGAACAAAGTATTCCAGGAGAGTCTTAAGAAAACTTGGACCAGGACAAATGGAGAAACAGAAGCGTCTTTTAGGCAGGAAGATGTAAGGCCTTTGCACTACAATGTTAAAAAATCTTAGAATAACAATATTAATTTTAAATGATTCTTATTTATACAGCATATTCCTTATAGAACCCAAAAGCTCAAGGTGCTTTACACTGCAATGAACGAACAGTATTCAGTAATAAAACATTGATCAAATAAAACAGTTAAAAGTCACAAAATATAAATGTAGAAAATGAAATTAATTGAAACAGAATTTAAATTAAACCGGCTAAACAACCTGAACAATTAGATCAAGCTAAACAAGCCACTCTTTAATCTGTATTAAACACCAATAGAGCTTGCACTCTAAATACTTTCTGGACTATTCCAAAGTATCGGAACGATGAAACATGAAACAGATGAAACATGTTTCATCAACCTTGTTATTTTAAAAGATTAGGAAGTAATGTTAAAGGAATCAGTCTTATTTTCCTTATAATGTGCTAAAGTAGAATAAAATAATTTTGATTGTATTGTGCAATTAACAAAATACAACATGGACCTGAGCTCTATCAGTGATTCATCCATTAAATAGAGATTAAGAAAAACAATCTATAAACTTAGACACAAGCTCTCTCAAAATGATTTGACCATGGATTTTAGTTCAGGCTGTTGATGTTTGAAGAATGACAAACGAACAACATTTCCTTATATATTTTTGTTGTTTCCATAGTAAAATTCCTTCACCTCCAAAAGTGACACGGGCTTCTTCAGTATTTAAAAAGGTGAGTTTAAAATGGCCAAATTTGTTATTCATCAGAAAATGGAATTGTTGCTAATAAGTGAGATGTCAGCACAGTTGTTATGTTATCCTGATATTTAATTTCTTTTTATTCAACCTCTTCTATGGTTCTCAAAACAAGAGCAAGTCAAAAAGCACAAGACAAAACGAGAATAAACCTGTGAGGAATGACAGCAAAATGCTCCTTGATAGAGCCAAAAAAATCATCCCAGACTTGGAGAAGCTCGATATTGCACCAATCTTGACCCATTTTGTGATGGATCTGACTCATGAGTATGCCATTTTTAAACCTTTTCTTCTTCTTCTTCTTCTTCTTCTTCTTCTTCTTCTTCTTCTTCTTCTTCTTCTTCTTCTTCTGCTTTTTCAATTTATCATTTTTATTTTTGGTATAATTTTGAATGTATGAGATTTTTAGCATAAATATTAATTATAGTTCTAAAGAATGCTTTTATTCACATTCTTTAAGGCAGTGGACATCTATCCGGAAAGCAATCCCTAGTCCAGTAAGTCATACTACATTGCTTACACTTCAACATATTTTAAATGGGATTCATATTAATTCTAAACCAAACAACCAAAACCATTTTGGAGCAATTTTCAATGTTCGCCTTTCTATGTTATCTCTCCTTTCTTTCACAGGAGACAAAGGTCATGATCTCTCATATGGGTTCATTCATTGCGGACATTGTCACTGAAGTAACTGTGATGGGTCTTCTTTCATCTCTGGAAGAAATGTTAGATGTTGATCTAAGATCAGTGTTGCTTTCAAATTCCAAGAAGGAAACTGCAGACTTGCTGAATGCTTTCCGTACCAGATATCGTGAGATAAATCATTCAGCTTCAGTCCACGTGAAGGAGGGGACAGCTCATATGGACTCTCTAAGCAGAGATGTTAAGACTGCAGTTATTGATACACATCGCAGTTGCCTAGATGACTATGAGAGAGACCAAATTGTGATGAAATTCCACTCTACTATGGAAGATACAAATTCAGAAGCAGTGAGTGAGGTTCTGATAGGAGATACTGAGAGTCTGACATCGTTATCCTCAGATGTCCATGACGATGGTACATCTAGACCTATAAGTACCATTCCTATAGCTGGCTCTCCGGTTTCGAATATGCTTCAGCGCTTTGATGATGAGATGGAGGAATTTTCTGAACTGTCACAAGACATCAATCCCCGCATAAAAGGAAGGACACATTTTTTGTCCCATCATTTAATAAATCCTGACCTTGAAGGGGTCTCATCTTGTGAGCTCTGTGGTATGGTCATGCCAATCTACCTAGAGCAGGATGACTTGAAATCATCACAGGCATCATCAGAGCTATGCACAGATAGTAGGAACACCTCCTCCGACGTCATGGCAAGCCAAGTTATGGAGTTGGTTGTCCCACCCTCTGTGAAGAAGGCTCAAGAGTCCCCCAGTGTACACAATGACTGGTCTTCCCTGTTCAGCATCGATATACATAGCTCTCCATCACTACAGTCTGAGATGTCTGCTAGGTCACCATGTACTGAGCCTGCTCTGGACAATCAGAGCAAAACCATGAAAGCCCAGAAGGGGAGATTGCATTTCCTATTCCCCTTCAGTAAGGTCTCAAAGGACTTAAAGGTAAAACATTTGACTTATTTCTTATTTAGATTTTGTTACATTATTAATTTTTAAAGTAGTGCATATTTGAATTTCATTTCACACTGAATGTGTATATATCACTTTGCATAAATGACATAATTTGTTCTAAATTATATTCTGTTGCATTATTACTGGTTTGTATCTGTACTTTTAGTTATAAATGTACTTATGCTCTGATATTTTTCTACTAAATCATTGTTTTGTTTTTGTTAGAAACTCAAAAAGAAAAGCAAGGAGCACCCTAACACTGTAGCTGCTGCTGCAACTACAGGTAAGAACATATTGCTAGAAACACATATGACAATTTAGTTGTTAGACAGAATATCACAGTTATATCCATTTTTTAAAAATCAATAACTTTTTTGTCTTATGATAGGTAGTGAAGATGTTTCCCCCATCTCGTCACGTTTCACGAGGATGTTATCGTTCTTTACAAGGCAACGCTCAAATCATCAATAAAGCCTGAAACATCAATTTGCTGAAAATGTGCAAAAATGGCTGGTTTTTGATTACATTTACATTTACATTTACAGTATTTAGCAGATGCTCTTATCCAGAGCGTCTTACAAAAGTGCTTTGTCCTTTACTCATAGAATATCTTAGTACAGTACAGTAGGTTAGAGTCCCACATACCAATGAACTAGAATACTGTAGAATACAGGGATCAATGCTGATACCTAGAAGTACAAAATACATAAGGTCTATCTTAAACAATGATAAGTGCAATAAACAATAAGTGCTAGAGTTTTTTAAACAACATAAACAATACCCTACAATAAGTACAAATTTAGTCAGTCAATATGGGAGCAGTGTCAGTTGTCCTTTAACTAGTCTGCAAATAGATGAGTCTTCAGTCTGCATTTGAAGACTGCAAGGGACTCTGCTGACCGGACAGCAAGTGGGAGTTCATTTCACCATCTTGGAGCCAGGACAGAAAATAGTCTCGATGCTTGTCGTCAATGAGAACTGAAGCAAGGAATTTCAAGCCGAGCCGTACTTGAGGTTCAACGTGCTCGAGCAGCGGATCGCGCTTTGACCATTGACTTCATGTATGAAGGGGATGATCCATTTTTGGCTTTTGTAGGCAAGCATCAAAGTTTTAAATCTGATGCGTGCAGCTACTGGGAGCCAGTGAAGGGAGTGCAGCAGTGGAGTAACGTGTAAACTTCGGAAGATTGAAGACCAGTCGTGCTGCTGCATTCTGGACAAGTTGTAGAGGGCTGATGGCTCTTAGAGGAAGACCAGCAAATAGCAAGTTGCAGTAGTCTAGCCTTGAGATTACAAGAGACTGCACAAGCACCTCGGTAGCTTCCTGTGAGAGAACGGGCCGAATCCTTCGTATGTTACAAAGGAGAAATCTGCAAGACCATGTTAGATTAGAGAAGAATGTCAAAGGCTGCTGAAAGGACTAGAAGAATCAAAACAGATGACTGTTTGGCAGCTTTACCAGCATGAAGTTTTTTCGTCACATGCTATGAGGGCCGTGTCTGTAGAATGTGCCGGTTTGTAGCCAGACCGATTGATCACTTTATGCAAGTGCATGTACAACCAATGTTTCAGGAACTTCTTACTTATTAGGTTTCATACCTCAAATGTTAATCAAAATGAAGATTTTGAGGAAAATACGTTTAATATGTAACTTTTCTCCAAAATATACCCACCACTTTACTGGATATTATTGTTACTGACTTGTTCACAAACAGTAAATGTCATTCTTTGCAGTACAAATCTTTGTAAACTTTGCAGAGAATTAATTTATTATGATTATTCTTTATGTCTTTGGTTTGGCCTTTTTTGGGGCAAATATTGTTCGAAACTGGATGTTTGACAAATCACATTACTTTTTGTTTCTATATGAAAAAAAAGTTGAAAGTCATATAAGAGTTCTTTTGAAGAAAGATGTACCCATCTACCAGTCCCCATCTATCAGCTACTTACTCGGCTGCTGCTAAAAATAGGGATTTCAAATATTTTTTGAACTATTGACTTATTTTCCCAATAACCAAAATGTCAGTGCAGCATTCTAGAAATGTCACAATGCATATGACATCACAACATCTTTGACGTCACTACAAGTATATAAAGGTGAGCGCAAGCATTTATATGTCATTTCACTTGACAGATTTCAGCAGTTATAAAGTTGGAAGACAATAGAGTGAATTAAACCTAATCGTAGGTCAACTTTCCAGAACAAGGTACGGTTGAATAGGTCAATTTTGTAATTACAGAAGGCTATTTTCCATCTAATTGTATGTGTATGTATCTGTCTGTCTGTCTAAATGTCCGCTTAGCTACTATAGCTAGAGCTTTTCTAATTTTATGATGAACGGTCTGTCTGCTGTAGTTTTATATAGTTATGGAATGCATTGACGTTCCACCTGTTTTCTCACACAAGGCTTTATGTCAAGCATAAGCGACTGCTTTTTATGCTATTTAGATTTTGCTGTTTTAAAGGTACAAGACAAGTAATATAAGTGATTAAACCAAATTTCATCACCATACCCGCCCTTTCATGTTAGATTGCTGTCTGTCCACCAAACTGTAAAAATGATTTATGCTTTTGACTTCATATCGCCTTTTCAGAACAAAGTATTCCAGGAGAGTCTTAAGAAAACTTGGACCAGGACAAATGGAGAAACAGAAGCGTCTTTTAGGCAGGAAGATGTAAGGCCTTTGCACTACAATGTTAAAAAATCTTAGAATAACAATATTAATTTTAAATGATTCTTATTTATACAGCATATTCCTTATAGAACCCAAAAGCTCAAGGTGCTTTACACTGCAATGAACGAACAGTATTCAGTAATAAAACATTGATCAAATAAAACAGTTAAAAGTCACAAAATATAAATGTAGAAAATGAAATTAATTGAAACAGAATTTAAATTAAACCGGCTAAACAACCTGAACAATTAGATCAAGCTAAACAAGCCACTCTTTAATCTGTATTAAACACCAATAGAGCTTGCACTCTAAATACTTTCTGGACTATTCCAAAGTATCGGAACGATGAAACATGAAACGGATGAAACATGTTTCATCAACCTTGTTATTTTAAAAGATTAGGAAGTAATGTTAAAGAAATCAGTCTTATTTTCCTTATAATGTGCTAAAGTAGAATAAAATAATTTTGATTGTATTGTGCAATTAACAAAATACAACATGGACCTGAGCTCTATCAGTGATTCATCCATTAAATAGAGATTAAGAAAAACAATCTATAAACTTAGACACAAGCTCTCTCAAAATGATTTGACCATGGATTTTAGTTCAGGCTGTTGATGTTTGAAGAATGACAAACGAACAACATTTCCTTATATATTTTTGTTGTTTCCATAGTAAAATTCCTTCACCTCCAAAAGTGACACGGGCTTCTTCAGTATTTAAAAAGGTGAGTTTAAAATGGCCAAATTTGTTATTCATCAGAAAATGGAATTGTTGCTAATAAGTGAGATGTCAGCACAGTTGTTATGTTATCCTGATATTTAATTTCTTTTTATTCAACCTCTTCTATGGTTCTCAAAACAAGAGCAAGTCAAAAAGCACAAGACAAAACGAGAATAAACCTGTGAGGAATGACAGCAAAATGCTCCTTGATAGAGCCAAAAAAATCATCCCAGACTTGGAGAAGCTCGATATTGCACCAATCTTGACCCATTTTGTGATGGATCTGACTCATGAGTATGCCATTTTTAAACCTTTTCTTCTTCTTCTTCTTCTTCTTCTTCTTCTTCTTCTTCTTCTTCTTCTTCTTCTTCTTCTTCTTCTTCTGCTTTTTCAATTTATCATTTTTATTTTTGGTATAATTTTGAATGTATGAGATTTTTAGCATAAATATTAATTATAGTTCTAAAGAATGCTTTTATTCACATTCTTTAAGGCAGTGGACATCTATCCGGAAAGCAATCCCTAGTCCAGTAAGTCATACTACATTGCTTACACTTCAACATATTTTAAATGGGATTCATATTAATTCTAAACCAAACAACCAAAACCATTTTGGAGCAATTTTCAATGTTCGCCTTTCTATGTTATCTCTCCTTTCTTTCACAGGAGACAAAGGTCATGATCTCTCATATGGGTTCATTCATTGCGGACATTGTCACTGAAGTAACTGTGATGGGTCTTCTTTCATCTCTGGAAGAAATGTTAGATGTTGATCTAAGATCAGTGTTGCTTTCAAATTCCAAGAAGGAAACTGCAGACTTGCTGAATGCTTTCCGTACCAGATATCGTGAGATAAATCATTCAGCTTCAGTCCACGTGAAGGAGGGGACAGCTCATATGGACTCTCTAAGCAGAGATGTTAAGACTGCAGTTATTGATACACATCGCAGTTGCCTAGATGACTATGAGAGAGACCAAATTGTGATGAAATTCCACTCTACTATGGAAGATACAAATTCAGAAGCAGTGAGTGAGGTTCTGATAGGAGATACTGAGAGTCTGACATCGTTATCCTCAGATGTCCATGACGATGGTACATCTAGACCTATAAGTACCATTCCTATAGCTGGCTCTCCGGTTTCGAATATGCTTCAGCGCTTTGATGATGAGATGGAGGAATTTTCTGAACTGTCACAAGACATCAATCCCCGCATAAAAGGAAGGACACATTTTTTGTCCCATCATTTAATAAATCCTGACCTTGAAGGGGTCTCATCTTGTGAGCTCTGTGGTATGGTCATGCCAATCTACCTAGAGCAGGATGACTTGAAATCATCACAGGCATCATCAGAGCTATGCACAGATAGTAGGAACACCTCCTCCGACGTCATGGCAAGCCAAGTTATGGAGTTGGTTGTCCCACCCTCTGTGAAGAAGGCTCAAGAGTCCCCCAGTGTACACAATGACTGGTCTTCCCTGTTCAGCATCGATATACATAGCTCTCCATCACTACAGTCTGAGATGTCTGCTAGGTCACCATGTACTGAGCCTGCTCTGGACAATCAGAGCAAAACCATGAAAGCCCAGAAGGGGAGATTGCATTTCCTATTCCCCTTCAGTAAGGTCTCAAAGAACTTAAAGGTAAAACATTTGACTTATTTCTTATTTAGATTTTGTTACATTGTTAATTTTTAAAGTAGTGCATATTTGAATTTCATTTCACACTGAATGTGTATATATCACTTTGCATAAATGACATAATTTGTTCTAAATTATATTCTGTTGCATTATTACTGGTTTGTATCTGTACTTTTAGTTATAAATGTACTTATGCTCTGATATTTCTCTACTAAATCATTGTTTTGTTTTTGTTAGAAACTCAAAAAGAAAAGCAAGGAGCACCCTAACACTGTAGCTGCTGCTGCAACTACAGGTAAGAACATATTGCTAGAAACACATATGACAATTTAGTTGTTAGACAGAATATCACAGTTATATCCATTTTTTAAAAATCAATAACTTTTTTGTCTTATGATAGGTAGTGAAGATGTTTCCCCCATCTCGTCATGTTTCACGAGGATGTTATCGTTCTTTACAAGGCAACGCTCAAATCATCAATAAAGCCTGAAACATCAATTTGCTGAAAATGTGCAAAAATGGCTGGTTTTTGATTACATTTACATTTACATTTACAGTATTTAGCAGATGCTCTTATCCAGAGCGTCTTACAAAAGTGCTTTGTCCTTTACTCATAGAATATCTTAGTACAGTACAGTAGGTTAG
Source organism: Electrophorus electricus (assembly GCF_041902795.1). Lineage (NCBI taxonomy): Eukaryota > Metazoa > Chordata > Actinopteri > Gymnotiformes > Gymnotidae > Electrophorus > Electrophorus electricus. Next base: position 16,590,212 of record NC_137505.1, on the reverse strand, counting down.
AGTCCCACATACCAATGAACTAGAATACTGTAGAATACAGGGATCAATGCTGATACCTAGAAGTACAAAATACATAAGGTCTATCTTAAACAATGATAAGTGCAATAAACAATAAGTGCTAGAGTTTTTTAAACAACATAAACAATACCCTACAATAAGTACAAATTTAGTCAGTCAATATGGGAGCAGTTTCAGTTGTCCTTTAACTAGGCTGCAAATAGATGAGTCTTCAGTCTGCATTTGAAGACTGCAAGGGACTCTGCTGACCGGACAGCAAGTGGGAGTTCATTTCACCATCTTGGAGCCAGGACAGAAAATAGTCTCGATGCTTGTCGTCAATGAGAACTGAAGCAAGGAATTTCAAGCCGAGCCGTACTTGAGTTTCAAAGTGCTCGAGCAACGGATCGCGCTTTGACCATTGACTTCATGTATGAAGGGGATGATCCATTTTTGGCTATTGTAGGCAAGCATCAAAGTTTTAAATCTGATGTGTGCAGCTACTGGGAGCCAGTGAAGGGAGTGCAGCAGTGGAGTAACGTGTAAACTTCGGAAGATTGAAGACCAGTCGTGCTGCTGCATTCTGGACAAGTTGTAGAGGGCTGATGGCTCTTAGAGGAAGACCAGCAAATAGCGAGTTGCAGTAGTCTAGCCTTGAGATTACAAGAGACTGCACAAGCACCTCGGTAGCTTCCTGTGAGAGAACGGGCCGAATCCTTCGTATGTTACAAAGGAGAAATCTGCAAGACCATGTTAGATTAGAGAAGAATGTCAAAGGCTGCTGAAAGGACTAGAAGAATCAAAACAGATGACTGTTTGGCAGCTTTACCAGCATGAAGTTTTTTCGTCACATGCTATGAGGGCCGTGTCTGTAGAATGTGCCGGTTTGTAGCCAGACCGATTGATCACTTTATGCAAGTGCATGTACAACCAATGTTTCAGGAACTTCTTACTTATTAGGTTTCATACCTCAAATGTTAATCAAAATGAAGATTTTGAGGAAAATACGTTTAATATGTAACTTTTCTCCAAAATATACCCACCACTTTACTGGATATTATTGTTACTGACTTGTTCACAAACAGTAAATGTCATTCTTTGCAGTACAAATCTTTGTAAACTTTGCAGAGAATTAATTTATTATGATTATTCTTTATGTCTTTGGTTTGGCCTTTTTTGGGGCAAATATTGTTCGAAACTGGATGTTTGACAAATCACATTACTTTTTGTTTCTATATGAAAAAAAAGTTGAAAGTCATATAAGAGTTCTTTTGAAGAAAGATGTACCCATCTACCAGTCCCCATCTATCAGCTACTTACTCGGCTGCTGCTACAAATAGGGATTTCAAATATTTTTTGAACTATTGACTTATTTTCCCAATAACCAAAATGTCAGTGCAGCATTCTAGAAATGTCACAATGCATATGACATCACAACATCTTTGACGTCACTACAAGTATATAAAGGTGAGCGCAAGCATTTATATGTCATTTCACTTGACAGATTTCAGCAGTTATAAAGTTGGAAGACAATAGAGTGAATTAAACCTAATCGTAGGTCAACTTTCCAGAACAAGGTACGGTTGAATAGGTCAATTTTGTAATTACAGAAGGCTATTTTCCATCTAATTGTATGTGTATGTATCTGTCTGTCTGTCTAAATGTCCGCTTAGCTACTATAGCTAGAGCTTTTCTAATTTTATGATGAACGGTCTGTCTGCTGTAGTTTTATATAGTTATGGAATGCATTGACGTTCCACCTGTTTTCTCACACAAGGCTTTATGTCAAGCATAAGCGACTGCTTTTTATGCTATTTAGATTTTGCTGTTTTAAAGGTACAAGACAAGTAATATAAGTGATTAAACCAAATTTCATCACCATACCCGCCCTTTCATGTTAGATTGCTGTCTGTCCACCAAACTGTAAAAATGATTTATGCTTTTGACTTCATATCGCCTTTTCAGAACAAAGTATTCCAGGAGAGTCTTAAGAAAACTTGGACCAGGACAAATGGAGAAACAGAAGCGTCTTTTAGGCAGGAAGATGTAAGGCCTTTGCACTACAATGTTAAAAAATCTTAGAATAACAATATTAATTTTAAATGATTCTTATTTATACAGCATATTCCTTATAGAACCCAAAAGCTCAAGGTGCTTTACACTGCAATGAACGAACAGTATTCAGTAATAAAACATTGATCAAATAAAACAGTTAAAAGTCACAAAATATAAATGTAGAAAATGAAATTAATTGAAACAGAATTTAAATTAAACCGGCTAAACAACCTGAACAATTAGATCAAGCTAAACAAGCCACTCTTTAATCTGTATTAAACACCAATAGAGCTTGCACTCTAAATACTTTCTGGACTATTCCAAAGTATCGGAACGATGAAACATGAAACAGATGAAACATGTTTCATCAACCTTGTTATTTTAAAAGATTAGGAAGTAATGTTAAAGGAATCAGTCTTATTTTCCTTATAATGTGCTAAAGTAGAATAAAATAATTTTGATTGTATTGTGCAATTAACAAAATACAACATGGACCTGAGCTCTATCAGTGATTCATCCATTAAATAGAGATTAAGAAAAACAATCTATAAACTTAGACACAAGCTCTCTCAAAATGATTTGACCATGGATTTTAGTTCAGGCTGTTGATGTTTGAAGAATGACAAACGAACAACATTTCCTTATATATTTTTGTTGTTTCCATAGTAAAATTCCTTCACCTCCAAAAGTGACACGGGCTTCTTCAGTATTTAAAAAGGTGAGTTTAAAATGGCCAAATTTGTTATTCATCAGAAAATGGAATTGTTGCTAATAAGTGAGATGTCAGCACAGTTGTTATGTTATCCTGATATTTAATTTCTTTTTATTCAACCTCTTCTATGGTTCTCAAAACAAGAGCAAGTCAAAAAGCACAAGACAAAACGAGAATAAACCTGTGAGGAATGACAGCAAAATGCTCCTTGATAGAGCCAAAAAAATCATCCCAGACTTGGAGAAGCTCGATATTGCACCAATCTTGACCCATTTTGTGATGGATCTGACTCATGAGTATGCCATTTTTAAACCTTTTCTTCTTCTTCTTCTTCTTCTTCTTCTTCTTCTTCTTCTTCTTCTTCTTCTTCTTCTTCTTCTTCTTCTTCTGCTTTTTCAATTTATCATTTTTATTTTTGGTATAATTTTGAATGTATGAGATTTTTAGCATAAATATTAATTATAGTTCTAAAGAATGCTTTTATTCACATTCTTTAAGGCAGTGGACATCTATCCGGAAAGCAATCCCTAGTCCAGTAAGTCATACTACATTGCTTACACTTCAACATATTTTAAATGGGATTCATATTAATTCTAAACCAAACAACCAAAACCATTTTGGAGCAATTTTCAATGTTCGCCTTTGTATGTTATCTCTCCTTTCTTTCACAGGAGACAAAGGTCATGATCTCTCATATGGGTTCATTCATTGCGGACATTGTCACTGAAGTAACTGTGATGGGTCTTCTTTCATCTCTGGAAGAAATGTTAGATGTTGATCTAAGATCAGTGTTGCTTTCAAATTCCAAGAAGGAAACTGCAGACTTGCTGAATGCTTTCCGTACCAGATATCGTGAGATAAATCATTCAGCTTCAGTCCACGTGAAGGAGGGGACAGCTCATATGGACTCTCTAAGCAGAGATGTTAAGACTGCAGTTATTGATACACATCGCAGTTGCCTAGATGACTATGAGAGAGACCAAATTGTGATGAAATTCCACTCTACTATGGAAGATACAAATTCAGAAGCAGTGAGTGAGGTTCTGATAGGAGATACTGAGAGTCTGACATCGTTATCCTCAGATGTCCATGACGATGGTACATCTAGACCTATAAGTACCATTCCTATAGCTGGCTCTCCGGTTTCGAATATGCTTCAGCGCTTTGATGATGAGATGGAGGAATTTTCTGAACTGTCACAAGACATCAATCCCCGCATAAAAGGAAGGACACATTTTTTGTCCCATCATTTAATAAATCCTGACCTTGAAGGGGTCTCATCTTGTGAGCTCTGTGGTATGGTCATGCCAATCTACCTAGAGCAGGATGACTTGAAATCATCACAGGCATCATCAGAGCTATGCACAGATAGTAGGAACACCTCCTCCGACGTCATGGCAAGCCAAGTTATGGAGTTGGTTGTCCCACCCTCTGTGAAGAAGGCTCAAGAGTCCCCCAGTGTACACAATGACTGGTCTTCCCTGTTCAGCATCGATATACATAGCTCTCCATCACTACAGTCTGAGATGTCTGCTAGGTCACCATGTACTGAGCCTGCTCTGGACAATCAGAGTAAAACCATGAAAGCCCAGAAGGGGAGATTGCATTTCCTATTCCCCTTCAGTAAGGTCTCAAAGAACTTAAAGGTAAAACATTTGACTTATTTCTTATTTAGATTTTGTTACATTGTTAATTTTTAAAGTAGTGCATATTTGAATTTCATTTCACACTGAATGTGTATATATCACTTTGCATAAATGACATAATTTGTTCTAAATTATATTCTGTTGCATTATTACTGGTTTGTATCTGTACTTTTAGTTATAAATGTACTTATGCTCTGATATTTCTCTACTAAATCATTGTTTTGTTTTTGTTAGAAACTCAAAAAGAAAAGCAAGGAGCACCCTAACACTGTAGCTGCTGCTGCAACTACAGGTAAGAACATATTGCTAGAAACACATATGACAATTTAGTTGTTAGACAGAATATCACAGTTATATCCATTTTTTAAAAATCAATAACTTTTTTGTCTTATGATAGGTAGTGAAGATGTTTCCCCCATCTCGTCACGTTTCACGAGGATGTTATCGTTCTTTACAAGGCAACGCTCAAATCATCAATAAAGCCTGAAACATCAATTTGCTGAAAATGTGCAAAAATGGCTGGTTTTTGATTACATTTACATTTACATTTACAGTATTTAGCAGATGCTCTTATCCAGAGCGTCTTACAAAAGTGCTTTGTCCTTTACTCATAGAATATCTTAGTACAGTACAGTAGGTTAGAGTCCCACATACCAATGAACTAGAATACTGTAGAATACAGGGATCAATGCTGATACCTAGAAGTACAAAATACATAAGGTCTATCTTAAACAATGATAAGTGCAATAAACAATAAGTGCTAGAGTTTTTTAAACAACATAAACAATACCCTACAATAAGTACAAATTTAGTCAGTCAATATGGGAGCAGTGTCAGTTGTCCTTTAACTAGTCTGCAAATAGATGAGTCTTCAGTCTGCATTTGAAGACTGCAAGGGACTCTGCTGACCGGACAGCAAGTGGGAGTTCATTTCACCATCTTGGAGCCAGGACAGAAAATAGTCTCGATGCTTGTCGTCAATGAGAACTGAAGCAAGGAATTTCAAGCCGAGCCGTACTTGAGGTTCAACGTGCTCGAGCAGCGGATCGCGCTTTGACCATTGACTTCATGTATGAAGGGGATGATCCATTTTTGGCTTTTGTAGGCAAGCATCAAAGTTTTAAATCTGATGCGTGCAGCTACTGGGAGCCAGTGAAGGGAGTGCAGCAGTGGAGTAACGTGTAAACTTCGGAAGATTGAAGACCAGTCGTGCTGCTGCATTCTGGACAAGTTGTAGAGGGCTGATGGCTCTTAGAGGAAGACCAGCAAATAGCGAGTTGCAGTAGTCTAGCCTTGAGATTACAAGAGACTGCACAAGCACCTCGGTAGCTTCCTGTGAGAGAACGGGCCGAATCCTTCGTATGTTACAAAGGAGAAATCTGCAAGACCATGTTAGATTAGAGAAGAATGTCAAAGGCTGCTGAAAGGACTAGAAGAATCAAAACAGATGACTGTTTGGCAGCTTTACCAGCATGAAGTTTTTTCGTCACATGCTATGAGGGCCGTGTCTGTAGAATGTGCCGGTTTGTAGCCAGACCGATTGATCACTTTATGCAAGTGCATGTACAACCAATGTTTCAGGAACTTCTTACTTATTAGGTTTCATACCTCAAATGTTAATCAAAATGAAGATTTTGAGGAAAATACGTTTAATATGTAACTTTTCTCCAAAATATACCCACCACTTTACTGGATATTATTGTTACTGACTTGTTCACAAACAGTAAATGTCATTCTTTGCAGTACAAATCTTTGTAAACTTTGCAGAGAATTAATTTATTATGATTATTCTTTATGTCTTTGGTTTGGCCTTTTTTGGGGCAAATATTGTTCGAAACTGGATGTTTGACAAATCACATTACTTTTTGTTTCTATATGAAAAAAAAGTTGAAAGTCATATAAGAGTTCTTTTGAAGAAAGATGTACCCATCTACCAGTCCCCATCTATCAGCTACTTACTCGGCTGCTGCTACAAATAGGGATTTCAAATATTTTTTGAACTATTGACTTATTTTCCCAATAACCAAAATGTCAGTGCAGCATTCTAGAAATGTCACAATGCATATGACATCACAACATCTTTGACGTCACTACAAGTATATAAAGGTGAGCGCAAGCATTTATATGTCATTTCACTTGACAGATTTCAGCAGTTATAAAGTTGGAAGACAATAGAGTGAATTAAACCTAATCGTAGGTCAACTTTCCAGAACAAGGTACGGTTGAATAGGTCAATTTTGTAATTACAGAAGGCTATTTTCCATCTAATTGTATGTGTATGTATCTGTCTGTCTGTCTAAATGTCCGCTTAGCTACTATAGCTAGAGCTTTTCTAATTTTATGATGAACGGTCTGTCTGCTGTAGTTTTATATAGTTATGGAATGCATTGACGTTCCACCTGTTTTCTCACACAAGGCTTTATGTCAAGCATAAGCGACTGCTTTTTATGCTATTTAGATTTTGCTGTTTTAAAGGTACAAGACAAGTAATATAAGTGATTAAACCAAATTTCATCACCATACCCGCCCTTTCATGTTAGATTGCTGTCTGTCCACCAAACTGTAAAAATGATTTATGCTTTTGACTTCATATCGCCTTTTCAGAACAAAGTATTCCAGGAGAGTCTTAAGAAAACTTGGACCAGGACAAATGGAGAAACAGAAGCGTCTTTTAGGCAGGAAGATGTAAGGCCTTTGCACTACAATGTTAAAAAATCTTAGAATAACAATATTAATTTTAAATGATTCTTATTTATACAGCATATTCCTTATAGAACCCAAAAGCTCAAGGTGCTTTACACTGCAATGAACGAACAGTATTCAGTAATAAAACATTGATCAAATAAAACAGTTAAAAGTCACAAAATATAAATGTAGAAAATGAAATTAATTGAAACAGAATTTAAATTAAACCGGGTAAACAACCTGAACAATTAGATCAAGCTAAACAAGCCACTCTTTAATCTGTATTAAACACCAATAGAGCTTGCACTCTAAATACTTTCTGGACTATTCCAAAGTATCGGAACGATGAAACATGAAACGGATGAAACATGTTTCATCAACCTTGTTATTTTAAAAGATTAGGAAGTAATGTTAAAGGAATCAGTCTTATTTTCCTTATAATGTGCTAAAGTAGAATAAAATAATTTTGATTGTATTGTGCAATTAACAAAATACAACATGGACCTGAGCTCTATCAGTGATTCATCCATTAAATAGAGATTAAGAAAAACAATCTATAAACTTAGACACAAGCTCTCTCAAAATGATTTGACCATGGATTTTAGTTCAGGCTGTTGATGTTTGAAGAATGACAAACGAACAACATTTCCTTATATATTTTTGTTGTTTCCATAGTAAAATTCCTTCACCTCCAAAAGTGACACGGGCTTCTTCAGTATTTAAAAAGGTGAGTTTAAAATGGCCAAATTTGTTATTCATCAGAAAATGGAATTGTTGCTAATAAGTGAGATGTCAGCACAGTTGTTATGTTATCCTGATATTTAATTTCTTTTTATTCAACCTCTTCTATGGTTCTCAAAACAAGAGCAAGTCAAAAAGCACAAGACAAAACGAGAATAAACCTGTGAGGAATGACAGCAAAATGCTCCTTGATAGAGCCAAAAAAATCATCCCAGACTTGGAGAAGCTCGATATTGCACCAATCTTGACCCATTTTGTGATGGATCTGACTCATGAGTATGCCATTTTTAAACCTTTTCTTCTTCTTCTTCTTCTTCTTCTTCTTCTTCTTCTTCTTCTTCTTCTTCTTCTTCTTCTTCTTCTTCTTCTGCTTTTTCAATTTATCATTTTTATTTTTGGTATAATTTTGAATGTATGAGATTTTTAGCATAAATATTAATTATAGTTCTAAAGAATGCTTTTATTCACATTCTTTAAGGCAGTGGACATCTATCCGGAAAGCAATCCCTAGTCCAGTAAGTCATACTACATTGCTTACACTTCAACATATTTTAAATGGGATTCATATTAATTCTAAACCAAACAACCAAAACCATTTTGGAGCAATTTTCAATGTTCGCCTTTCTATGTTATCTCTCCTTTCTTTCACAGGAGACAAAGGTCATGATCTCTCATATGGGTTCATTCATTGCGGACATTGTCACTGAAGTAACTGTGATGGGTCTTCTTTCATCTCTGGAAGAAATGTTAGATGTTGATCTAAGATCAGTGTTGCTTTCAAATTCCAAGAAGGAAACTGCAGACTTGCTGAATGCTTTCCGTACCAGATATCGTGAGATAAATCATTCAGCTTCAGTCCACGTGAAGGAGGGGACAGCTCATATGGACTCTCTAAGCAGAGATGTTAAGACTGCAGTTATTGATACACATCGCAGTTGCCTAGATGACTATGAGAGAGACCAAATTGTGATGAAATTCCACTCTACTATGGAAGATACAAATTCAGAAGCAGTGAGTGAGGTTCTGATAGGAGATACTGAGAGTCTGACATCGTTATCCTCAGATGTCCATGACGATGGTACATCTAGACCTATAAGTACCATTCCTATAGCTGGCTCTCCGGTTTCGAATATGCTTCAGCGCTTTGATGATGAGATGGAGGAATTTTCTGAACTGTCACAAGACATCAATCCCCGCATAAAAGGAAGGACACATTTTTTGTCCCATCATTTAATAAATCCTGACCTTGAAGGGGTCTCATCTTGTGAGCTCTGTGGTATGGTCATGCCAATCTACCTAGAGCAGGATGACTTGAAATCATCACAGGCATCATCAGAGCTATGCACAGATAGTAGGAACACCTCCTCCGACGTCATGGCAAGCCAAGTTATGGAGTTGGTTGTCCCACCCTCTGTGAAGAAGGCTCAAGAGTCCCCCAGTGTACACAATGACTGGTCTTCCCTGTTCAGCATCGATATACATAGCTCTCCATCACTACAGTCTGAGATGTCTGCTAGGTCACCATGTACTGAGCCTGCTCTGGACAATCAGAGCAAAACCATGAAAGCCCAGAAGGGGAGATTGCATTTCCTATTCCCCTTCAGTAAGGTCTCAAAGAACTTAAAGGTAAAACATTTGACTTATTTCTTATTTAGATTTTGTTACATTGTTAATTTTTAAAGTAGTGCATATTTGAATTTCATTTCACACTGAATGTGTATATATCACTTTGCATAAATGACATAATTTGTTCTAAATTATATTCTGTTGCATTATTACTGGTTTGTATCTGTACTTTTAGTTATAAATGTACTTATGCTCTGATATTTCTCTACTAAATCATTGTTTTGTTTTTGTTAGAAACTCAAAAAGAAAAGCAAGGAGCACCCTAACACTGTAGCTGCTGCTGCAACTACAGGTAAGAACATATTGCTAGAAACACATATGACAATTTAGTTGTTAGACAGAATATCACAGTTATATCCATTTTTTAAAAATCAATAACTTTTTTGTCTTATGATAGGTAGTGAAGATGTTTCCCCCATCTCGTCATGTTTCACGAGGATGTTATCGTTCTTTACAAGGCAACGCTCAAATCATCAATAAAGCCTGAAACATCAATTTGCTGAAAATGTGCAAAAATGGCTGGTTTTTGATTACATTTACATTTACATTTACAGTATTTAGCAGATGCTCTTATCCAGAGCGTCTTACAAAAGTGCTTTGTCCTTTACTCATAGAATATCTTAGTACAGTACAGTAGGTTAGAGTCCCACATACCAATGAACTAGAATACTGTAGAATACAGGGATCAATGCTGATACCTAGAAGTACAAAATACATAAGGTCTATCTTAAACAATGATAAGTGCAATAAACAATAAGTGCTAGAGTTTTTTAAACAACATAAACAATACCCTACAATAAGTACAAATTTAGTCAGTCAATATGGGAGCAGTTTCAGTTGTCCTTTAACTAGGCTGCAAATAGATGAGTCTTCAGTCTGCATTTGAAGACTGCAAGGGACTCTGCTGACCGGACAGCAAGTGGGAGTTCATTTCACCATCTTGGAGCCAGGACAGAAAATAGTCTCGATGCTTGTCGTCAATGAGAACTGAAGCAAGGAATTTCAAGCCGAGCCGTACTTGAGTTTCAAAGTGCTCGAGCAACGGATCGCGCTTTGACCATTGACTTCATGTATGAAGGGGATGATCCATTTTTGGCTATTGTAGGCAAGCATCAAAGTTTTAAATCTGATGTGTGCAGCTACTGGGAGCCAGTGAAGGGAGTGCAGCAGTGGAGTAACGTGTAAACTTCGGAAGATTGAAGACCAGTCGTGCTGCTGCATTCTGGACAAGTTGTAGAGGGCTGATGGCTCTTAGAGGAAGACCAGCAAATAGCGAGTTGCAGTAGTCTAGCCTTGAGATTACAAGAGACTGCACAAGCACCTCGGTAGCTTCCTGTGAGAGAACGGGCCGAATCCTTCGTATGTTACAAAGGAGAAATCTGCAAGACCATGTTAGATTAGAGAAGAATGTCAAAGGCTGCTGAAAGGACTAGAAGAATCAAAACAGATGACTGTTTGGCAGCTTTACCAGCATGAAGTTTTTTCGTCACATGCTATGAGGGCCGTGTCTGTAGAATGTGCCGGTTTGTAGCCAGACCGATTGATCACTTTATGCAAGTGCATGTACAACCAATGTTTCAGGAACTTCTTACTTATTAGGTTTCATACCTCAAATGTTAATCAAAATGAAGATTTTGAGGAAAATACGTTTAATATGTAACTTTTCTCCAAAATATACCCACCACTTTACTGGATATTATTGTTACTGACTTGTTCACAAACAGTAAATGTCATTCTTTGCAGTACAAATCTTTGTAAACTTTGCAGAGAATTAATTTATTATGATTATTCTTTATGTCTTTGGTTTGGCCTTTTTTGGGGCAAATATTGTTCGAAACTGGATGTTTGACAAATCACATTACTTTTTGTTTCTATATGAAAAAAAAGTTGAAAGTCATATAAGAGTTCTTTTGAAGAAAGATGTACCCATCTACCAGTCCCCATCTATCAGCTACTTACTCGGCTGCTGCTACAAATAGGGATTTCAAATATTTTTTGAACTATTGACTTATTTTCCCAATAACCAAAATGTCAGTGCAGCATTCTAGAAATGTCACAATGCATATGACATCACAACATCTTTGACGTCACTACAAGTATATAAAGGTGAGCGCAAGCATTTATATGTCATTTCACTTGACAGATTTCAGCAGTTATAAAGTTGGAAGACAATAGAGTGAATTAAACCTAATCGTAGGTCAACTTTCCAGAACAAGGTACGGTTGAATAGGTCAATTTTGTAATTACAGAAGGCTATTTTCCATCTAATTGTATGTGTATGTATCTGTCTGTCTGTCTAAATGTCCGCTTAGCTACTATAGCTAGAGCTTTTCTAATTTTATGATGAACGGTCTGTCTGCTGTAGTTTTATATAGTTATGGAATGCATTGACGTTCCACCTGTTTTCTCACACAAGGCTTTATGTCAAGCATAAGCGACTGCTTTTTATGCTATTTAGATTTTGCTGTTTTAAAGGTACAAGACAAGTAATATAAGTGATTAAACCAAATTTCATCACCATACCCGCCCTTTCATGTTAGATTGCTGTCTGTCCACCAAACTGTAAAAATGATTTATGCTTTTGACTTCATATCGCCTTTTCAGAACAAAGTATTCCAGGAGAGTCTTAAGAAAACTTGGACCAGGACAAATGGAGAAACAGAAGCGTCTTTTAGGCAGGAAGATGTAAGGCCTTTGCACTACAATGTTAAAAAATCTTAGAATAACAATATTAATTTTAAATGATTCTTATTTATACAGCATATTCCTTATAGAACCCAAAAGCTCAAGGTGCTTTACACTGCAATGAACGAACAGTATTCAGTAATAAAACATTGATCAAATAAAACAGTTAAAAGTCACAAAATATAAATGTAGAAAATGAAATTAATTGAAACAGAATTTAAATTAAACCGGCTAAACAACCTGAACAATTAGATCAAGCTAAACAAGCCACTCTTTAATCTGTATTAAACACCAATAGAGCTTGCACTCTAAATACTTTCTGGACTATTCCAAAGTATCGGAACGATGAAACATGAAACAGATGAAACATGTTTCATCAACCTTGTTATTTTAAAAGATTAGGAAGTAATGTTAAAGGAATCAGTCTTATTTTCCTTATAATGTGCTAAAGTAGAATAAAATAATTTTGATTGTATTGTGCAATTAACAAAATACAACATGGACCTGAGCTCTATCAGTGATTCATCCATTAAATAGAGATTAAGAAAAACAATCTATAAACTTAGACACAAGCTCTCTCAAAATGATTTGACCATGGATTTTAGTTCAGGCTGTTGATGTTTGAAGAATGACAAACGAACAACATTTCCTTATATATTTTTGTTGTTTCCATAGTAAAATTCCTTCACCTCCAAAAGTGACACGGGCTTCTTCAGTATTTAAAAAGGTGAGTTTAAAATGGCCAAATTTGTTATTCATCAGAAAATGGAATTGTTGCTAATAAGTGAGATGTCAGCACAGTTGTTATGTTATCCTGATATTTAATTTCTTTTTATTCAACCTCTTCTATGGTTCTCAAAACAAGAGCAAGTCAAAAAGCACAAGACAAAACGAGAATAAACCTGTGAGGAATGACAGCAAAATGCTCCTTGATAGAGCCAAAAAAATCATCCCAGACTTGGAGAAGCTCGATATTGCACCAATCTTGACCCATTTTGTGATGGATCTGACTCATGAGTATGCCATTTTTAAACCTTTTCTTCTTCTTCTTCTTCTTCTTCTTCTTCTTCTTCTTCTTCTTCTTCTTCTTCTTCTTCTTCTTCTTCTGCTTTTTCAATTTATCATTTTTATTTTTGGTATAATTTTGAATGTATGAGATTTTTAGCATAAATATTAATTATAGTTCTAAAGAATGCTTTTATTCACATTCTTTAAGGCAGTGGACATCTATCCGGAAAGCAATCCCTAGTCCAGTAAGTCATACTACATTGCTTACACTTCAACATATTTTAAATGGGATTCATATTAATTCTAAACCAAACAACCAAAACCATTTTGGAGCAATTTTCAATGTTCGCCTTTGTATGTTATCTCTCCTTTCTTTCACAGGAGACAAAGGTCATGATCTCTCATATGGGTTCATTCATTGCGGACATTGTCACTGAAGTAACTGTGATGGGTCTTCTTTCATCTCTGGAAGAAATGTTAGATGTTGATCTAAGATCAGTGTTGCTTTCAAATTCCAAGAAGGAAACTGCAGACTTGCTGAATGCTTTCCGTACCAGATATCGTGAGATAAATCATTCAGCTTCAGTCCACGTGAAGGAGGGGACAGCTCATATGGACTCTCTAAGCAGAGATGTTAAGACTGCAGTTATTGATACACATCGCAGTTGCCTAGATGACTATGAGAGAGACCAAATTGTGATGAAATTCCACTCTACTATGGAAGATACAAATTCAGAAGCAGTGAGTGAGGTTCTGATAGGAGATACTGAGAGTCTGACATCGTTATCCTCAGATGTCCATGACGATGGTACATCTAGACCTATAAGTACCATTCCTATAGCTGGCTCTCCGGTTTCGAATATGCTTCAGCGCTTTGATGATGAGATGGAGGAATTTTCTGAACTGTCACAAGACATCAATCCCCGCATAAAAGGAAGGACACATTTTTTGTCCCATCATTTAATAAATCCTGACCTTGAAGGGGTCTCATCTTGTGAGCTCTGTGGTATGGTCATGCCAATCTACCTAGAGCAGGATGACTTGAAATCATCACAGGCATCATCAGAGCTATGCACAGATAGTAGGAACACCTCCTCCGACGTCATGGCTTGCCAAGTTATGGAGTTGGTTGTCCCACCCTCTGTGAAGAAGGCTCAAGAGTCCCCCAGTGTACACAATGACTGGTCTTCCCTGTTCAGCATCGATATACATAGCTCTCCATCACTACAGTCTGAGATGTCTGCTAGGTCACCATGTACTGAGCCTGCTCTGGACAATCAGAGCAAAACCATGAAAGCCCAGAAGGGGAGATTGCATTTCCTATTCCCCTTCAGTAAGGTCTCAAAGAACTTAAAGGTAAAACATTTGACTTATTTCTTATTTAGATTTTGTTACATTGTTAATTTTTAAAGTAGTGCATATTTGAATTTCATTTCACACTGAATGTGTATATATCACTTTGCATAAATGACATAATTTGTTCTAAATTATATTCTGTTGCATTATTACTGGTTTGTATCTGTACTTTTAGTTATAAATGTACTTATGCTCTGATATTTCTCTACTAAATCATTGTTTTGTTTTTGTTAGAAACTCAAAAAGAAAAGCAAGGAGCACCCTAACACTGTAGCTGCTGCTGCAACTACAGGTAAGAACATATTGCTAGAAACACATATGACAATTTAGTTGTTAGACAGAATATCACAGTTATATCCATTTTTTAAAAATCAATAACTTTTTTGTCTTATGATAGGTAGTGAAGATGTTTCCCCCATCTCGTCACGTTTCACGAGGATGTTATCGTTCTTTACAAGGCAACGCTCAAATCATCAATAAAGCCTGAAACATCAATTTGCTGAAAATGTGCAAAAATGGCTGGTTTTTGATTACATTTACATTTACATTTACAGTATTTAGCAGATGCTCTTATCCAGAGCGTCTTACAAAAGTGCTTTGTCCTTTACTCATAGAATATCTTAGTACAGTACAGTAGGTTAGAGTCCCACATACCAATGAACTAGAATACTGTAGAATAAAGGGATCAATGCTGATACCTAGAAGTACAAAATACATAAGGTCTATCTTAAACAATGATAAGTGCAATAAACAATAAGTGCTAGAGTTTTTTAAACAACATAAACAATACCCTACAATAAGTACAAATTTAGTCAGTCAATATGGGAGCAGTGTCAGTTGTCCTTTAACTAGTCTGCAAATAGATGAGTCTTCAGTCTGCATTTGAAGACTGCAAGGGACTCTGCTGACCGGACAGCAAGTGGGAGTTCATTTCACCATCTTGGAGCCAGGACAGAAAATAGTCTCGATGCTTGTCGTCAATGAGAACTGAAGCAAGGAATTTCAAGCCGAGCCGTACTTGAGGTTCAACGTGCTCGAGCAGCGGATCGCGCTTTGACCATTGACTTCATGTATGAAGGGGATGATCCATTTTTGGCTTTTGTAGGCAAGCATCAAAGTTTTAAATCTGATGCGTGCAGCTACTGGGAGCCAGTGAAGGGAGTGCAGCAGTGGAGTAACGTGTAAACTTCGGAAGATTGAAGACCAGTTGTGCTGCTGCATTCTGGACAAGTTGTAGAGGGCTGATGGCTCTTAGAGGAAGACCAGCAAATAGCGAGTTGCAGTAGTCTAGCCTTGAGATTACAAGAGACTGCACAAGCACCTCGGTAGCTTCCTGTGAGAGAACGGGCCGAATCCTTCGTATGTTACAAAGGAGAAATCTGCAAGACCATGTTAGATTAGAGAAGAATGTCAAAGGCTGCTGAAAGGACTAGAAGAATCAAAACAGATGACTGTTTGGCAGCTTTACCAGCATGAAGTTTTTTCGTCACATGCTATGAGGGCCGTGTCTGTAGAATGTGCCGGTTTGTAGCCAGACCGATTGATCACTTTATGCAAGTGCATGTACAACCAATGTTTCAGGAACTTCTTACTTATTAGGTTTCATACCTCAAATGTTAATCAAAATGAAGATTTTGAGGAAAATACGTTTAATATGTAACTTTTCTCCAAAATATACCCACCACTTTACTGGATATTATTGTTACTGACTTGTTCACAAACAGTAAATGTCATTCTTTGCAGTACAAATCTTTGTAAACTTTGCAGAGAATTAATTTATTATGATTATTCTTTATGTCTTTGGTTTGGCCTTTTTTGGGGCAAATATTGTTCGAAACTGGATGTTTGACAAATCACATTACTTTTTGTTTCTATATGAAAAAAAAGTTGAAAGTCATATAAGAGTTCTTTTGAAGAAAGATGTACCCATCTACCAGTCCCCATCTATCAGCTACTTACTCGGCTGCTGCTACAAATAGGGATTTCAAATATTTTTTGAACTATTGACTTATTTTCCCAATAACCAAAATGTCAGTGCAGCATTCTAGAAATGTCACAATGCATATGACATCACAACATCTTTGACGTCACTACAAGTATATAAAGGTGAGCGCAAGCATTTATATGTCATTTCACTTGACAGATTTCAGCAGTTATAAAGTTGGAAGACAATAGAGTGAATTAAACCTAATCGTAGGTCAACTTTCCAGAACAAGGTACGGTTGAATAGGTCAATTTTGTAATTACAGAAGGCTATTTTCCATCTAATTGTATGTGTATGTATCTGTCTGTCTGTCTAAATGTCCGCTTAGCTACTATAGCTAGAGCTTTTCTAATTTTATGATGAACGGTCTGTCTGCTGTAGTTTTATATAGTTATGGAATGCATTGACGTTCCACCTGTTTTCTCACACAAGGCTTTATGTCAAGCATAAGCGACTGCTTTTTATGCTATTTAGATTTTGCTGTTTTAAAGGTACAAGACAAGTAATATAAGTGATTAAACCAAATTTCATCACCATACCCGCCCTTTCATGTTAGATTGCTGTCTGTCCACCAAACTGTAAAAATGATTTATGCTTTTGACTTCATATCGCCTTTTCAGAACAAAGTATTCCAGGAGAGTCTTAAGAAAACTTGGACCAGGACAAATGGAGAAACAGAAGCGTCTTTTAGGCAGGAAGATGTAAGGCCTTTGCACTACAATGTTAAAAAATCTTAGAATAACAATATTAATTTTAAATGATTCTTATTTATACAGCATATTCCTTATAGAACCCAAAAGCTCAAGGTGCTTTACACTGCAATGAACGAACAGTATTCAGTAATAAAACATTGATCAAATAAAACAGTTAAAAGTCACAAAATATAAATGTAGAAAATGAAATTAATTGAAACAGAATTTAAATTAAACCGGGTAAACAACCTGAACAATTAGATCAAGCTAAACAAGCCACTCTTTAATCTGTATTAAACACCAATAGAGCTTGCACTCTAAATACTTTCTGGACTATTCCAAAGTATCGGAACGATGAAACATGAAACGGATGAAACATGTTTCATCAACCTTGTTATTTTAAAAGATTAGGAAGTAATGTTAAAGGAATCAGTCTTATTTTCCTTATAATGTGCTAAAGTAGAATAAAATAATTTTGATTGTATTGTGCAATTAACAAAATACAACATGGACCTGAGCTCTATCAGTGATTCATCCATTAAATAGAGATTAAGAAAAACAATCTATAAACTTAGACACAAGCTCTCTCAAAATGATTTGACCATGGATTTTAGTTCAGGCTGTTGATGTTTGAAGAATGACAAACGAACAACATTTCCTTATATATTTTTGTTGTTTCCATAGTAAAATTCCTTCACCTCCAAAAGTGACACGGGCTTCTTCAGTATTTAAAAAGGTGAGTTTAAAATGGCCAAATTTGTTATTCATCAGAAAATGGAATTGTTGCTAATAAGTGAGATGTCAGCACAGTTGTTATGTTATCCTGATATTTAATTTCTTTTTATTCAACCTCTTCTATGGTTCTCAAAACAAGAGCAAGTCAAAAAGCACAAGACAAAACGAGAATAAACCTGTGAGGAATGACAGCAAAATGCTCCTTGATAGAGCCAAAAAAATCATCCCAGACTTGGAGAAGCTCGATATTGCACCAATCTTGACCCATTTTGTGATGGATCTGACTCATGAGTATGCCATTTTTAAACCTTTTCTTCTTCTTCTTCTTCTTCTTCTTCTTCTTCTTCTTCTTCTTCTTCTTCTTCTTCTTCTTCTTCTGCTTTTTCAATTTATCATTTTTATTTTTGGTATAATTTTGAATGTATGAGATTTTTAGCATAAATATTAATTATAGTTCTAAAGAATGCTTTTATTCACATTCTTTAAGGCAGTGGACATCTATCCGGAAAGCAATCCCTAGTCCAGTAAGTCATACTACATTGCTTACACTTCAACATATTTTAAATGGGATTCATATTAATTCTAAACCAAACAACCAAAACCATTTTGGAGCAATTTTCAATGTTCGCCTTTCTATGTTATCTCTCCTTTCTTTCACAGGAGACAAAGGTCATGATCTCTCATATGGGTTCATTCATTGCGGACATTGTCACTGAAGTAACTGTGATGGGTCTTCTTTCATCTCTGGAAGAAATGTTAGATGTTGATCTAAGATCAGTGTTGCTTTCAAATTCCAAGAAGGAAACTGCAGACTTGCTGAATGCTTTCCGTACCAGATATCGTGAGATAAATCATTCAGCTTCAGTCCACGTGAAGGAGGGGACAGCTCATATGGACTCTCTAAGCAGAGATGTTAAGACTGCAGTTATTGATACACATCGCAGTTGCCTAGATGACTATGAGAGAGACCAAATTGTGATGAAATTCCACTCTACTATGGAAGATACAAATTCAGAAGCAGTGAGTGAGGTTCTGATAGGAGATACTGAGAGTCTGACATCGTTATCCTCAGATGTCCATGACGATGGTACATCTAGACCTATAAGTACCATTCCTATAGCTGGCTCTCCGGTTTCGAATATGCTTCAGCGCTTTGATGATGAGATGGAGGAATTTTCTGAACTGTCACAAGACATCAATCCCCGCATAAAAGGAAGGACACATTTTTTGTCCCATCATTTAATAAATCCTGACCTTGAAGGGGTCTCATCTTGTGAGCTCTGTGGTATGGTCATGCCAATCTACCTAGAGCAGGATGACTTGAAATCATCACAGGCATCATCAGAGCTATGCACAGATAGTAGGAACACCTCCTCCGACGTCATGGCAAGCCAAGTTATGGAGTTGGTTGTCCCACCCTCTGTGAAGAAGGCTCAAGAGTCCCCCAGTGTACACAATGACTGGTCTTCCCTGTTCAGCATCGATATACATAGCTCTCCATCACTACAGTCTGAGATGTCTGCTAGGTCACCATGTACTGAGCCTGCTCTGGACAATCAGAGCAAAACCATGAAAGCCCAGAAGGGGAGATTGCATTTCCTATTCCCCTTCAGTAAGGTCTCAAAGAACTTAAAGGTAAAACATTTGACTTATTTCTTATTTAGATTTTGTTACATTGTTAATTTTTAAAGTAGTGCATATTTGAATTTCATTTCACACTGAATGTGTATATATCACTTTGCATAAATGACATAATTTGTTCTAAATTATATTCTGTTGCATTATTACTGGTTTGTATCTGTACTTTTAGTTATAAATGTACTTATGCTCTGATATTTCTCTACTAAATCATTGTTTTGTTTTTGTTAGAAACTCAAAAAGAAAAGCAAGGAGCACCCTAACACTGTAGCTGCTGCTGCAACTACAGGTAAGAACATATTGCTAGAAACACATATGACAATTTAGTTGTTAGACAGAATATCACAGTTATATCCATTTTTTAAAAATCAATAACTTTTTTGTCTTATGATAGGTAGTGAAGATGTTTCCCCCATCTCGTCATGTTTCACGAGGATGTTATCGTTCTTTACAAGGCAACGCTCAAATCATCAATAAAGCCTGAAACATCAATTTGCTGAAAATGTGCAAAAATGGCTGGTTTTTGATTACATTTACATTTACATTTACAGTATTTAGCAGATGCTCTTATCCAGAGCGTCTTACAAAAGTGCTTTGTCCTTTACTCATAGAATATCTTAGTACAGTACAGTAGGTTAGAGTCCCACATACCAATGAACTAGAATACTGTAGAATACAGGGATCAATGCTGATACCTAGAAGTACAAAATACATAAGGTCTATCTTAAACAA
Organism: Electrophorus electricus; assembly: GCF_041902795.1. NCBI lineage: Eukaryota > Metazoa > Chordata > Actinopteri > Gymnotiformes > Gymnotidae > Electrophorus > Electrophorus electricus. The sequence continues at coordinate 16,569,920 of NC_137505.1, read as the reverse complement.
TGATAAGTGCAATAAACAATAAGTGCTAGAGTTTTTTAAACAACATAAACAATACCCTACAATAAGTACAAATTTAGTCAGTCAATATGGGAGCAGTTTCAGTTGTCCTTTAACTAGGCTGCAAATAGATGAGTCTTCAGTCTGCATTTGAAGACTGCAAGGGACTCTGCTGACCGGACAGCAAGTGGGAGTTCATTTCACCATCTTGGAGCCAGGACAGAAAATAGTCTCGATGCTTGTCGTCAATGAGAACTGAAGCAAGGAATTTCAAGCCGAGCCGTACTTGAGGTTCAACGTGCTCGAGCAGCGGATCGCGCTTTGACCATTGACTTCATGTATGAAGGGGATGATCCATTTTTGGCTTTTGTAGGCAAGCATCAAAGTTTTAAATCTGATGCGTGCAGCTACTGGGAGCCAGTGAAGGGAGTGCAGCAGTGGAGTAACGTGTAAACTTCGGAAGATTGAAGACCAGTCGTGCTGCTGCATTCTGGACAAGTTGTAGAGGGCTGATGGCTCTTAGAGGAAGACCAGCAAATAGCGAGTTGCAGTAGTCTAGCCTTGAGATTACAAGAGACTGCACAAGCACCTCGGTAGCTTCCTGTGAGAGAACGGGCCGAATCCTTCGTATGTTACAAAGGAGAAATCTGCAAGACCATGTTAGATTAGAGAAGAATGTCAAAGGCTGCTGAAAGGACTAGAAGAATCAAAACAGATGACTGTTTGGCAGCTTTACCAGCATGAAGTTTTTTCGTCACATGCTATGAGGGCCGTGTCTGTAGAATGTGCCGGTTTGTAGCCAGACCGATTGATCACTTTATGCAAGTGCATGTACAACCAATGTTTCAGGAACTTCTTACTTATTAGGTTTCATACCTCAAATGTTAATCAAAATGAAGATTTTGAGGAAAATACGTTTAATATGTAACTTTTCTCCAAAATATACCCACCACTTTACTGGATATTATTGTTACTGACTTGTTCACAAACAGTAAATGTCATTCTTTGCAGTACAAATCTTTGTAAACTTTGCAGAGAATTAATTTATTATGATTATTCTTTATGTCTTTGGTTTGGCCTTTTTTGGGGCAAATATTGTTCGAAACTGGATGTTTGACAAATCACATTACTTTTTGTTTCTATATGAAAAAAAAGTTGAAAGTCATATAAGAGTTCTTTTGAAGAAAGATGTACCCATCTACCAGTCCCCATCTATCAGCTACTTACTCGGCTGCTGCTACAAATAGGGATTTCAAATATTTTTTGAACTATTGACTTATTTTCCCAATAACCAAAATGTCAGTGCAGCATTCTAGAAATGTCACAATGCATATGACATCACAACATCTTTGACGTCACTACAAGTATATAAAGGTGAGCGCAAGCATTTATATGTCATTTCACTTGACAGATTTCAGCAGTTATAAAGTTGGAAGACAATAGAGTGAATTAAACCTAATCGTAGGTCAACTTTCCAGAACAAGGTACGGTTGAATAGGTCAATTTTGTAATTACAGAAGGCTATTTTCCATCTAATTGTATGTGTATGTATCTGTCTGTCTGTCTAAATGTCCGCTTAGCTACTATAGCTAGAGCTTTTCTAATTTTATGATGAACGGTCTGTCTGCTGTAGTTTTATATAGTTATGGAATGCATTGACGTTCCACCTGTTTTCTCACACAAGGCTTTATGTCAAGCATAAGCGACTGCTTTTTATGCTATTTAGATTTTGCTGTTTTAAAGGTACAAGACAAGTAATATAAGTGATTAAACCAAATTTCATCACCATACCCGCCCTTTCATGTTAGATTGCTGTCTGTCCACCAAACTGTAAAAATGATTTATGCTTTTGACTTCATATCGCCTTTTCAGAACAAAGTATTCCAGGAGAGTCTTAAGAAAACTTGGACCAGGACAAATGGAGAAACAGAAGCGTCTTTTAGGCAGGAAGATGTAAGGCCTTTGCACTACAATGTTAAAAAATCTTAGAATAACAATATTAATTTTAAATGATTCTTATTTATACAGCATATTCCTTATAGAACCCAAAAGCTCAAGGTGCTTTACACTGCAATGAACGAACAGTATTCAGTAATAAAACATTGATCAAATAAAACAGTTAAAAGTCACAAAATATAAATGTAGAAAATGAAATTAATTGAAACAGAATTTAAATTAAACCGGCTAAACAACCTGAACAATTAGATCAAGCTAAACAAGCCACTCTTTAATCTGTATTAAACACCAATAGAGCTTGCACTCTAAATACTTTCTGGACTATTCCAAAGTATCGGAACGATGAAACATGAAACAGATGAAACATGTTTCATCAACCTTGTTATTTTAAAAGATTAGGAAGTAATGTTAAAGGAATCAGTCTTATTTTCCTTATAATGTGCTAAAGTAGAATAAAATAATTTTGATTGTATTGTGCAATTAACAAAATACAACATGGACCTGAGCTCTATCAGTGATTCATCCATTAAATAGAGATTAAGAAAAACAATCTATAAACTTAGACACAAGCTCTCTCAAAATGATTTGACCATGGATTTTAGTTCAGGCTGTTGATGTTTGAAGAATGACAAACGAACAACATTTCCTTATATATTTTTGTTGTTTCCATAGTAAAATTCCTTCACCTCCAAAAGTGACACGGGCTTCTTCAGTATTTAAAAAGGTGAGTTTAAAATGGCCAAATTTGTTATTCATCAGAAAATGGAATTGTTGCTAATAAGTGAGATGTCAGCACAGTTGTTATGTTATCCTGATATTTAATTTCTTTTTATTCAACCTCTTCTATGGTTCTCAAAACAAGAGCAAGTCAAAAAGCACAAGACAAAACGAGAATAAACCTGTGAGGAATGACAGCAAAATGCTCCTTGATAGAGCCAAAAAAATCATCCCAGACTTGGAGAAGCTCGATATTGCACCAATCTTGACCCATTTTGTGATGGATCTGACTCATGAGTATGCCATTTTTAAACCTTTTCTTCTTCTTCTTCTTCTTCTTCTTCTTCTTCTTCTTCTTCTTCTTCTTCTTCTTCTTCTTCTTCTGCTTTTTCAATTTATCATTTTTATTTTTGGTATAATTTTGAATGTATGAGATTTTTAGCATAAATATTAATTATAGTTCTAAAGAATGCTTTTATTCACATTCTTTAAGGCAGTGGACATCTATCCGGAAAGCAATCCCTAGTCCAGTAAGTCATACTACATTGCTTACACTTCAACATATTTTAAATGGGATTCATATTAATTCTAAACCAAACAACCAAAACCATTTTGGAGCAATTTTCAATGTTCGCCTTTCTATGTTATCTCTCCTTTCTTTCACAGGAGACAAAGGTCATGATCTCTCATATGGGTTCATTCATTGCGGACATTGTCACTGAAGTAACTGTGATGGGTCTTCTTTCATCTCTGGAAGAAATGTTAGATGTTGATCTAAGATCAGTGTTGCTTTCAAATTCCAAGAAGGAAACTGCAGACTTGCTGAATGCTTTCCGTACCAGATATCGTGAGATAAATCATTCAGCTTCAGTCCACGTGAAGGAGGGGACAGCTCATATGGACTCTCTAAGCAGAGATGTTAAGACTGCAGTTATTGATACACATCGCAGTTGCCTAGATGACTATGAGAGAGACCAAATTGTGATGAAATTCCACTCTACTATGGAAGATACAAATTCAGAAGCAGTGAGTGAGGTTCTGATAGGAGATACTGAGAGTCTGACATCGTTATCCTCAGATGTCCATGACGATGGTACATCTAGACCTATAAGTACCATTCCTATAGCTGGCTCTCCGGTTTCGAATATGCTTCAGCGCTTTGATGATGAGATGGAGGAATTTTCTGAACTGTCACAAGACATCAATCCCCGCATAAAAGGAAGGACACATTTTTTGTCCCATCATTTAATAAATCCTGACCTTGAAGGGGTCTCATCTTGTGAGCTCTGTGGTATGGTCATGCCAATCTACCTAGAGCAGGATGACTTGAAATCATCACAGGCATCATCAGAGCTATGCACAGATAGTAGGAACACCTCCTCCGACGTCATGGCAAGCCAAGTTATGGAGTTGGTTGTCCCACCCTCTGTGAAGAAGGCTCAAGAGTCCCCCAGTGTACACAATGACTGGTCTTCCCTGTTCAGCATCGATATACATAGCTCTCCATCACTACAGTCTGAGATGTCTGCTAGGTCACCATGTACTGAGCCTGCTCTGGACAATCAGAGCAAAACCATGAAAGCCCAGAAGGGGAGATTGCATTTCCTATTCCCCTTCAGTAAGGTCTCAAAGAACTTAAAGGTAAAACATTTGACTTATTTCTTATTTAGATTTTGTTACATTGTTAATTTTTAAAGTAGTGCATATTTGAATTTCATTTCACACTGAATGTGTATATATCACTTTGCATAAATGACATAATTTGTTCTAAATTATATTCTGTTGCATTATTACTGGTTTGTATCTGTACGTTTAGTTATAAATGTACTTATGCTCTGATATTTCTCTACTAAATCATTGTTTTGTTTTTGTTAGAAACTCAAAAAGAAAAGCAAGGAGCACCCTAACACTGTAGCTGCTGCTGCAACTACAGGTAAGAACATATTGCTAGAAACACATATGACAATTTAGTTGTTAGACAGAATATCACAGTTATATCCATTTTTTAAAAATCAATAACTTTTTTGTCTTATGATAGGTAGTGAAGATGTTTCCCCCATCTCGTCATGTTTCACGAGGATGTTATCGTTCTTTACAAGGCAACGCTCAAATCATCAATAAAGCCTGAAACATCAATTTGCTGAAAATGTGCAAAAATGGCTGGTTTTTGATTACATTTACATTTACATTTACAGTATTTAGCAGATGCTCTTATCCAGAGCGTCTTACAAAAGTGCTTTGTCCTTTACTCATAGAATATCTTAGTACAGTACAGTAGGTTAGAGTCCCACATACCAATGAACTAGAATACTGTAGAATACAGGGATCAATGCTGATACCTAGAAGTACAAAATACATAAGGTCTATCTTAAACAATGATAAGTGCAATAAACAATAAGTGCTAGAGTTTTTTAAACAACATAAACAATACCCTACAATAAGTACAAATTTAGTCAGTCAATATGGGAGCAGTTTCAGTTGTCCTTTAACTAGGCTGCAAATAGATGAGTCTTCAGTCTGCATTTGAAGACTGCAAGGGACTCTGCTGACCGGACAGCAAGTGGGAGTTCATTTCACCATCTTGGAGCCAGGACAGAAAATAGTCTCGATGCTTGTCGTCAATGAGAACTGAAGCAAGGAATTTCAAGCCGAGCCGTACTTGAGGTTCAACGTGCTCGAGCAGCGGATCGCGCTTTGACCATTGACTTCATGTATGAAGGGGATGATCCATTTTTGGCTTTTGTAGGCAAGCATCAAAGTTTTAAATCTGATGCGTGCAGCTACTGGGAGCCAGTGAAGGGAGTGCAGCAGTGGAGTAACGTGTAAACTTCGGAAGATTGAAGACCAGTCGTGCTGCTGCATTCTGGACAAGTTGTAGAGGGCTGATGGCTCTTAGAGGAAGACCAGCAAATAGCGAGTTGCAGTAGTCTAGCCTTGAGATTACAAGAGACTGCACAAGCACCTCGGTAGCTTCCTGTGAGAGAACGGGCCGAATCCTTCGTATGTTACAAAGGAGAAATCTGCAAGACCATGTTAGATTAGAGAAGAATGTCAAAGGCTGCTGAAAGGACTAGAAGAATCAAAACAGATGACTGTTTGGCAGCTTTACCAGCATGAAGTTTTTTCGTCACATGCTATGAGGGCCGTGTCTGTAGAATGTGCCGGTTTGTAGCCAGACCGATTGATCACTTTATGCAAGTGCATGTACAACCAATGTTTCAGGAACTTCTTACTTATTAGGTTTCATACCTCAAATGTTAATCAAAATGAAGATTTTGAGGAAAATACGTTTAATATGTAACTTTTCTCCAAAATATACCCACCACTTTACTGGATATTATTGTTACTGACTTGTTCACAAACAGTAAATGTCATTCTTTGCAGTACAAATCTTTGTAAACTTTGCAGAGAATTAATTTATTATGATTATTCTTTATGTCTTTGGTTTGGCCTTTTTTGGGGCAAATATTGTTCGAAACTGGATGTTTGACAAATCACATTACTTTTTGTTTCTATATGAAAAAAAAGTTGAAAGTCATATAAGAGTTCTTTTGAAGAAAGATGTACCCATCTACCAGTCCCCATCTATCAGCTACTTACTCGGCTGCTGCTACAAATAGGGATTTCAAATATTTTTTGAACTATTGACTTATTTTCCCAATAACCAAAATGTCAGTGCAGCATTCTAGAAATGTCACAATGCATATGACATCACAACATCTTTGACGTCACTACAAGTATATAAAGGTGAGCGCAAGCATTTATATGTCATTTCACTTGACAGATTTCAGCAGTTATAAAGTTGGAAGACAATAGAGTGAATTAAACCTAATCGTAGGTCAACTTTCCAGAACAAGGTACGGTTGAATAGGTCAATTTTGTAATTACAGAAGGCTATTTTCCATCTAATTGTATGTGTATGTATCTGTCTGTCTGTCTAAATGTCCGCTTAGCTACTATAGCTAGAGCTTTTCTAATTTTATGATGAACGGTCTGTCTGCTGTAGTTTTATATAGTTATGGAATGCATTGACGTTCCACCTGTTTTCTCACACAAGGCTTTATGTCAAGCATAAGCGACTGCTTTTTATGCTATTTAGATTTTGCTGTTTTAAAGGTACAAGACAAGTAATATAAGTGATTAAACCAAATTTCATCACCATACCCGCCCTTTCATGTTAGATTGCTGTCTGTCCACCAAACTGTAAAAATGATTTATGCTTTTGACTTCATATCGCCTTTTCAGAACAAAGTATTCCAGGAGAGTCTTAAGAAAACTTGGACCAGGACAAATGGAGAAACAGAAGCGTCTTTTAGGCAGGAAGATGTAAGGCCTTTGCACTACAATGTTAAAAAATCTTAGAATAGCAATATTAATTTTAAATGATTCTTATTTATACAGCATATTCCTTATAGAACCCAAAAGCTCAAGGTGCTTTACACTGCAATGAACGAACAGTATTCAGTAATAAAACATTGATCAAATAAAACAGTTAAAAGTCACAAAATATAAATGTAGAAAATGAAATTAATTGAAACAGAATTTAAATTAAACCGGCTAAACAACCTGAACAATTAGATCAAGCTAAACAAGCCACTCTTTAATCTGTATTAAACACCAATAGAGCTTGCACTCTAAATACTTTCTGGACTATTCCAAAGTATCGGAACGATGAAACATGAAACAGATGAAACATGTTTCATCAACCTTGTTATTTTAAAAGATTAGGAAGTAATGTTAAAGGAATCAGTCTTATTTTCCTTATAATGTGCTAAAGTAGAATAAAATAATTTTGATTGTATTGTGCAATTAACAAAATACAACATGGACCTGAGCTCTATCAGTGATTCATCCATTAAATAGAGATTAAGAAAAACAATCTATAAACTTAGACACAAGCTCTCTCAAAATGATTTGACCATGGATTTTAGTTCAGGCTGTTGATGTTTGAAGAATGACAAACGAACAACATTTCCTTATATATTTTTGTTGTTTCCATAGTAAAATTCCTTCACCTCCAAAAGTGACACGGGCTTCTTCAGTATTTAAAAAGGTGAGTTTAAAATGGCCAAATTTGTTATTCATCAGAAAATGGAATTGTTGCTAATAAGTGAGATGTCAGCACAGTTGTTATGTTATCCTGATATTTAATTTCTTTTTATTCAACCTCTTCTATGGTTCTCAAAACAAGAGCAAGTCAAAAAGCACAAGACAAAACGAGAATAAACCTGTGAGGAATGACAGCAAAATGCTCCTTGATAGAGCCAAAAAAATCATCCCAGACTTGGAGAAGCTCGATATTGCACCAATCTTGACCCATTTTGTGATGGATCTGACTCATGAGTATGCCATTTTTAAACCTTTTCTTCTTCTTCTTCTTCTTCTTCTTCTTCTTCTTCTTCTTCTTCTTCTTCTTCTTCTTCTTCTTCTTCTGCTTTTTCAATTTATCATTTTTATTTTTGGTATAATTTTGAATGTATGAGATTTTTAGCATAAATATTAATTATAGTTCTAAAGAATGCTTTTATTCACATTCTTTAAGGCAGTGGACATCTATCCGGAAAGCAATCCCTAGTCCAGTAAGTCATACTACATTGCTTACACTTCAACATATTTTAAATGGGATTCATATTAATTCTAAACCAAACAACCAAAACCATTTTGGAGCAATTTTCAATGTTCGCCTTTCTATGTTATCTCTCCTTTCTTTCACAGGAGACAAAGGTCATGATCTCTCATATGGGTTCATTCATTGCGGACATTGTCACTGAAGTAACTGTGATGGGTCTTCTTTCATCTCTGGAAGAAATGTTAGATGTTGATCTAAGATCAGTGTTGCTTTCAAATTCCAAGAAGGAAACTGCAGACTTGCTGAATGCTTTCCGTACCAGATATCGTGAGATAAATCATTCAGCTTCAGTCCACGTGAAGGAGGGGACAGCTCATATGGACTCTCTAAGCAGAGATGTTAAGACTGCAGTTATTGATACACATCGCAGTTGCCTAGATGACTATGAGAGAGACCAAATTGTGATGAAATTCCACTCTACTATGGAAGATACAAATTCAGAAGCAGTGAGTGAGGTTCTGATAGGAGATACTGAGAGTCTGACATCGTTATCCTCAGATGTCCATGACGATGGTACATCTAGACCTATAAGTACCATTCCTATAGCTGGCTCTCCGGTTTCGAATATGCTTCAGCGCTTTGATGATGAGATGGAGGAATTTTCTGAACTGTCACAAGACATCAATCCCCGCATAAAAGGAAGGACACATTTTTTGTCCCATCATTTAATAAATCCTGACCTTGAAGGGGTCTCATCTTGTGAGCTCTGTGGTATGGTCATGCCAATCTACCTAGAGCAGGATGACTTGAAATCATCACAGGCATCATCAGAGCTATGCACAGATAGTAGGAACACCTCCTCCGACGTCATGGCAAGCCAAGTTATGGAGTTGGTTGTCCCACCCTCTGTGAAGAAGGCTCAAGAGTCCCCCAGTGTACACAATGACTGGTCTTCCCTGTTCAGCATCGATATTCATAGCTCTCCATCACTACAGTCTGAGATGTCTGCTAGGTCACCATGTACTGAGCCTGCTCTGGACAATCAGAGCAAAACCATGAAAGCCCAGAAGGGGAGATTGCATTTCCTATTCCCCTTCAGTAAGGTCTCAAAGGACTTAAAGGTAAAACATTTGACTTATTTCTTATTTAGATTTTGTTACATTATTAATTTTTAAAGTAGTGCATATTTGAATTTCATTTCACACTGAATGTGTATATATCACTTTGCATAAATGACATAATTTGTTCTAAATTATATTCTGTTGCATTATTACTGGTTTGTATCTGTACTTTTAGTTATAAATGTACTTATGCTCTGATATTTTTCTACTAAATCATTGTTTTGTTTTTGTTAGAAACTCAAAAAGAAAAGCAAGGAGCACCCTAACACTGTAGCTGCTGCTGCAACTACAGGTAAGAACATATTGCTAGAAACACATATGACAATTTAGTTGTTAGACAGAATATCACAGTTATATCCATTTTTTAAAAATCAATAACTTTTTTGTCTTATGATAGGTAGTGAAGATGTTTCCCCCATCTCGTCACGTTTCACGAGGATGTTATCGTTCTTTACAAGGCAACGCTCAAATCATCAATAAAGCCTGAAACATCAATTTGCTGAAAATGTGCAAAAATGGCTGGTTTTTGATTACATTTACATTTACATTTACAGTATTTAGCAGATGCTCTTATCCAGAGCGTCTTACAAAAGTGCTTTGTCCTTTACTCATAGAATATCTTAGTACAGTACAGTAGGTTAGAGTCCCACATACCAATGAACTAGAATACTGTAGAATACAGGGATCAATGCTGATACCTAGAAGTACAAAATACATAAGGTCTATCTTAAACAATGATAAGTGCAATAAACAATAAGTGCTAGAGTTTTTTAAACAACATAAACAATACCCTACAATAAGTACAAATTTAGTCAGTCAATATGGGAGCAGTGTCAGTTGTCCTTTAACTAGTCTGCAAATAGATGAGTCTTCAGTCTGCATTTGAAGACTGCAAGGGACTCTGCTGACCGGACAGCAAGTGGGAGTTCATTTCACCATCTTGGAGCCAGGACAGAAAATAGTCTCGATGCTTGTCGTCAATGAGAACTGAAGCAAGGAATTTCAAGCCGAGCCGTACTTGAGGTTCAACGTGCTCGAGCAGCGGATCGCGCTTTGACCATTGACTTCATGTATGAAGGGGATGATCCATTTTTGGCTTTTGTAGGCAAGCATCAAAGTTTTAAATCTGATGCGTGCAGCTACTGGGAGCCAGTGAAGGGAGTGCAGCAGTGGAGTAACGTGTAAACTTCGGAAGATTGAAGACCAGTCGTGCTGCTGCATTCTGGACAAGTTGTAGAGGGCTGATGGCTCTTAGAGGAAGACCAGCAAATAGCGAGTTGCAGTAGTCTAGCCTTGAGATTACAAGAGACTGCACAAGCACCTCGGTAGCTTCCTGTGAGAGAACGGGCCGAATCCTTCGTATGTTACAAAGGAGAAATCTGCAAGACCATGTTAGATTAGAGAAGAATGTCAAAGGCTGCTGAAAGGACTAGAAGAATCAAAACAGATGACTGTTTGGCAGCTTTACCAGCATGAAGTTTTTTCGTCACATGCTATGAGGGCCGTGTCTGTAGAATGTGCCGGTTTGTAGCCAGACCGATTGATCACTTTATGCAAGTGCATGTACAACCAATGTTTCAGGAACTTCTTACTTATTAGGTTTCATACCTCAAATGTTAATCAAAATGAAGATTTTGAGGAAAATACGTTTAATATGTAACTTTTCTCCAAAGTATACCCACCACTTTACTGGATATTATTGTTACTGACTTGTTCACAAACAGTAAATGTCGTTCTTTGCAGTACAAATCTTTGCAAACTTTGCAGAGAATTAATCTCTTATTAGTATTCTTTAAGTCTTTGGTTTGGCCTTTTTTGGTGCAAATATTGTTCGAAACTGGATGTTTGACAAATCACATTACTTTTTGTTACACACAAAAGGGTCTCTATACGAAAAAAAAGTTGAAAGTCATATAAGGGTTCTTTTGAAGAAAGATGTACCCATCTACCAGTCCCCATCTATCAGCTACTTACTCGGCTGCTGCTAAAAATAGGGATTTCAAATATTTTTTGAACTATTGACTTATTTTCCCAATAACCAAAATGTCAGTGCAGCATTCTAGAAATGTCACAATTGTCACAATGTCACAATGATTATTCTTTATGTCTTTGGTTTGGCCTTTTTTGGGGCAAATATTGTTTGAAACTGGATGTTTGACAAATCACGTTATTTTTTGTTACACACAAAAGGGTCTCTATACGAAAAAAAAGTTGAAAGTCATATAAGGGTTCTTTTGAAGAAAGATGTACCCGTCTACCAGTACCCATCTATCAGCTACTTACTCGGCTGCTGCTAAAAATAGGGATTTCAAATATTTTTTGAACTATTGACTTATTTTCCCAATAACCAAAATGTCAGTGCAGCATTCTAGAAATGTCACAATGCATATGACATCACAACAGCGTTGACGTCACTACAAGTATATAAAGGTGAGCGCAAGCATTTATATGTCATTTCACTTGACAGATTTCAGCAGTTATAAAGTTGGAAGACAATAGAGTGAATTAAACCTAATCGTAGGTCAATTTTCCAGAACAAGGTACGGTTGAATAAGTCAATTTTGTAATTACAGAAGGCTATTTTCCATCTAATTGTATGTGTATGTACCTGTCTTTCTGTCTAAATGTCCACTTAGCTACTATAGCTAGAGCTTTTCTAATTTTATGATGAACGGTCTGTCTGCTGTAGTTTTATATAGTTATGGAATGCATTGACGTTCCACCTGTTTTCTCACACAAGGCTTTATGTCAAGCATAAGCGACTGCTTTTTATGCTATTTAGATTTTGCTGTTTTAAAGGTACAAGACAAGTAATATAAGTGATTAAACCAAATTTCATCACCATACCCGCCCTTTCATGTTAGATTGCTGTCTGTCCACCAAACTGTAAAAATGATTTATGCTTTTGACTTCACATCGCCTTTTCAGAACAAAGTATTCCAGGAGAGTCCTAAGAAAACTTGGACCAGGACAAATGGAGAAACAGAAGCGTCTTTTAGGCAGGAAGATGTAAGGCCTTTGCACTACAATGTTAAAAAATCTTAGAATAACAATATTAATTTTAAATGATTCTTATTTATACAGCATATTCCTTATAGAACCCAAAAGCTCAAGGTGCTTTACACTGCAATGAACGAACAGTATTTAGTAATAAAACATTGATCAAATAAAACAGTTAAAAGTCACAAAATATAAATGTAGAAAATGAAATTAATTGAAACAGAATTTAAATTAAACCGGCTAAACAAGCTGAACAATTAGATCAAGCTAAACAAGCCACTCTTTAATCTGTATTAAACACCAATAGAGCTTGCACTCTAAATACTTTCTGGACTATTCCAAAGTATCGGAACGATGAAACATGAAACAGATGAAACATGTTTCATCAACCTTGTTATTTTAAAAGATTAGGAAGTAATGTTAAAGGAATCAGTCTTATTTTCCTTATAATGTGCTAAAGTAGAATAAAATAATTTTGATTGTATTGTGCAATTAACAAAATACAACATGGACCTGAGCTCTATCAGTGATTCATCCATTAAATAGAGAATAAGAATAACAATCTATAAACTTAGACACAAGCTCTCTCAAAATAATTTGACCATGGATTTTAGTTCAGGCTGTTGATGTTTGAAGAATGACAAACGAACAACATTTCCTTATATATTTTTGTTGTTTCCATAGTAAAATTCCTTCACCTCCAAAAGTGACACGGGCTTCTTCAGTATTTAAAAAGGTGAGTTTAAAATGGCCAAATTTGTTATTCATCAGAAAATGGAATTGTTGCTAATAAGTGAGATGTCAGCACAGTTGTTATGTTATCCTGATATTTAATTTCTTTTTATTCAACCTCTTCTATGGTTCTCAAAACAAGAGCAAGTCAAAAAGCACAAGACAAAACGAGAATAAACCTGTGAGGAATGACAGCAAAATGCTCCTTGATAGAGCCAAAAAAATCATCCCAGACTTGGAGAAGCTCGATATTGCACCAATCTTGACCCATTTTGTGATGGATCTGACTCATGAGTATGCCATTTTTAAACCTTTTCTTCTTCTTCTTCTTCTTCTTCTTCTTCTTCTTCTTCTTCTTCTTCTTCTTCTTCTTCTTCTTCTTCTTCTTCTGCTTTTTCAATTTATCATTTTTATTTTTGGTATAATTTTGAATGTATGAGATTTTTAGCATAAATATTAATTATAGTTCTAAAGAATGCTTTTATTCACATTCTTTTAGGCAGTGGACATCTATCCGGAAAGCAATCCCTAGTCCAGTAAGTCATACTACATTGCTTACACATCAACATATTTTAAATGGGATTCATATTAATTCTAAACCAAACAACCAAAACCATTTTGGAGCAATTTTCAATGTTCGCCTTTCTATGTTATCTCTCCTTTCTTTCACAGGAGACAAAGGTCATGATCTCTCATATGGGTTCATTCATTGCGGACATTGTCACTGAAGTAACTGTGATGGGTCTTCTTTCATCTCTGGAAGAAATGTTAGATGTTGATCTAAGATCAGTGTTGCTTTCAAATTCCAAGAAGGAAACTGCAGATTTGCTGAATGCTTTCCGTACCAGATATCGTGAGATAAATCATTCAGCTTCAGTCCACGTGAAGGAGGGAACAGCTCATATGGACTCTCTGAGCAGAGATGTTAGGACTGCGGTTATTGATACGCATCGCAGTTGCCTGGATGACCATGAGAGAGACCAAATTGTGATGAAATTCCACTCTACTATGGAAGATACAAATTCAGAAGCAGTGAGTGAGGTTCTGATAGGAGATACTGAGAGTCTGACATCGTTATCCTCAGATGTCCATGACGATGGTACATCTAGACCTATAAGTACCATTCCTATAGCTGGCTCTCCGGTTTCGGATATGCTTCAGCGCTTTGATGATGAGATGGAGGAATTTGCTGAACTGTCGCAAGACATCAATCCCCGCATAAAAGGAAGGACACATTTTTTGTCCCATCATTTAATAAATCCTGACCTTGAAGGGGTCTCATCTTGTGAGCTCTGTGGTATGGTCATGCCAATCTACCTAGAGCAGGATGACTTGAAATCATCACAGGCATCATCAGAGCTATGCACAGATAGTAGGAACACCTCCTCCGACGTCATGGCAAGCCAAGTTATGGAGTTGGTTGTCCCACCATCTGTGAAGAAGGCTCAAGAGTCCCCCAGTGTACACAATGACTGGTCTTCCCTGTTCAGCATCGATATACATAGCTCTCCATCACTACAGTCTGAGATGTCTGCTAGGTCACCATGTACTGAGCCTGCTCTGGACAATCAGAGCAAAACCATGAAAGCCCAGAAGGGGAGATTGCATTTCCTATTCCCCTTCAGTAAGGTCTCAAAGAACTTAAAGGTAAAACATTTGACTTATTTCTTATTTAGATTTTGTTACATTATTAATTTTTAAAGTAGTGCATATTTGAATTTCATTTCACACTGAATGTGTATATATCACTTTGCATAAATGACATAATTTGTTCTAAATTATATTCTGTTGCATTATTACTGGTTTGTATCTGTACTTTTAGTTATAAATGTACTTATGCTCTGATATTTCTCTACTAAATCATTGTTTTGTTTTTGTTAGAAACTCAAAAAGAAAAGCAAGGAGCACCCTAACACTGTAGCTGCTGCTGCAACTACAGGTAAGAACATATTGCTAGAAACACATATGACAATTTAGTTGTTAGACAGAATATCACAGTTATATCCATTTTTTAAAAATCAATAACTTTTTTGTCTTATGATAGGTAGTGAAGATGTTTCCCCCATCTCGTCACGTTTCATGAGGATGTTATCGTTCTTTAGAAGGCAACGCTCAAATCATCAATAAAGCCTGAAACATCAATTTGCTGAAAATGTGCAAAAATGGCTGGTTTTTGATTACATTTACATTTACATTTACAGTATTTAGCAGATGCTCTTATCCAGAGCGTCTTACAAAAGTGCTTTGTCCTTTACTCATAGAATATCTTAGTACAGTACAGTAGGTTAGAGTCCCACATACCAATGAACTAGAATACTGTAGAATACAGGGATCAATGCTGATACCTAGAAGTACAAAATACATAAGGTCTATCTTAAACAATGATAAGTGCAATAAACAATAAGTGCTAGAGTTTTTTAAACAACATAAACAATACCCTACAATAAGTACAAATTTAGTCAGTCAATATGGGAGCAGTTTCAGTTGTCCTTTAACTAGGCTGCAAATAGATGAGTCTTCAGTCTGCATTTGAAGACTGCAAGGGACTCTGCTGACCGGACAGCAAGTGGGAGTTCATTTCACCATCTTGGAGCCAGGACAGAAAATAGTCTCGATGCTTGTCGTCAATGAGAACTGAAGCAAGGAATTTCAAGCCGAGCCGTACTTGAGTTTCAAAGTGCTCGAGCAACGGATCGCGCTTTGACCATTGACTTCATGTATGAAGGGGATGATCCATTTTTGGCTTTTGTAGGCAAGCATCAAAGTTTTAAATCTGATGTGTGCAGCTACTGGGAGCCAGTGAAGGGAGTGCAGCAGTGGAGTAACGTGTAAACTTCGGAAGATTGAAGACCAGTCGTGCTGCTGCATTCTGGACAAGTTGTAGAGGGCTGATGGCTCTTAGAGGAAGACCAGCAAATAGCGAGTTGCAGTAGTCTAGCTTTGAGATCACAAAAGACTACACAAGCACCTGGGTAGCGTCCTGTGAGAGATAGGGCAGAATGTTTCATATGTTACAAAGGAGAAATCTGCAAGACCGTGTTAGATTAGAGAAGAATGTCAAAGGCTGCTGAAAGGACTAGAAGAATCAAAACAGATGACTGTTTGGCAGCTTTACCAGCATGAAGTTTTTCCGTCACTGCTATGAGGGCCGTTTCTGTAGAATGTGCCGGTTTGTAGCCAGACCGATTGATCACTTTATGCAAGTGCATGTACAACCAATGTTTCAGGAACTTCTTACTTATTAGGTTTCATACCTCAAATGTTAATCAAAATGAAGATTTTGAGGAAAATAAGTTTAATATGTAACTTTTCTCCAAAATATACCCACCACTTTACTGGATATTATTGATCCTGATTTGTTCACAAACAGTAAATGTCATGCTTTACAGTACAAATCTTTGTAAATTTTGCAGATAATTAATCTCTTATTAGTATTCTTTAAGTCTTTGGTTTGGTCTTATTTGGGGCATATTTTGTTTGAAATTGGATGTTTGACAAATCACATTATTTTTTTGTTACACATAAAAGGGTCTCTTTACATGAAGAAAAAAAATTGAAAGTCATAAAAAGGTACTTTTGAATAGAATGCAGAACTGGGTGAGGATGCTGGTGTCAAAGGTGTGTTTCTCTATATATCCAGACTCCTATGCAGGGCACACAATAAAATACGTGAAAGGTTGCCAGAGCATACATTGGGACATGCACCCACATGGGCAGCATATCTGCTGCGTGTGCCTGGGTGTGCCCATGCATGCACGATTGGGAATCATTCACGCTGTTACACTGGTTGGGGCAGGACGACGTGGAGTCGCTCTTGTCACTGGAGTTCTTCTTGCCGCTCTCCGAGCACAAGTCGCCCTGCAGTGCATCGAACAGCACGGGGTTCAGATGGACATACTCCCCCGATACCACCTCGATTACTGCAGGGAAACAGAAGAAGGGCACGTGGGGATCATATGTACTATGAGCTAGGACAATTTCTGCTGTTTTACAACAGTTTTGCATAGTTACAGATAAACTGTTCATACTATTACATTATTGCAGACTGAAGATAAAAAACTCCTACCTTCCTCATGAAGCCTTTTTAAATCATAAAAAGATAATAAACAAAATATGCTTCAATATATCAGCACAGTATAAAGTACAGACTATATAGTATAAAAATGTAATATTTCAAATGCACAGACAAAGACATGGTATATAATTTTGCCATATCAAACACAGACCATTGTAAATCCGTATTATTCCACTTTAATATCAGATATTAGTATGCGGTGTCCTTACACCTTTGTCTTGTCTGACAGTAATTGACTATGCCATCCAATAATGATAGCTGGAAGAATTTTATCTGTGCTTTACAAATTCCCAGACAATGCAGTTTCATTGCTGCACCTAACAGAGTGTTCCATGCAAAGAGAACAGGCTTGCTCAGATTTTTGGGTATTGACATTAAGACAGTTATATTGGGTGGAACAGCTACCCTTTGAAATGACAAAGAAGGATTTCTTTTAAACTCAAACGCTATCCTCTATCTGTCACGATACAGCCCCCTCGTCCCAGACGTGTGTGTGTGTGGGTGTGCATGTGTGTGTGTTTTTCTGCATTGCCATGCCCTCCCCATATATCAAACTTCTTCCTCTTTTCGTGTCGTTACGGTTTATGAATGTAAAGTCTTGTGTAGTCATTGGTTGCTTGTGTTTAACCTTACGTGAGCATATGTGCTAAGTTGTCTTCATTGTGTCTGTCAATAAACGTCATTGTCTTCTACACGGCTTGCCTTTGTATCCTGCCAATCGAAACACCAACCGCCAAAGGATGCCAGGAAAGAAGCGCAAAAAGAGGAACTGGAAGAAAAGGCATGACCACTCTTCCACAGCCCCTGCAGGGAAACCGTCCATCTTTATGGACACACTCCACAGTTTGTAGAGTTCTACAAACCCTCGACAGACTACTGGAACTGGTACGATTACGACCAATATCCAGGTCCTATTATCCATCTTGGGACTACCGAGAGGGTTAAGAGGAAGATGGCAGGAGGAAGGTTTATACCACATCAGCCTCCAGTCGGACTCGGGGGTCGATCGCTTGTAGGATCCAGCAATGAAGGTGGAGGAGGCCCTCCAGGAGGATCCTCCCACTGTTATGGACACCGGGTCAGCGCACTCCAGGAGTGACGAGCCTCCGGCATACAAGGCTTTGCCCAAGGCACGCCATTCTGTAGCCAGGAAGGTACCCCGCGTGACTGGCAGAGAGGCGTGATCATCTGAGGACAATCTCTCCCCTAAGACACACAGCCCCAGAGCTAGTGTGCCTCTGCATACGCCTCGTAGAGGCAAGAAGGAAGCCTCACCAGTGCCCGCCCCAGAGACAGGCAAAACCGCTGGTGTGCTTCCTGGCACGTCTGCCCCGAAACCAGAGAAGCCGCCGCCACACACGTCTGCGAGGGACGACCCCCCCAGACTGGTCAGATGTCGACTCACCTAACGACTGGGAGACAAGCTGGTGTTCATGCCAGCTTCCCTGGACTACAACCATTTAGGTGTTCTTATTCATGTCCCTATCACTGTGCCCCTCTCTGTCACACTTAACGTACCGGTCATTTTGTGCCACTTTGTGTCTGTTCCTGTTTCTGTTACTGTGTCCATCCCTGTGTCTGTTGTCATCTTGGTCCCTGTCTTCCTCCCATCAGTCCTGCTTGCGGTGGCCCGTGTCGGTCGCTCGGTCCTCCAGCCGATTTGGCCTTGATCTGGGGGCCATAGCCTGACAGGTTGCCGTCGCGTGGTTGGGGAAGGGTTCTGTCATGTTTTGGCCCCCTACTCCCAGAAGTGCGTGTGTGTGTATTTGTGTGTGTGTGTGTGTGTGTGTGTGTGTGTGTGAGTGTATGTATATGTGTGTGTGTGTGTGTGTGTGTGTGTGTGTGTGTGTGTGTGTTTGTGTGCGGGTGTTCATCTGCATGGCCATGCCCTCCCCATGTATCACACCTGTTCCTCATTTTGTGTCATTACAGTTCATGAATATAAAGTGTTGTGTAGCCATTTTTGCTTGTTGGTGTTCTACACGACTCACCTTTCCATGCAAAGCCTCCCAGCGTTCCACTATCTAATGTACCATGTGTAGATATGTGTCCACTATCTAATGTACAACTGGGCTGAATTTTAAGGCTCTGAAGAAAAACATCTGGCATGAACACCAAACTACAATAAGCACAGTGTTATCAGTTAAAGCTGAATAGTGGCTTCACTTCTATAACCATATAGCTTAGTAAAGTGAAGAGAAGATCATGGGAAATGGAGTTTATTAGTATATCATTGCTGTTCTGATGACTACAGAACACTGGGCATCTGGGAGAAGTAAATAGATGCTGAGGCATCTGAGCATACACAGCCAACGTCGTCCTCTCACACATGTATATAGTCTATATACATCTGACTCTATGTTACTGAAGGAGGGAGAACATGTGTGGTATTTCAGCACATGAGAGAAATCAGAAGATTGAAGCAGTACTAATAAGACTGAGTCCTGTAACAAAGAATTTTGAGAGGAGAAAAGGCAGGAGATGTGAAGTAGAGTGAGTCGACCACACAGTCTACCTCACAGCTATCAAACTATGGCAAGGAAAGGAAGAATTAAGGAAGTTACCCGTGGACTGCCGTAATCTCATGGTGGCCAGTGAGAGTGAGTGAAAGTGTGTGTGTGTGTGTGTGTGTGTGTGTGTGCGTGCGTGCGTGCGTGCTTGCGTGCGTGTGTGTTCTGTCCCAGTCCAAGTGGAGAAGGTGTTAGAGATGAGTGCATACAGGTGCAGTGCAAAATTCCGCTTCTTGAACCTAACTAATACAACTACTCTTTCTAGTTTTACACAGCTCCATTTAACTGTTGGTGTGTGTGCACATGTGTGCACATGTGTGTGCTTTTAATGAGAAAAGGCCATATATGAGTAACCCCTGAACATGCTTACACATATGTGTATTTGTGTATTTTGAATATGCTATGTCTGCTTTTTCCCTGGCAATTTTCTTCATTTCCTGCAACAAAATGCTGTTGGTTGTCTCAGAGAGGAGTGTATCGTAGTGCTGCTTATAGCTGTTCCATTCACAATTGCACTTAAAGCAAACCTAAAGGCAAAATGAGTCGTGAGTAACACCACAGCTGCTTAAGAGGTACCATAGAAACAATCCACCAGCCATGAGGATCAAGCCATACGTCTACATTTTCTCTTTCATGAGCATAATTTCTTTCTCTGTTTATAACAGTATAATTACAGGAGGTAAAAGCAGATACAGTACTCCATTTACATGTACACCAGGTTTGCAGGAGCAATGAAATTCCATTTCAAAGATGCTCTGGAGGATGTAGAAACTATGAAGATGAGAAAAGCGTTGGCAGCCGTTGAGAGGAGGCTGAATAGTTTCTGTGGTACATCAGGTTACTTCACTCAATTCACTCAGTTCAACTTCAGATGAAGAAAAATTGTGAGAAAAAGTTGATGTCCAGCTGCCCAAAAGCCCTGCATCCCGTCTTTAACTTGTGTGATCGCTTTAGAGGTGTCAGCAGTCCAAACAGAGTCTGATTCCAAAGGCGAATCCCTCGGAATGCTTCAATTATGGTATGTATCATGAGGAGGACATTGGGTATCCACAGGTTCCTCTTGGAAATATTTCCAACCACATCAGCAAGTTTCAATATAAGTAACTTATGTTAGAGACTTATTGTTAATTTCATATTGTTGTGTAAAATTTCTTTTCGTTTTCAGTACCTATGAAAGATTTTGTCTGTTTTCTTGCTTTTTTTTACCAAGTTTATTTTTCTGTATGTGATGTTGTTATTAATTCCATTCTTTTCTAGGCTTATTTACATTTCCATTCACGATATTTAGCAGATGTTTTTATCCAGAGTGACTTACAAAAGTGCTTTATCATTTACTCAAGGAATGAATACATCCTAGCCAGTGCAGTAATGTAGAGTCCAAGATACCATTGAACTAGAATACTGTTGAAATACAGGGATCAGTGCTGATGCCTAGAAGTGCAAAATACTCTATAACAGATATCGATACGTTCAGAAAACAATACTCTATAATAAGTACCAGAGGTTCAGTTACTCAACATAGGTGTAGGATCAGTGCTCATTTAAATATTCCACAAATAGATGGGTCTTCAGTCTGCGTTTGAAGACCACAAGGGACTCTGCTGTCCAAACAGTAAACAGACATTTGTTCCACCATCTAGGATCCAAGATAGAGAATACCCTCGATACTTGTCTTCCATGAGACTTGAAGCATGGTGTTTGAAGCCAAGCCATACTTGAGGTTCGACGTACTCAAGGTACAGATCGGGCTTTTACCATTGACATCAAATATTGAGGGACATTTTTGGCTTTGTAGGCAAACATTCAGGTTTTAATCTGATGTGTGCAGCTATAGGAAGCCAATAAAGGGAGACCGGTCGAGACCAGTCTTGCTGATGTGTTTTGGACAAATTGTAGAGGTCTGATGTCTCGGAGGAAGACCAGCAAGTAGCGAGTTGCAGTAGTCTAGCCTTGAGATTACAAGAGACTGCACAAGCACCTGGGTAGCTTCCTGTGAGAGAACGGGCCGAATCCTTCGTATGTTACAAAGGAGAAATCTGCAAGACCGTGTTAGATTAGAGAAGAATGTCAAAGGCTGCTGAAAGGACTAGAAGAATCAAAACAGATGACTGTTTGGCAGCTTTACCAGCATGAAGTTTTTTTGTCACATGCTATGAGGGCCGTGTCTGTAGAATGTGCCGGTTTGTAGCCAGACCGATTGATCACTTTATGCAAGTGCATGTACAACCAATGTTTCAGGAACTTCTTACTTATTAGGTTTCATACCTCAAATGTTAATCAAAATGAAGATTTTGAGGAAAATACGTTTAATATGTAACTTTTCTCCAAAATATACCCACCACTTTACTGGATATTATTGTTACTGACTTGTTCACAAACAGTAAATGTCATTCTTTGCAGTACAAATCTTTGTAAACTTTGCAGAGAATTAATTTATTATGATTATTCTTTATGTCTTTGGTTTGGCCTTTTTTGGGGCAAATATTGTTCGAAACTGGATGTTTGACAAATCACATTACTTTTTGTTTCTATATGAAAAAAAAGTTGAAAGTCATATAAGAGTTCTTTTGAAGAAAGATGTACCCATCTACCAGTCCCCATCTATCAGCTACTTACTCGGCTGCTGCTAAAAATAGGGATTTCAAATATTTTTTGAACTATTGACTTATTTTCCCAATAACCAAAATGTCAGTGCAGCATTCTAGAAATGTCACAATTGTCACAATGTCACAATGATTATTCTTTATGTCTTTGGTTTGGCCTTTTTTGGGGCAAATATTGTTTGAAACTGGATGTTTGACAAATCACGTTATTTTTTGTTACACACAAAAGGGTCTCTATACGAAAAAAAAGTTGAAAGTCATATAAGGGTTCTTTTGAAGAAAGATGTACCCGTCTACCTGTACCCATCTATCAGCTACTTACTCGGCTGCTGCTACAAATAGGGATTTCAAATATTTTTTGAACTATTGACTTATTTTCCCAATAACCAAAATGTCAGTGCAGCATTCTAGAAATGTCACAATGCATATGACATCACAACATCTTTGACGTCACTACAAGTATATAAAGGTGAGCGCAAGCATTTATATGTCATTTCACTTGACAGATTTCAGCAGTTATAAAGTTGGAAGACAATAGAGTGAATTAAACCTAATCGTAGGTCAACTTTCCAGAACAAGGTACGGTTGAATAAGTCAATTTTGTAATTACAGAAGGCTATTTTCCATCTAATTGTATGTGTATGTATCTGTCTGTCTGTCTAAATGTCCGCTTAGCTACTATAGCTAGAGCTTTTCTAATTTTATGATGAACGGTCTGTCTGCTGTAGTTTTATATAGTTATGGAATGCATTGACGTTCCACCTGTTTTCTCACACAAGGCTTTATGTCAAGCATAAGCGACTGCTTTTTATGCTATTTAGATTTTGCTGTTTTAAAGGTACAAGACAAGTAATATAAGTGATTAAACCAAATTTCATCACCATACCCGCCCTTTCATGTTAGATTGCTGTCTGTCCACCAAACTGTAAAAATGATTTATGCTTTTGACTTCATATCGCCTTTTCAGAACAAAGTATTCCAGGAGAGTCTTAAGAAAACTTGGACCAGGACAAATGGAGAAACAGAAGCGTCTTTTAGGCAGGAAGATGTAAGGCCTTTGCACTACAATGTTAAAAAATCTTAGAATAACAATATTAATTTTAAATGATTCTTATTTATACAGCATATTCCTTATAGAACCCAAAAGCTCAAGGTGCTTTACACTGCAATGAACGAACAGTATTCAGTAATAAAACATTGATCAAATAAAACAGTTAAAAGTCACAAAATATAAATGTAGAAAATGAAATTAATTGAAACAGAATTTAAATTAAACCGGCTAAACAACCTGAACAATTAGATCAAGCTAAACAAGCCACTCTTTAATCTGTATTAAACACCAATAGAGCTTGCACTCTAAATACTTTCTGGACTATTCCAAAGTATCGGAACGATGAAACATGAAACAGATGAAACATGTTTCATCAACCTTGTTATTTTAAAAGATTAGGAAGTAATGTTAAAGGAATCAGTCTTATTTTCCTTATAATGTGCTAAAGTAGAATAAAATAATTTTGATTGTATTGTGCAATTAACAAAATACAACATGGACCTGAGCTCTATCAGTGATTCATCCATTAAATAGAGATTAAGAAAAACAATCTATAAACTTAGACACAAGCTCTCTCAAAATGATTTGACCATGGATTTTAGTTCAGGCTGTTGATGTTTGAAGAATGACAAACGAACAACATTTCCTTATATATTTTTGTTGTTTCCATAGTAAAATTCCTTCACCTCCAAAAGTGACACGGGCTTCTTCAGTATTTAAAAAGGTGAGTTTAAAATGGCCAAATTTGTTATTCATCAGAAAATGGAATTGTTGCTAATAAGTGAGATGTCAGCACAGTTGTTATGTTATCCTGATATTTAATTTATTTTTATTCAACCTCTTCTATGGTTCTCAAAACAAGAGCAAGTCAAAAAGCACAAGACAAAACGAGAATAAACCTGTGAGGAATGACAGCAAAATGCTCCTTGATAGAGCCAAAAAAATCATCCCAGACTTGGAGAAGCTCGATATTGCACCAATCTTGACCCATTTTGTGATGGATCTGACTCATGAGTATGCCATTTTTAAACCTTTTCTTCTTCTTCTTCTTCTTCTTCTTCTTCTTCTTCTTCTTCTTCTTCTTCTTCTTCTTCTTCTTCTTCTTCTTTTTCAATTTATCATTTTTATTTTTGGTATAATTTTGAATGTATGAGATTTTTAGCATAAATATTAATTATAGTTCTAAAGAATGCTTTTATTCACATTCTTTAAGGCAGTGGACATCTATCCGGAAAGCAATCCCTAGTCCAGTAAGTCATACTACATTGCTTACACTTCAACATATTTTAAATGGGATTCATATTAATTCTAAACCAAACAACCAAAACCATTTTGGAGCAATTTTCAATGTTCGCCTTTCTATGTTATCTCTCCTTTCTTTCACAGGAGACAAAGGTCATGATCTCTCATATGGGTTCATTCATTGCGGACATTGTCACTGAAGTAACTGTGATGGGTCTTCTTTCATCTCTGGAAGAAATGTTAGATGTTGATCTAAGATCAGTGTTGCTTTCAAATTCCAAGAAGGAAACTGCAGATTTGCTGAATGCTTTCCGTACCAGATATCGTGAGATAAATCATTCAGCTTCAGTCCACGTGAAGGAGGGGACAGCTCATATGGACTCTCTAAGCAGAGATGTTAAGACTGCAGTTATTGATACACATCGCAGTTGCCTAGATGACTATGAGAGAGACCAAATTGTGATGAAATTCCACTCTACTATGGAAGATACAAATTCAGAAGCAGTGAGTGAGGTTCTGATAGGAGATACTGAGAGTCTGACATCGTTATCCTCAGATGTCCATGACGATGGTACATCTAGACCTATAAGTACCATTCCTATAGCTGGCTCTCCGGTTTCGAATATGCTTCAGCGCTTTGATGATGAGATGGAGGAATTTTCTGAACTGTCACAAGACATCAATCCCCGCATAAAAGGAAGGACACATTTTTTGTCCCATCATTTAATAAATCCTGACCTTGAAGGGGTCTCATCTTGTGAGCTCTGTGGTATGGTCATGCCAATCTACCTAGAGCAGGATGACTTGAAATCATCACAGGCATCATCAGAGCTATGCACAGATAGTAGGAACACCTCCTCCGACGTCATGGCAAGCCAAGTTATGGAGTTGGTTGTCCCACCCTCTGTGAAGAAGGCTCAAGAGTCCCCCAGTGTACACAATGACTGGTCTTCCCTGTTCAGCATCGATATACATAGCTCTCCATCACTACAGTCTGAGATGTCTGCTAGGTCACCATGTACTGAGCCTGCTCTGGACAATCAGAGCAAAACCATGAAAGCCCAGAAGGGGAGATTGCATTTCCTATTCCCCTTCAGTAAGGTCTCAAAGAACTTAAAGGTAAAACATTTGACTTATTTCTTATTTAGATTTTGTTACATTATTAATTTTTAAAGTAGTGCATATTTGAATTTCATTTCACACTGAATGTGTATATATCACTTTGCATAAATGACATAATTTGTTCTAAATTATATTCTGTTGCATTATTACTGGTTTGTATCTGTACTTTTAGTTATAAATGTACTTATGCTCTGATATTTTTCTACTAAATCATTGTTTTGTTTTTGTTAGAAACTCAAAAAGAAAAGCAAGGAGCACCCTAACACTGTAGCTGCTGCTGCAACTACAGGTAAGAACATATTGCTAGAAACACATATGACAATTTAGTTGTTAGACAGAATATCACAGTTATATCCATTTTTTAAAAATCAATAACTTTTTTGTCTTATGATAGGTAGTGAAGATGTTTCCCCCATCTCGTCACGTTTCACGAGGATGTTATCGTTCTTTACAAGGCAACGCTCAAATCATCAATAAAGCCTGAAACATCAATTTGCTGAAAATGTGCAAAAATGGCTGGTTTTTGATTACATTTACATTTACATTTACAGTATTTAGCAGATGCTCTTATCCAGAGCGTCTTACAAAAGTGCTTTGTCCTTTACTCATAGAATATCTTAGTACAGTACAGTAGGTTAGAGTCCCACATACCAATGAACTAGAATACTGTAGAATACAGGGATCAATGCTGATACCTAGAAGTACAAAATACATAAGGTCTATCTTAAACAATGATAAGTGCAATAAACAATAAGTGCTAGAGTTTTTTAAACAACATAAACAATACCCTACAATAAGTACAAATTTAGTCAGTCAATATGGGAGCAGTTTCAGTTGTCCTTTAACTAGGCTGCAAATAGATGAGTCTTCAGTCTGCATTTGAAGACTGCAAAGGACTCTGCTGACCGGACAGCAAGTGGGAGTTCATTTCACCATCTTGGAGCCAGGACAGAAAATAGTCTCGATGCTTGTCGTCAATGAGAACTGAAGCAAGGAATTTCAAGCCGAGCCGTACTTGAGGTTCAAAGTGCTCGAGCAGCGGATCGCGCTTTGACCATTGACTTCATGTATGAAGGGGATGATCCATTTTTGGCTTTTGTAGGCAAGCATCAAAGTTTTAAATCTGATGCGTGCAGCTACTGGGAGCCAGTGAAGGGAGTGCAGCAGTGGAGTAACGTGTAAACTTCGGAAGATTGAAGACCAGTCGTGCTGCTGCATTCTGGACAAGTTGTAGAGGGCTGATGGCTCTTAGAGGAAGACCAGCAAATAGCGAGTTGCAGTAGTCTAGCTTTGAGATCACAAAAGACTACACAAGCACCTGGGTAGCGTCCTGTGAGAGATAGGGCAGAATGTTTCATATGTTACAAAGGAGAAATCTGCAAGACCGTGTTAGATTAGAGAAGAATGTCAAAGGCTGCTGAAAGGACTAGAAGAATCAAAACAGATGACTGTTTGGCAGCTTTACCAGCATGAAGTTTTTCCGTCACTGCTATGAGGGCCGTTTCTGTAGAATGTGCCGGTTTGTAGCCAGACCGATTGATCACTTTATGCAAGTGCATGTACAACCAATGTTTCAGGAACTTCTTACTTATTAGGTTTCATACCTCAAATGTTAATCAAAATGAAGATTTTGAGGAAAATAAGTTTAATATGTAACTTTTCTCCAAAATATACCCACCACTTTACTGGATATTATTGATCCTGATTTGTTCACAAACAGTAAATGTCATGCTTTACAGTACAAATCTTTGTAAATTTTGCAGATAATTAATCTCTTATTAGTATTCTTTAAGTCTTTGGTTTGGTCTTATTTGGGGCATATTTTGTTTGAAATTGGATGTTTGACAAATCACATTATTTTTTTGTTACACATAAAAGGGTCTCTTTACTTGAAGAAAAAAAATTGAAAGTATAAAAAGGTACTTTTGAATAGAATGCAGAACTGGGTGAGGATGCTGGTGTCAAAGGTGTGTTTCTCTATATATCCAGACTCCTATGCAGGGCACACAATAAAATACGTGAAAGGTTGCCAGAGCATACATTGGGACATGCACCCACATGGGCAGCATATCTGCTCCGTGTGCCTGGGTGTGCCCATGCATGCACGATTGGGAATCATTCACGCTGTTACACTGGTTGGGGCAGGACGACGTGGAGTCGCTCTTGTCACTGGAGTTCTTCTTGCCGCTCTCCGAGCACAAGTCGCCCTGCAGTGCCTCGAACAGCACGGGGTTCAGATGGACATACTCCCCCGATACCACCTCGATTACTGCAGGGAAACAGAAGAAGGGCACGTGGGGATCATATGTACTATGAGCTAGGACAATTTCTGCTGTTTTACAACAGTTTTGCATAGTTACAGATAAACTGTTCATACTATTACATTATTGCAGACTGAAGATAAAAAACTACCTTCCTCATGAAGCCTTTTTAAATCATAAAAAGATAATAAACAAAATATGCTTCAATATATCAGCACAGTATAAAGTACAGACTATATAGTATAAAAATGTAATATTTCAAATGCACAGACAAAGACATGGTATATAATTTTGCCATATCAAACACAGACCATTGTAAATCCGTATTATTCCACTTTAATATCAGATATTAGTATGCGGTGTCCTTACACCTTTGTCTTGTCTGACAGTAATTGACTATGCCATCCAATAATGATAGCTGGAAGAATTTTATCTGTGCTTTACAAATTCCCAGACAATGCAGTTTCATTGCTGCACCTAACAGAGTGTTCCATGCAAAGAGAACAGGCTTGCTCAGATTTTTGGGTATTGACATTAAGACAGTTATATTGGGTGGAACAGCTACCCTTTGAAATGACAAAGAAGGATTTCTTTTAAACTCAAACGCTATCCTCTATCTTTCACGATACAGCCCCCTCGTCCCAGACGTGTGTGTGTGTGGGTGTGCATGTGTGTGTGTTTTTCTGCATTGCCATGCCCTCCCCATATATCAAACTTCTTCCTCTTTTCGTGTCGTTACGGTTTATGAATGTAAAGTCTTGTGTAGTCATTGGTTGCTTGTGTTTAACCTTACGTGAGCATATGTGCTAAGTTGTCTTCATTGTGTCTGTCAATAAACGTCATTGTCTTCTACACGGCTTGCCTTTGTATCCTGCCAATCGAAAAACCAACCGCCAAAGGATGCCAGGAAAGAAGCGCAAAAAGAGGAACTGGAAGAAAAGGCATGACCACTCTTCCACAGCCCCTGCAGGGAAACCGTCCATCTTTATGGACACACTCCACAGTTTGTAGAGTTCCTCAAACCCTCGACAGACTACTGGAACTGGTACGATTACGACCAATATCCAGGTCCTATTATCCATCTTGGGACTACCGAGAGGGTTATGAGGAAGATGGCAGGAGGAAGGTTTATACCACATCAGCCTCCAGTCGGACTCGGGGGTCGATCGCTTGTAGGATCCAGCAATGAAGGTGGAGGAGGCCCTCCAGGAGGATCCTCCCACTGTTATGGACACCGGGTCAGCGCACTCCAGGAGCGACGAGCCTCCGGCATACAAGGCTTTGCCCAAGGCACGCCATTCTGTAGCCAGGAAGGTACCCCGCGTGACTGGCAGAGAGGCGTGATCATCTGAGGACAATCTCTCCCCTAAGACACACAGCCCCAGAGCTAGTGTGCCTCTGCATACGCCTCGTAGAGGCAAGAAGGAAGCGTCACCAGTGCCCGCCCCAGAGACAGGCAAAACCGCTGGTGTGCTTCCTGGCACGTCTGCCCCGAAACCAGAGAAGCCGCCGCCACCCACGTCTGCGAGGGACGACCCCCCCCAAGACTGGTCAGACTTCGACCCACCTAACGACTGGGAGACAAGCTGCTGTTCATGCCAGCTTCCCTGGAGTACAACCATTTAGGTGTTCTTATTCATGTCCCTGTCACTGTGCCCCTCTCTGTCACACTTAACGTACCGGTCATTTTGTGCCACTTTGTGTCTGTTCCTGTTTCTGTTACTGAGTCCATCCCTGTGTCTGTTGTCGTCTTGGTCCCTGTCTTCCTCCCATCAGTCCTGCTTGTGCTGGCCCGTGTCGGTCGCTCGGTCCTCCAGCCGATTTGGCCTTGATCTGTGGGCCATAGGCTGACAGGCTGCCGTCACGTGGTTGGGGAGGGGTTCTGTCACGTTTTGGCCCCCTCCTCCCAGAAGTGCGTGTGTGTGTATTTGTGTGTGTGTGTGTGTGTGTGTGTGTGTGTGAGTGTATGTATATATGTGTGTGTGTGTGTGTGTGTGTGTGTGTGTGTGTGTGTGTGTTTGTGTGCGGGTGTTCATCTGCATGGCCATGCCCTCCCCATGTATCACACCTGTTCCTCATTTTGTGTCATTACAGTTCATGAATATACAGTGTTGTGTAGCCATTTTTGCTTGTTGGTGTTCTACACGACTCACCTTTCCATGCAAAGCCTCCCAGCGTTCCACTATCTAATGTACCATGTGTAGATATGTGTCCACTATCTAATGTACAACTGGGCTGAATTTTAAGGCTCTGAAGAAAAACATCTGGCATGAACACCAAACTACAATAAGCACAGTGTTATCAGTTAAAGCTGAATAGTGGCTTCACTTCTATAACCATATAGCTTAGTAAAGTGAAGAGAAGATCATGGGAAATGGAGTTTATTAGTATATTATTGCTGTTCTGATGACTACAGAACACTGGGCATCTGGGAGAAGTAAATAGATGCTGAGGCATCTGAGCATACACAGCCAACGTCGTCCTCTCACACATGTGTATAGTCTATATACATCTGACTCTATGTTACTGAAGGAGGGAGAACATGTGTGGTATTTCAGCACATGAGAGAAATCAGAAGATTGAAGCAGTACTAATAAGACTGAGTCCTGTAACAAAGAATTTTGAGAGGAGAAAAGGCAGGAGATGTGAAGTAGAGTGAGTCGACCACACAGTCTACCTCACAGCTATCAAACTATGGCAAGGAAAGGAAGAATTAAGGAAGTTACCCGTGGACTGCCGTAATCTCATGGTGGCCAGTGAGAGTGAGTGAAAGTGTGTGTGTGTGTGTGTGTGTGTGTGTGTGTGCGTGCGTGCGTGCGTGCGTGCGTGCGTGCGTGTTCTGTTCCAGTCCAAGTGGAGAAGGTGTTAGAGATGAGTGCATACAGGTGCAGTGCAAAATTCCGCTTCTTGAACCTAACTAATACAACTACTCTTTCTAGTTTTACACAGCTCCATTTAACTGTTGGTGTGTGTGCACATGTGTGCACATGTGTGTGCTTTTAATGTGAAAAGGCCATATATGAGTAACCCCTGATTTTGCTTACACATACATTCACACAACACAGACATGTGTAGATAGTGCCTCATAATAAGGTTAATAAAAAGGTTTTGCTCCCCAAACCAGTTACGTTTATATTAAGGATTTCTATATAATTAAGGCACCAAATTAAAGGTGGACTTATATACAATTACATTCAGTAACATATGATCATAAAATATAGATAAATAATACAATAATGTAGCTTAGCACCGATCAAAAACCTTTTCTTAAATCGTGTATTATGCTACATTAGCACAGATGTGTGTCCCAACGTGTCTGGGACAGCAAGAGAGAGGGAGAATCATAGATAGATAGATAGATAGATAGAGAGAGAGAGAGAGAGAGAGAGAGAGAGAGAGAGAGAGAGAGACAGACAACTACTTGCAAGCTATGAAAAGAAATGTCAACTATGTCCTATTTCTCTTTCTTTACTGCAACACTGTCATGGGACCCAATGTTAATGCCTTTCTTTTGTTCCACTTTCCCACTATTCACTTTACTATGTTATGAGATGCTATGAAAAGAAAAATAAAACATGCCACAACTACTGTACGCATAATGAAGCACAAATAGAACATGAAAGTCCAAGCTATTGCGATCTTTGGCGTCCAAAAGCTCGTCTGCGGCTGCCTCTTGCCGTAGTTGTGACAAGTCACGACAAGAGGACTCTGTTAAAGCAAACACACTGTGCACACTGTTTGCACAGACAGCAGTGCGAGCCACTGCTAACCAGACTGGATCTGCTTCTCCAGAAAGTTGGTTATTTCAGTGATCAGTAACATATCATTTTCTAATTTAAGGCATATGTTTTGAACAGTTTGCATACTTTTAGGGCACGCACACTGGCTTTGAAAATTACGTGAACTGGCTTTGATGTGGTATGAATGAACAAACAGAAATAAAATGGATCATTAAGAATGCATTGGTCAAGGAATGTGCAGTCATTCACATCCATAAAGTGATTCATCCTGCTCGTACCCTTTCTCAAAATGTCTTTTTAATCGTGACATTCTGATGGTATCACCGACTCTAAACTTCAATCTTAGTTTTTCCACCTTTTTCAGTTGAAACAACCCATACAAGGTTTTAAACACCGGGAAGGAATTTCCTTCGTTCACTTCAACGGGTTTCATTTGAATGCTTCTGTGATAGCTGTTGTTATAAGCATAAACCAAGTCTTGTACCACATCGATGTATTTTCTCGTATTGACAGCTGTGAAGTATCTCCACATCCTGTTGAACCGTTCACACACTGATGCTTTTTGTCCCGTCCCAGTAGCAAATTGATTGACGTTGTTTTTTTCATTAATGTTTTGAAACTTTCATAAAAAAAATTATTTCCCTTCATCAGTCTGAAGTGTTTTAGGAACTCTGCCTTCTTTTAGAATTGAAACAAAGGCTTTGGTAACCTGTCTTGTTTTTCATCATGAGTACCCAAGCATACTTGGAAAGTATATCTATACACGTTAGCATAAATTTCATGTTCCCGTTATGTTGGTCATGTCCACCAAATCGGCATGCCATTGTTCATCTGTTTATACAATGACTCTGTTTCTTTTAAATTTCACAGAGATTGGTTTATGTAGCATGTATGCATCCTGAGCTGCTAACCAGTTTTTGATTTCCTTATCATCAACCCGTTTACCGATTTCATCCACCACGGACCTTTGCAGACTCTTGACCCCTCCATAGGATCCTGGGTTTGAAGGAGTGTAGTAAATGTTTTTCAGCAGACGTTCAGTCATGGCGAAATGATTGAAAAACAATGAAGAGAGTGCTAGATTGGATTATGGTTTTATTAGCATCTTTTCAGCAAAAGAGGTTATGTTTACATTACATTAAATTAAAAATGAAAGTATGCAATCAAAGGTTTTATATACATCAACCTTTTCATCGTTACTCAGTTTCAAAACACATACATCTATTACATATTGAATATATATAATATATGCCCGTGATATGTGAAATAACATGACACACACACACACACACACACACACACATATATATATAAATATATATATATATATATATATATATATATATATATATATATATATATATATATATATGTAAAGGATAACATGTATTATTGGCTTCCGATACTAGAGAACTCCACTGACTAAACTCACATATTACACACATCAGCTTTTCCAAATTATATACGGATTTGATATTATCGGTTTACGGTTCTGACTCTATTTTCAAGGGTTTTACAGAACAGCGTGATCAACTTCATCCTCAGCACTCTTTTTTTTTTCTCGGTTGAAGGACCAGTGCTGGTGTCCATGCAGATTCCCATTTGGCTCAAGTACCAGGGTTCAGGTTTGTGTGCAGCTTCCAGTAGTACTCGACATCGTCGTGTACCTGCTCCCCGCACGCTATCGTTTTCATTGTTCAGGTTTTCATGCAGCTTCCAGTAGTCCATGACGTCGTCATGTACCTGCTCCATGCACATACTATCATTTTTTTCGTTCAGGTTTACGTGCAGCTTCCAATAGTCCACAACGTCGTCTTGTACCTGCTCCCCGCACACGCTATTGTTTTTTACTATGAACTCTTTGAGAGTGGATTTGATATTCTGTTCTTCCTGCAGGTTGTTTACCACTACCTCAGCGATTGCCTGAATCTTGCTAGAGGATGGAGGTATCTGAATGCCGCACAGCTTCAAAGCTCTGGCTAGAGTATGTATGAACCACGGCTTGAACAGTTTATTGTATCAGCTTAGGTGCGTTGAGGCTGAAATAGGATTTATTTGGATCGTACAGGCATGTGTGCTGACGCTGACTAGGATGGTCAATAGCACACTTTGGGCCCTTAACACTTTTCAGTGCATTCCACATCTGAGAGTGGTGTTGGGGAGGGGTGGATTGTAATTTACAGCTTTTCTTTTTTCCAACTACACTTCTTCCTTAAAGCCGTGTTTTACGGTACTTCACTACTTTAGTTCACAGTCGTAATTGTACTGAGTAGTGTCCTCGTTGCCTGTAGATTGGCAATTAGTGGAAGAGGCTGGGTGGACTACATTATGCTAGTAAAAATAATTTCAAAGGACTCGAAAATCATAACCAGCTTTTTGGTTTTCCTTAGTCACTTAATGGTTTCTACTGCACATGTATGAATAATATCAGATTACTCTCCATGGTCAAGGCTGTCACCTAAATGAGAAACCACAGCCAGGAGTCTGTGGGTGCCGGTGGGTGCACATTCCTGCAACCAACAACTACATCTGTTTTTTTTCATACGATTAACTGAAAATGCATCATGGATCGTTGAAACCCCATCTCTGTATTAACAGGCCTCTTTCATTCTCTCTCATTCTGTCTCTGTGTCTCTCTCAGCCTGTATCTCTCTTCTTTTTGGTCTCTCTCTCTCCTCACCGGTGGGCTTACGTGCTGTCCTCTAGCTCCCTGTCCTTCTCCTCTCTCATTTACTACTGATGGGTTAAAAGAACTTAGTCATTATGGCAGATACTTATACACAGCTGTATTATCACTCCACTGAAAGAAAATGGCACAACTCTACCTGGCTGGGGACTGGAGTTTTCCCCCAGTTTATCGTTTTGCTTTTCTTTTCATTCAGTCAGCATTTTGTAGCTAAATGGGAATGGGTGGACAGAGAAGTATGTGGGCACGGGTTGATGGTACGAGCTCACCTTGACTGCTGCCTGAGAGAAGCCACCCCAGGAAGGGCAGAGAGGTCCAGCTCGGACGGGACGTCCATCACGTCTGAGAGCTTTTGGCCCAGCATGTCAAACCGCTTAATGTGGAGGATGAGAATACTGTTCCAAGAGGAAAAGTGACTTAAGGACTGGAAGTGTGTGTGAGTGGAGGAGGGTGTGTGTGTTGGACTGGTTTAAAACTCATTCTTTAAGGTCATCTACGTCAGACGAGACTCACCGTGGCAGTGTGAAAAACTCCACCTCTTCAGTTGCCTTGCTGAAAAAAGAAAGAGACCCTTTCATTGAGAGTGATAAAATCAAAATGGCAGCATGTCATAAGTGTATTCTCTCCTTTACAACACAGTAATGAAGCGTTATCCAAAGAGGGTGTGTGACGTGACAGACCTTAAAGTAAGTGTGTAGACTGTCGGTCATAGTAGGGCTCAGATTAACAGAGAGGTAGTTGTAGACATCCACTCTGCAGCTCTGCTGTCCACAGCTTTCACAAAATGGAGAACAGAAATATTAAAACATTTGCACAGAAATAACTTGCTGCATCCCTTATACAGTGTGTGAGTTATCACATGCTAATATGCTTGTGTATGTTTTACTAGTAGATAACAGCTTATCTAATGTGGAGCATCAAAACAGTAAACATGTACACTAATGCAAAGCCAGCAGAGCACGTAGAATGCTCAGTCCATGTCAGTTATGTTTTCCCAAACTCACACACTCTGGGATTTGAAAGTTATGTGATGAATAGAAGCTGAACTGGTGAGCATTTTAAATGTTCACATTTAAGTTATGTATGTTATGAAACTTTCATGAACACTTTAAACAGATGTCCGGAGAAAGCGCCTGCTCTCGGTGAGAAAATGTACACTTTAAACAAACACGTTAAGACTGGTTAAGACCAGTCCATTAACACAAATGAGATATGGAACAGTGATACATAATTAGCTGGTGCATGTGAGCACAGACTTGATATGAAACTCAAAAGTTTTCCACAGGGCAGATGTAAGAGAAGAAAGAGGCCCCGAGTCTCTCTTCCTCCTCTTTCAGCTGCAGTAACTCAGGAACTCATGGGCATCCTTTGGAGGACAGCACAGGAGAACATCAGAGGGGGCTTTGCTCCTGGACTTCAACAGCAGTGAAAAAACAAAGGTGCCTATGTTCAGTTCCTGCAGGGTACTGCGTGAGGTTCTGATGTGTTCTGAATGGCTGAGGGGGCCGTTTAACTGGACCTGATCATAGTCTTCTTCAAATGCAGGGCAGCGGGCTGAAACACACTCAAGCAGGGCTCCCAGGAGCTGAACCTTCTGCTTTGTGCTCCGACTGTTGAGGCGGGCCTGCTGCAGATCTGCAAAACATCTACACCCAGCAACAGGGAGACCAAGTGGTTTATATCTCTGAGCTTCACAGCACCTCCTTAAGCACTCATGATTAAACTGTTCATTTAGACCCATGTGAAGCCTCTGGTTCTGAACGGACATGTGTGCTGGTGTGTGTAGACATGCCTGGAAGAGCAGGATGTTCAAATATATGGCACAGAAATCCAACCGGAGGGCTCTCGATTGGAAGAATGTGGTTGGACCAAATCCATATAAGAGTCTGAATGTGTGTGAGTAAAGCGCACTCTTGCGGCAATGAAAGTGTGTAAGGCTCACTCTAGCAATGATGAAAGTGTGTAAAGTGCACTCTAGTGACGATGGTGCGCATAGCTTTAGCAGGCCCGTCCAGAGCGCTCTGTATTTGTCCATGACGTCTGCAGTGTGGATCAGCGCTCAAGGAACAGCTCACATCACATCTAACCTCAGCAGAAAACACCAGACTCCACATGCTGATTGCCTTGCGAAAGCACAGACTGCCTGCATGATCCCAGCAATGTTCCTCTTTAGGACTTTGGGAGCAAGTCCCTCCTACCACACAGTAAGTCCAGTGCTCCCAAATTATATAATCATTTCTGCATTAACCTTTGAGTTTTAATTGGGTTTTTCAGCAAAACATATTTACTGAGCTTTTGCTGAAATTTAGGATATTCTATTAGTCATATAATGCTAATGTGCTTGTTGCTGTCCTGGTTGGAGTGCTGGTTGCCGTGCTGGTTGTGGTTCTGCAGAACTGAGTCTTTGCTCCTCCATTTCCTGTACCATGTAGGTATGCTCAGAGATTGCCCTGTATGCACTCTCAACATCATTTGGTCTTTGCAGCCTTACAGCTACTTCCAATTCATTCCTCATGATTGATGTTGTGTATTTTGAATATGCTATGTCTGCTTTTTCCCTGGCAATTTTCTTCATTTCCTGCAACAAAATGCTGTTGGTTGTCTCAGAGAGGAGTGTATTGTAGTGCTGCTTATAGCTGTTCCATTCACAATTGCATTTAAAGCAAACCTAAAGGCAAAATGAGTCGTGAGTAACACCACAGCTGCTTAAGAGGTACCATAGAAACAATCCACCAGCCATGAGGATCAAGCCATACGTCTACATTTTCTCTTTCATGAGCATAATTTCTTTCTCTGTTTATAAACAGTATAATTACAGGAGGTAAAAGCAGATACAGTACTCCATTTACATGTACACCAGGTTTGCAGGAGCAATGAAATTCCATTTCAAAGATGCTCTGGAGGATGTAGAAACTATGAAGATGAGAAAAGAGTTGGTAGCCGTTGAGAGGAGGCTGAATAGTTTCTGTGGTACATCAGGTTACTTCACTCAATTCACTCAGTTCAACTTCAGATGAAGAAAAATTGTGAGAAAAAGTTGATGTCCAGCTGCCCAAAAGCCCTGCATCCCGTCTTTAACTTGTGTGATCGCTTTAGAGGTGTCAGCAGTCCAAACAGAGTCTGATTCCAAAGGCGAATCCCTCGGAATGCTTCAATTATGGTATGTA
The DNA here is from genome assembly GCF_041902795.1 of Electrophorus electricus. NCBI lineage: Eukaryota > Metazoa > Chordata > Actinopteri > Gymnotiformes > Gymnotidae > Electrophorus > Electrophorus electricus. Next base: position 16,532,371 of record NC_137505.1, on the reverse strand, counting down.
TCATGAGGAGGACATTGGGTATCCACAGGTTCCTCTTGGAAATATTTCCAACCACATCAGCAAGTTTCAGTATAAGTAACTTATGTTAGAGACTTATTGTTAATTTCATATTGATGTGTAAAATTTCTTTTCGTTTTCAGTACCTATGAAAGATTTTGTCTGTTTTCTTGTTTATTTTTCTGTATGTGATGTTGTTATTAATTCCATTCTTTTCTAGGCTTATTTACATTTCCATTCACGATATTTAGCAGATGTTTTTATCCAGAGTGACTAACAAAAGTGCTTTATCATTTACTCAAGGAATGAATACATCCTAGCCAGTGCAGTAATTTAGAGTCCAAGATACCATTGAACTAGAATACTGTTGAAATACAGGGATCAGTGCTGATGCCTAGAAGTGCAAAATACTCTATAACAGATATCGATACGTTCAGAAAACAATACTCTATAATAAGTACCAGAGGTTCAGTTACTCAACATAGGTGTAGGATCAGTGCTCATTTAAATATTCCACAAATAGATGGGTCTTCAGTCTGCGTTTGAAGACCACAAGGGACTCTGCTGTCCAGACAGTAAGCAGACATTTGTTCCACCATCTAGGATCCAAGATAGAGAATACCCTCGATACTTGTCTTCCATGAGACTTGAAGCATGGTGTTTGAAGCCAAGCCATACTTGAGGTTCGACGTACTCAAGGTACAGATCGGGCTTTTACCATTGACATCAAATATTGAGGGACATTTTTGGCTTTGTAGGCAAACATTCAGGTTTTAATCTGATGTGTGCAGCTATTGGAAGCCAATAAAGGGAGACCAGTCGAGACCAGTCTTGCTGATGTGTTTTGGACAAATTGTAGAGGTCTGATGTCTCGGAGGAAGACCAGCAAGTAGCGAGTTGCAGTAGTCTAGCCTTGAGATTACAAGAGACTGCACAAGCACCTCGGTAGCTTCCTGTGAGAGAACGGGCCGAATCCTTCGTATGTTACAAAGGAGAAATCTGCAAGACCATGTTAGATTAGAGAAGAATGTCAAAGGCTGCTGAAAGGACTAGAAGAATCAAAACAGATGACTGTTTGGCAGCTTTACCAGCATGAAGTTTTTTCGTCACATGCTATGAGGGCCGTGTCTGTAGAATGTGCCGGTTTGTAGCCAGACCGATTGATCACTTTATGCAAGTGCATGTACAACCAATGTTTCAGGAACTTCTTACTTATTAGGTTTCATACCTCAAATGTTAATCAAAATGAAGATTTTGAGGAAAATAAGTTTAATATGTAACTTTTCTCCAAAATATACCCACCACTTTACTGGATATTATTGTTACTGACTTGTTCACAAACAGTAAATGTCATTCTTTGCAGTACAAATCTTTGTAAACTTTGCAGAGAATTAATCTCTTATTAGTATTCTTTAAATCTTTGGTTTGGCCTTTTTTGGGGCAAATATTGTTCGAAACTGGATGTTTGACAAATCACATTACTTTTTGTTTCTATATGAAAAAAAAGTTGAAAGTCATATAAGGGTTCTTTTGAAGAAAGATGTACCCATCTACCAGTCCCCATCTATCAGCTACTTACTCGGCTGCTGCTAAAAATAGGGATTTCAAATATTTTTTGAACTATTGACTTATTTTCCCAATAACCAAAATGTCAGTGCAGCATTCTAGAAATGTCACAATTGTCACAATGTCACAATGATTATTCTTTATGTCTTTGGTTTGGCCTTTTTTGGGGCAAATATTGTTTGAAACTGGATGTTTGACAAATCACGTTATTTTTTGTTACACACAAAAGGGTCTCTATACGAAAAAAAAGTTGAAAGTCATATAAGGGTTCTTTTGAAGAAAGATGTACCCGTCTACCTGTACCCATCTATCAGCTACTTACTCGGCTGCTGCTACAAATAGGGATTTCAAATATTTTTTGAACTATTGACTTATTTTCCCAATAACCAAAATGTCAGTGCAGCATTCTAGAAATGTCACAATGCATATGACATCACAACATCTTTGACGTCACTACAAGTATATAAAGGTGAGCGCAAGCATTTATATGTCATTTCACTTGACAGATTTCAGCAGTTATAAAGTTGGAAGACAATAGAGTGAATTAAACCTAATCGTAGGTCAACTTTCCAGAACAAGGTACGGTTGAATAAGTCAATTTTGTAATTACAGAAGGCTATTTTCCATCTAATTGTATGTGTATGTATCTGTCTGTCTGTCTAAATGTCCGCTTAGCTACTATAGCTAGAGCTTTTCTAATTTTATGATGAACGGTCTGTCTGCTGTAGTTTTATATAGTTATGGAATGCATTGACGTTCCACCTGTTTTCTCACACAAGGCTTTATGTCAAGCATAAGCGACTGCTTTTTATGCTATTTAGATTTTGCTGTTTTAAAGGTACAAGACAAGTAATATAAGTGATTAAACCAAATTTCATCACCATACCCGCCCTTTCATGTTAGATTGCTGTCTGTCCACCAAACTGTAAAAATGATTTATGCTTTTGACTTCATATCGCCTTTTCAGAACAAAGTATTCCAGGAGAGTCTTAAGAAAACTTGGACCAGGACAAATGGAGAAACAGAAGCGTCTTTTAGGCAGGAAGATGTAAGGCCTTTGCACTACAATGTTAAAAAATCTTAGAATAACAATATTAATTTTAAATGATTCTTATTTATACAGCATATTCCTTATAGAACCCAAAAGCTCAAGGTGCTTTACACTGCAATGAACGAACAGTATTCAGTAATAAAACATTGATCAAATAAAACAGTTAAAAGTCACAAAATATAAATGTAGAAAATGAAATTAATTGAAACAGAATTTAAATTAAACCGGCTAAACAACCTGAACAATTAGATCAAGCTAAACAAGCCACTCTTTAATCTGTATTAAACACCAATAGAGCTTGCACTCTAAATACTTTCTGGACTATTCCAAAGTATCGGAACGATGAAACATGAAACAGATGAAACATGTTTCATCAACCTTGTTATTTTAAAAGATTAGGAAGTAATGTTAAAGGAATCAGTCTTATTTTCCTTATAATGTGCTAAAGTAGAATAAAATAATTTTGATTGTATTGTGCAATTAACAAAATACAACATGGACCTGAGCTCTATCAGTGATTCATCCATTAAATAGAGATTAAGAAAAACAATCTATAAACTTAGACACAAGCTCTCTCAAAATGATTTGACCATGGATTTTAGTTCAGGCTGTTGATGTTTGAAGAATGACAAACGAACAACATTTCCTTATATATTTTTGTTGTTTCCATAGTAAAATTCCTTCACCTCCAAAAGTGACACGGGCTTCTTCAGTATTTAAAAAGGTGAGTTTAAAATGGCCAAATTTGTTATTCATCAGAAAATGGAATTGTTGCTAATAAGTGAGATGTCAGCACAGTTGTTATGTTATCCTGATATTTAATTTCTTTTTATTCAACCTCTTCTATGGTTCTCAAAACAAGAGCAGTGAGTGAGGTTCTGATAGGAGATACTGAGAGTCTGACATCGTTATCCTCAGATGTCCATGACGATGGTACATCTAGACCTATAAGTACCATTCCTATAGCTGGCTCTCCGGTTTCGGATATGCTTCAGCGCTTTGATGATGAGATGGAGGAATTTGCTGAACTGTCGCAAGACATCAATCCCCGCATAAAAGGAAGGACACATTTTTTGTCCCGTCATTTAATAAATCCTGACCTTGAAGGGGTCTCATCTTGTGAGCTCTGTGGTATGGTCATGCCAATCTACCTAGAGCAGGATGACTTGAAATCATCACAGGCATCATCAGAGCTATGCACAGATAGTAGGAACACCTCCTCCGACGTCATGGCAAGCCAAGTTATGGAGTTGGTTGTCCCACCCTCTGTGAAGAAGGCTCAAGAGTCCCCCAGTGTACACAATGACTGGTCTTCCCTGTTCAGCATCGATATACATAGCTCTCCATCACTACAGTCTGAGATGTCTGCTAGGTCACCATGTACTGAGCCTGCTCTGGACAATCAGAGCAAAACCATGAAAGCCCAGAAGGGGAGATTGCATTTCCTATTCCCCTTCAGTAAGGTCTCAAAGGACTTAAAGGTAAAACATTTGACTTATTTCTTATTTAGATTTTGTTACATTATTAATTTTTAAAGTAGTGCATATTTGAATTTCATTTCACACTGAATGTGTATATATCACTTTGCATAAATGACATAATTTGTTCTAAATTATATTCTGTTGCATTATTACTGGTTTGTATCTGTACTTTTAGTTATAAATGTACTTATGCTCTGATATTTTTCTACTAAATCATTGTTTTGTTTTTGTTAGAAACTCAAAAAGAAAAGCAAGGAGCACCCTAACACTGTAGCTGCTGCTGCAACTACAGGTAAGAACATATTGCTAGAAACACATATGACAATTTAGTTGTTAGACAGAATATCACAGTTATATCCATTTTTTAAAAATCAATAACTTTTTTGTCTTATGATAGGTAGTGAAGATGTTTCCCCCATCTCGTCACGTTTCACGAGGATGTTATCGTTCTTTACAAGGCAACGCTCAAATCATCAATAAAGCCTGAAACATCAATTTGCTGAAAATGTGCAAAAATGGCTGGTTTTTGATTACATTTACATTTACATTTACAGTATTTAGCAGATGCTCTTATCCAGAGCGTCTTACAAAAGTGCTTTGTCCTTTACTCATAGAATATCTTAGTACAGTACAGTAGGTTAGAGTCCCACATACCAATGAACTAGAATACTGTAGAATACAGGGATCAATGCTGATACCTAGAAGTACAAAATACATAAGGTCTATCTTAAACAATGATAAGTGCAATAAACAATAAGTGCTAGAGTTTTTTAAACAACATAAACAATACCCTACAATAAGTACAAATTTAGTCAGTCAATATGGGAGCAGTGTCAGTTGTCCTTTAACTAGTCTGCAAATAGATGAGTCTTCAGTCTGCATTTGAAGACTGCAAGGGACTCTGCTGACCGGACAGCAAGTGGGAGTTCATTTCACCATCTTGGAGCCAGGACAGAAAATAGTCTCGATGCTTGTCGTCAATGAGAACTGAAGCAAGGAATTTCAAGCCGAGCCGTACTTGAGGTTCAAAGTGCTTGAGCAGCGGATCGTGCTTTGACCATTGACTTCATGTATGAAGGGGATGATCCATTTTTGGCTTTTGTAGGCAAGCATCAAAGTTTTAAATCTGATGCGTGCAGCTACTGGGAGCCAGTGAAGGGAGTGCAGCAGTGGAGTAACGTGTAAACTTCGGAAGATTGAAGACCAGTCGTGCTGCTGCATTCTGGACAAGTTGTAGAGGGCTGATGGCTCTTAGAGGAAGACCAGCAAATAGCGAGTTGCAGTAGTCTAGCTTTGAGATCACAAAAGACTACACAAGCACCTGGGTAGCGTCCTGTGAGAGATAGGGCAGAATGTTTCATATGTTACAAAGGAGAAATCTGCAAGACCGTGTTAGATTAGAGAAGAATGTCAAAGGCTGCTGAAAGGACTAGAAGAATCAAAACAGATGACTGTTTGGCAGCTTTACCAGCATGAAGTTTTTCCGTCACTGCTATGAGGGCCGTTTCTGTAGAATGTGCCGGTTTGTAGCCAGACCGATTGATCACTTTATGCAAGTGCATGTACAACCAATGTTTCAGGAACTTCTTACTTATTAGGTTTCATACCTCAAATGTTAATCAAAATGAAGATTTTGAGGAAAATAAGTTTAATATGTAACTTTTCTCCAAAATATACCCACCACTTTACTGGATATTATTGATCCTGATTTGTTCACAAACAGTAAATGTCATGCTTTACAGTACAAATCTTTGTAAATTTTGCAGATAATTAATCTCTTATTAGTATTCTTTAAGTCTTTGGTTTGGTCTTATTTGGGGCATATTTTGTTTGAAATTGGATGTTTGACAAATCACATTATTTTTTTGTTACACATAAAAGGGTCTCTTTACATGAAGAAAAAAAATTGAAAGTCATAAAAAGGTACTATTGAATAGAATGCAGAACTGGGTGAGGATGCTGGTGTCAAAGGTGTGTTTCTCTATATATCCAGACTCCTATGCAGGGCACACAATAAAATACGTGAAAGGTTGCCAGAGCATACATTGGGACATGCACCCACATGGGCAGCATATCCGCTGCGTGTGCCTGGGTGTGCCCATGCATGCACGATTGGGAATCATTCACGCTGTTACACTGGTTGGGGCAGGATGACGTGGAGTCGCTCTTGTCACTGGAGTTCTTCTTGCCGCTCTCCGAGCACAAGTCGCCCTGCAGTGCATCGAACAGCACGGGGTTCAGATGGACATACTCCCCCGATACCACCTCGATTACTGCAGGGAAACAGAAGAAGGGCACGTGGGGATCATATGTACTATGAGCTAGGACAATTTCTGCTGTTTTACAACAGTTTTGCATAGTTACAGATAAACTGTTCATACTATTACATTATTGCAGACTGAAGATAAAAAACTACCTTCCTCATGAAGCCTTTTTAAATCATAAAAAGATAATAAACAAAATATGCTTCAATATATCAGCACAGTATAAAGTACAGACTATATAGTATAAAAATGTAATATTTCAAATGCACAGACAAAGACATGGTATATAATTTTGCCATATCAAACACAGACCATTGTAAATCCGTATTATTCCACTTTAATATCAGATATTAGTATGCGGTGTCCTTACACCTTTGTCTTGTCTGACAGTAATTGACTATGCCATCCAATAATGATAGCTGGAAGAATTTTATCTGTGCTTTACAAATTCCCAGACAATGCAGTTTCATTGCTGCACCTAACAGAGTGTTCCATGCAAAGAGAACAGGCTTGCTCAGATTTTTGGTTATTGACATTAAGACAGTTATATTGGGTGGAACAGCTACCCTTTGAAATGACAAAGAAGGATTTCTTTTAAACTCAAACGCTATCCTCTATCTGTCACGATACAGCCCCCTCGTCCCAGACGTGTGTGTGTGTGGGTGTGCATGTGTGTGTGTTTTTCTGCATTGCCATGCCCTCCCCATATATCAAACTTCTTCCTCTTTTCGTGTCGTTACGGTTTATGAATGTAAAGTCTTGTGTAGTCATTGGTTGCTTGTGTTTAACCTTACGTGAGCATATGTGCTAAGTTGTCTTCATTGTGTCTGTCAATAAACGTCATTGTCTTCTACACGGCTTGCCTTTGTATCCTGCCAATCGAAACACCAACCGCCAAAGGATGCCAGGAAAGAAGCGCAAAAAGAGGAACTGGAAGAAAAGGCATGACCACTCTTCCACAGCCCCTGCAGGGAAACCGTCCATCTTTATGGACACACTCCACAGTTTGTAGAGTTCCTCAAACCCTCGACAGACTACTGGAACTGGTACGATTACGACCAATATCCAGGTCCTATTATCCATCTTGGGACTACCGAGAGGGTTATGAGGAAGATGGCAGGAGGAAGGTTTATACCACATCAGCCTCCAGTCGGACTCGGGGGTCGATCGCTTGTAGGATCCAGCAATGAAGGTGGAGGAGGCCCTCCAGGAGGATCCTCCCACTGTTATGGACACCGGGTCAGCGCACTCCAGGAGCGACGAGCCTCCGGCATACAAGGCTTTGCCCAAGGCACGCCATTCTGGAGCCAGGAAGGTACCCCGCGTGACTGGCAGAGAGGCGTGATCATCTGAGGACAATCTCTCCCCTAAGACACACAGCCCCAGAGCTAGTGTGCCTATGCATACGCCTCGTAGAGGCAAGAAGGAAGCGTCACCAGTGCCCGCCCCAGAGACAGGCAAAACCGCTGGTGTGCTTCCTGGCACGTCTGCCCCGAAACCAGAGAAGCCGCCGCCACCCACGTCTGCGAGGGTCGACCCCCCCCCAGACTGGTCAGACTTCGACCCACCTAACGACTGGGAGACAAGCTGCTGTTCATGCCAGCTTCCCTGGAGTGCAACCATTTAGGTGTTCTTATTCATGTCCCTGTCACTGTGCCCCTCTCTGTCACACTTAACGTACCGGTCATTTTGTGCCACTTTGTGTCTGTTCCTGTTTCTGTTACTGTGTCCATCCCTGTGTCTGTTGTCGTCTTGGTCCCTGTCTTCCTCCCATCAGTCCTGCTTGTGCTGGCCCGTGTCGGTCGCTCGGTCCTCCAGCCGATTTGGCCTTGATCTGGGGGCCATAGCCTGACAGGTTGCCGTCGCGTGGTTGGGGAGGGGTTCTGTCACGTTTTGGCCCCCTCCTCCCAGAAGTGCGTGTGTGTGTATTTGTGTGTGTGTGTGTGTGTGGGTGTACGTATATATGTGTGTGTGTGTGTGTGTGTGTGTGTGTGTGTGTGTGTGTGTGTGCGTGCGTGCGTGCGTGCGTGCGTGCGTGTGTGTTCTGTCCCAGTCCAAGTGGAGAAGGTATTAGAGATGAGTGCATACAGGTGCAGTGCAAAATTCCGCTTCTTGAACCTAACTAATACAACTACTCTTTCTAGTTTTACACAGCTCCATTTAACTGTTGGTGTGTGTGCACATGTGTGTGCTTTTAATGAGAAAAGGCCATATATGAGTAACCCCTGAACATGCTTACACATATGTGTATTTGTTTATTTTGAATATGCTATGTCTGCTTTTTCCCTGGCAATTTTCTTCATTTCCTGCAACAAAATGCTGTTGGTTGTCTCAGAGAGGAGTGTATCGTAGTGCTGCTTATAGCTGTTCCATTCACAATTGCATTTAAAGCAAACCTAAAGGCAAAATGAGTCGTGAGTAACACCACAGCTGCTTAAGAGGTACCATAGAAACAATCCACCAGCCATGAGGATCAAGCCATACGTCTACATTTTCTCTTTCATGAGCATAATTTCTTTCTCTGTTTATAACAGTATAATTACAGGAGGTAAAAGCAGATACAGTACTCCATTTACATGTACACCAGGTTTGCAGGAGCAATGAAATTCCATTTCAAAGATGCTCTGGAGAATGTAGAAACTATGAAGATGAGAAAAGCGTTGGCAGCCGTTGAGAGGAGGCTGAATAGTTTCTGTGGTACATCAGGTTACTTCACTCAATTCACTCAGTTCAACTTCAGATGAAGAAAAATTGTGAGAAAAAGTTGATGTCCAGCTGCCCAAAAGCCTTGCATCCCGTCTTTAACTTGTGTGATCGCTTTAGAGGTGTCAGCAGTCGAAACAGAGTCTGATTCCAAAGGCGAATCCCTCGGAATGCTTCAATTATGGTATGTATCATGAGGAGGACATTGGGTATCCACAGGTTCCTCTTGGAAATATTTCCAACCACATCAGCAAGTTTCAGTATAAGTAACTTATGTTAGAGACTTATTGTTAATTTCATATTGTTGTGTAAAATTTCTTTTCGTTTTCAGTACCTATGAAAGATTTTGTCTGTTTTCTTGCTTTTTTTTACCAAGTTTATTTTTCTGTATGTGATGTTGTTATTAATTCCATTCTTTTCTAGGCTTATTTACATTTCCATTCACGATATTTAGCAGATGTTTTTATCCAGAGTGACTTACAAAAGTGCTTTATCATTTACTCAAGGAATGAATACATCCTAGCCAGTGCAGTAATGTAGAGTCCAAGATACCATTGAACTAGAATACTGTTGAAATACAGGGATCAGTGCTGATGCCTAGAAGTGCAAAATACTCTATAACAGATATCGATACGTTCAGAAAACAATACTCTATAATAAGTACCAGAGGTTCAGTTACTCAACATAGGTGTAGGATCAGTGCTCATTTAAATATTCCACAAATAGATGGGTCTTTAGTCTGCTTTTGAAGACCACAAGGGACTCTGCTGTCCAGACAGTAAGCAGACATTTGTTCCACCATCTAGGATCCAAGATAGAGAATACCCTCGATACTTGTCTTCCATGAGACTTGAAGCATGGTGTTTGAAGCCAAGCCATACGTGAGATTCGACGTACTCAAGGTACAGATCGGGCTTTTACCATTGACATCAAATATTGAGGGACATTTTTGGCTTCGTAGGCAAACATTCAGGTTTTAATCTGATGTGTGCAGCTATTGGAAGCCAATAAAGGGAGACCAGTCGAGACCAGTCTTGCTGATGTGTTTTGGACAAATTGTAGAGGTCTGATGTCTCGGAGGAAGACCAGCAAGTAGCGAGTTGCAGTAGTCTAGCCTTGAGATTACAAGAGACTGCACAAGCACCTGGGTAGCTTCCTGTGAGAGAACGGGCCGAATCCTTCGTATGTTACAAAGGAGAAATCTGCAAGACCGTGTTAGATTAGAGAAGAATGTCAAAGGCTGCTAAAAGGACTAGAAGAATCAAAACAGATGACTGTTTGGCAGCTTTACCAGCATGAAGTTTTTCCGTCACTGCTATGAGGGCCGTTTCTGTAGAATGTGCCGGTTTGTAGCCAGACCGATTGATCACTTTATGCAAGTGCATGTACAACCAATGTTTCAGGAACTTCATACTTATTAGGTTTCATACCTCAAATGTTAATCAAAATGAAGATTTTGAGGAAAATAAGTTTAATATGTAACTTTTCTCCAAAATATACCCACCACTTTACTGGATATTATTGATCCTGATTTGTTCACAAACAGTAAATGTCATGCTTTACAGTACAAATCTTTGTAAATTTTGCAGATAATTAATCTCTTATTAGTATTCTTTAAGTCTTTGGTTTGGTCTTATTTGGGGCATATTTTGTTTGAAATTGGATGTTTGACAAATCACATTATTTTTTTGTTACACATAAAAGGGTCTCTTTACTTGAAGAAAAAAAATTGAAAGTCATAAAAAGGTACTTTTGAATAGAATGCAGAACTGGGTGAGGATGCTGGTGTCAAAGGTGTGTTTCTCTATATATCCAGACTCCTATGCAGGGCACACAATAAAATACGTGAAAGGTTGCCAGAGGATACATTGGGACATGCACCCACATGGGCAGCATATCTGCTCCGTGTGCCTGGGTGTGCCCATGCATGCACGATTGGGAATCATTCACGCTGTTACACTGGTTGGGGCAGGACGACGTGGAGTCGCTCTTGTCACTGGAGTTCTTCTTGCCGCTCTCCGAGCACAAGTCGCCCTGCAGTGCCTCGAACAGCACGGGGTTCAGATGGACATACTCCCCCGATACCACCTCGATTACTGCAGGGAAACAGAAGAAGGGCATGTGGGGATCATATGTACTATGAGCTAGGACAATTTCTGCTGTTTTACAACAGTTTTGCATAGTTACAGATAAACTGTTCATACTATTACATTATTGCAGACTGAAGATAAAAAACTCCTACCTTCCTCATGAAGCCTTTTTAAATCATAAAAAGATAATAAACAAAATATGCTTCAATATATCAGCACAGTATAAAGTACAGACTATATAGTATAAAAATGTAATATTTCAAATGCACAGACAAAGACATGGTATATAATTTTGCCATATCAAACACAGACCATTGTAAATCCGTATTATTCCACTTTAATATCAGATATTAGTATGCGGTGTCCTTACACCTTTGTCTTGTCTGACAGTAATTGACTATGCCATCCAATAATGATAGCTGGAAGAATTTTATCTGTGCTTTACAAATTCCCAGACAATGCAGTTTCATTGCTGCACCTAACAGAGTGTTCCATGCAAAGAGAACAGGCTTGCTCAGATTTTTGGGTATTGACATTAAGACAGTTATATTGGGTGGAACAGCTACCCTTTGAAATGACAAAGAAGGATTTCTTTTAAACTCAAACGCTATCCTCTATCTGTCACGATACAGCCCCCTCGTCCCAGACGTGTGTGTGTGTGGGTGTGCATGTGTGTGTGTTTTTCTGCATTGCCATGCCCTCCCCATATATCAAACTTCTTCCTCTTTTCGTGTCGTTACGGTTTATGAATGTAAAGTCTTGTGTAGTCATTGGTTGCTTGTGTTTAACCTTACGTGAGCATATGTGCTAAGTTGTCTTCATTGTGTCTGTCAATAAACGTCATTGTCTTCTACACGGCTTGCCTTTGTATCCTGCCAATCGAAACACCAACCGCCAAAGGATGCCAGGAAAGAAGCGCAAAAAGAAGAACTGGAAGAAAAGGCATGACCACTCTTCCACAGCCCCTGCAGGGAAACCATCCATCTTTATGGACACACTCCACAGTTTGTAGAGTTCTACAAACCCTCGACAGACTACTGGAACTGGTACGATTACGACCAATATCCAGGTCCTATTATCCATCTTGGGACTACCGAGAGGGTTATGAGGAAGATGGCAGGAGGAAGGTTTATACCACATCAGCCTCCAGTCGGACTCGGGGGTCGATCGCTTGTAGGATCCAGCAATGAAGGTGGAGGAGGCCCTCCAGGAGGATCCTCCCACTGTTATGGACACCGGGTCAGCGCACTCCAGGAGCGACGAGCTTCCGGCATACAAGGCTTTGCCCAAGGCACGCCATTCTGGAGCCAGGAAGGTACCCCGCGTGACTGGCAGAGAGGCGTGATCATCTGAGGACAATCTCTCCCCTAAGACACACAGCCCCAGAGCTAGTGTGCCTATGCATACGCCTCGTAGAGGTAAGAAGGAAGCGTCACCAGTGCCCGCCCCAGAAACAGGCAAAACCGCTGGTGTGCTTCCTGGCACGTCTGCCCCGAAACCAGAGAAGCCGCCGCCACCCACGTCTGCGAGGGACGACCCCCCCCAAGACTGGTCAGACTTCGACCCACCTAACGACTGGGAGACAAGCTGCTGTTCATGCCAGCTTCCCTGGAGTACAACCATTTAGGTGTTCTTATTCATGTCCCTGTCACTGTGCCCCTCTCTGTCACACTTAACGTACCGGTCATTTTGTGCCACTTTGTGTCTGTTCCTGTTTCTGTTACTGTGTCCATCCCTGTGTCTGTTGTTGTCTTGGTCCCTGTCTTCCTCCCATCAGTTCTGCTTGTGCTGGCCCGTGTCGGTCGCTCGGTCCTCCAGCCGATTTGGCCTTGATCTGGGGGCCATAGCCTGACAGGTTGCCGTCGCGTGGTTGGGGAGGGGTTCTGTCACGTTTTGGCCCCCTCCTCCCAGAAGTGCGTGTGTGTGTATTTGTGTGTGTGTGTGTGTGTGTGTGTGGGTGTATGTATATATGTGTGTGTGTGTGTGTGTGTGTGTGTGTGTGTGTGTGTGTGTTTGTGTGCGGGTGTTCATCTGCATGGCCATGCCCTCCCCATGTATCACACCTGTTCCTCATTTTGTGTCATTACAGTTCATGAATATACAGTGTTGTGTAGCCATTTTTGCTTGTTGGTGTTCTACACGACTCACCTTTCCATGCAAAGTCTCCCAGCGTTCCACTATCTAATGTACCATGTGTAGATATGTGTCCACTATCTAATGTACAACTGGGCTGAATTTTAAGGCTCTGAAGAAAAACATCTGGCATGAACACCAAACTACAATAAGCACAGTGTTATCAGTTAAAGCTGAATAGTGGCTTCACTTCTATAACCATATAGCTTATTAAAGTGAAGAGAAGATCATGGGAAATGGAGTTTATTAGTATATTATTGCTGTTCTGATGACTACAGAACACTGGGCATCTGGGAGAAGTAAATAGATGCTGAGGCATCTGAGCATACACAGCCAACGTCGTCCTCTCACACATGTATATAGTCTATATACATCTGACTCTATGTTACTGAAGGAGGGAGAACATGTGTGGTATTTCAGCACATGAGAGAAATCAGAAGATTGAAGCAGTACTAATAAGACTGAGTCCTGTAACAAAGAATTTTGAGAGGAGAAAAGGCAGGAGATGTGAAGTAGAGTGAGTCGACCACACAGTCTACCTCACAGCTATCAAACTATGGCAAGGAAAGGAAGAATTAAGGAAGTTACCCGTGGACTGCCGTAATCTCATGGTGGCCAGTGAGAGTGAGTGAAAGTGTGTGTGTGTGTGTGTGTGTGTGTGTGTGTGTGTGTGTGTGTGCGTGCGTGCGTGCGTGTGTGTTCTGTCCAAGTCCAAGTGGAGAAGGTGTTAGAGATGAGTGCATACAGGTGCAGTGCAAAATTCCGCTTCTTGAACCTAACTAATACAACTACTCTTTCTAGTTTTACACAGCTCCATTTAACTGTTGTGTGTGCGCACATGTGTGCACATGTGTGTGCTTTTAATGAGAAAAGGCCATATATGAGTAACCCCTGAACATGCTTACACATATGTGTATTTGTGTATTTTGAATATGCTATGTCTGCTTTTTCCCTGGCAATTTTCTTCATTTCCTGCAACAAAATGCTGTTGGTTGTCTCAGAGAGGAGTGTATCGTAGTTCTGCTTATAGCTGTTCCATTCACAATTGCATTTAAAGCAAATCTAAAGGCAAAATTAGTCGTGAGTAACACCACAGCTGCTTAAGAGGTACCATAGAAACAATCCACCAGCCATGAGGATCAAGCCATACGTCTACATTTTCTCTTTCATGAGCATAATTTCTTTCTCTGTTTATAAACAGTATAATTACAGGAGGTAAAAGCAGATACAGTACTCCATTTACATGTACACCAGGTTTGCAGGAGCAATGAAATTCCATTTCAAAGATGCTCTGGAGGATGTAGAAACTATGAAGATGAGAAAAGCGTTGGCAGCCGTTGAGAGGAGGCTGAATAGTTTCTGTGGTACATCAGGTTACTTCACTCAATTCACTCAGTTCAACTTCAGATGAAGAAAAATTGTGAGAAAAAGTTGATGTCCAGCTGCCCAAAAGCCCTGCATCCCGTCTTTAACTTGTGTGATCGCTTTAGAGGTGTCAGCAGTCCAAACAGAGTCTGATTCCAAAGGCGAATCCCTCGGAATGCTTCAATTATGGTATGTATCATGAGGAGGACATTGGGTATCCACAGGTTCCTCTTGGAAATATTTCCAACCACATCAGCAAGTTTCAATATAAGTAACTTATGTTAGAGACTTATTGTTAATTTCATATTGTTGTGTAAAATTTCTTTTCGTTTTCAGTACCTATGAAAGATTTTGTCTGTTTTCTTGCTTTTTTTTACCAAGTTTATTTTTCTGTATGTGATGTTGTTATTAATTCCATTCTTTTCTAGGCTTATTTACATTTCCATTCACGATATTTAGCAGATGTTTTTATCCAGAGTGACTTACAAAAGTGCTTTATCATTTACTCAAGGAATGAATACATCCTAGCCAGTGCAGTAATGTAGAGTCCAAGATACCATTGAACTAGAATACTGTTGAAATACAGGGATCAGTGCTGATGCCTAGAAGTGCAAAATACTCTATAACAGATATCGATACGTTCAGAAAACAATACTCTATAATAAGTAACAGAGGTTCAGTTACTCAACATAGGTGTAGGATCAGTGCTCATTTAAATATTCCACAAATAGATGGGTCTTCAGTCTGCATTTGAAGACCACAAGGGACTCTGCTGTCCAGACAGTAAGCAGACATTTGTTCCACCATCTAGGATCCAAGATAGAGAATACCCTCGATACTTGTCTTCCATGAGACTTGAAGCATGGTGTTTGAAGCCAAGCCATACGTGAGATTCGACGTACTCAAGGTACAGATCGGGCTTTTACCATTGACATCAAATATTGAGGGACATTTTTGGCTTTGTAGGCAAACATTCAGGTTTTAATCTGATGTGTGCAGCTATTGGAAGCCAATAAAGGGAGACCAGTCGAGACCAGTCTTGCTGATGTGTTTTGGACAAATTGTAGAGGTCTGATGTCTCGGAGGAAGACCAGCAAGTAGCGAGTTGCAGTAGTCTAGCCTTGAGATTACAAGAGACTGCACAAGCACCTGGGTAGCTTCCTGTGAGAGATAGGGCAGAATGTTTCATATGTTACAAAGGAGAAATCTGCAAGACCGTGTTAGATTAGAGAAGAATGTCAAAGGCTGCTGAAAGGACTAGAAGAATCAAAACAGATGACTGTTTGGCAGCTTTACCAGCATGAAGTTTTTCCGTCACTGCTATGAGGGCCGTTTCTGTAGAATGTGCCGGTTTGTAGCCAGACCGATTGATCACTTTATGCAAGTGCATGTACAACCAATGTTTCAGGAACTTCTTACTTATTAGGTTTCATACCTCAAATGTTAATCAAAATGAAGATTTTGAGGAAAATAAGTTTAATATGTAACTTTTCTCCAAAATATACCCACCACTTTACTGGATATTATTGATCCTGATTTGTTCACAAACAGTAAATGTCATGCTTTACAGTACAAATCTTTGTAAATTTTGCAGATAATTAATCTCTTATTAGTATTCTTTAAGTCTTTGGTTTGGTCTTATTTGGGGCATATTTTGTTTGAAATTGGATGTTTGACAAATCACATTATTTTTTTGTTACACATAAAAGGGTCTCTTTACATGAAGAAAAAAAATTGAAAGTCATAAAAAGGTACTTTTGAATAGAATGCAGAACTGGGTGAGGATGCTGGTGTCAAAGGTGTGTTTCTCTATATATCCAGACTCCTATGCAGGGCACACAATAAAATACGTGAAAGGTTGCCAGAGCATACATTGGGACATGCACCCACATGGGCAGCATATCTGCTGCGTGTGCCTGGGTGTGCCCATGCATGCACGATTGGGAATCATTCACGCTGTTACACTGGTTGGGGCAGGACGACGTGGAGTCGCTCTTGTCACTGGAGTTCTTCTTGCCGCTCTCCGAGCACAAGTCGCCCTGCAGTGCATCGAACAGCACGGGGTTCAGATGGACATACTCCCCCGATACCACCTCGATTACTGCAGGGAAACAGAAGAAGGGCACGTGGGGATCATATGTACTATGAGCTAGGACAATTTCTGCTGTTTTACAACAGTTTTGCATAGTTACAGATAAACTGTTCATACTATTACATTATTGCAGACTGAAGATAAAAAACTCCTACCTTCCTCATGAAGCCTTTTTAAATCATAAAAAGATAATAAACAAAATATGCTTCAATATATCAGCACAGTATAAAGTACAGACTATATAGTATAAAAATGTAATATTTCAAATGCACAGACAAAGACATGGTATATAATTTTGCCATATCAAACACAGACCATTGTAAATCCGTATTATTCCACTTTAATATCAGATATTAGTATGCGGTGTCCTTACACCTTTGTCTTGTCTGACAGTAATTGACTATGCCATCCAATAATGATAGCTGGAAGAATTTTATCTGTGCTTTACAAATTCCCAGACAATGCAGTTTCATTGCTGCACCTAACAGAGTGTTCCATGCAAAGAGAACAGGCTTGCTCAGATTTTTGGGTATTGACATTAAGACAGTTATATTGGGTGGAACAGCTACCCTTTGAAATGACAAAGAAGGATTTCTTTTAAACTCAAACGCTATCCTCTATCTGTCACGATACAGCCCCCTCGTCCCAGACGTGTGTGTGTGTGGGTGTGCATGTGTGTGTGTTTTTCTGCATTGCCATGCCCTCCCCATATATCAAACTTCTTCCTCTTTTCGTGTCGTTACGGTTTATGAATGTAAAGTCTTGTGTAGTCATTGGTTGCTTGTGTTTAACCTTACGTGAGCATATGTGCTAAGTTGTCTTCATTGTGTCTGTCAATAAACGTCATTGTCTTCTACACGGCTTGCCTTTGTATCCTGCCAATCGAAACACCAACCGCCAAAGGATGCCAGGAAAGAAGCGCAAAAAGAGGAACTGGAAGAAAAGGCATGACCACTCTTCCACAGCCCCTGCAGGGAAACCGTCCATCTTTATGGACACACTCCACAGTTTGTAGAGTTCTACAAACCCTCGACAGACTACTGGAACTGGTACGATTACGACCAATATCCAGGTCCTATTATCCATCTTGGGACTACCGAGAGGGTTAAGAGGAAGATGGCAGGAGGAAGGTTTATACCACATCAGCCTCCAGTCGGACTCGGGGGTCGATCGCTTGTAGGATCCAGCAATGAAGGTGGAGGAGGCCCTCCAGGAGGATCCTCCCACTGTTATGGACACCGGGTCAGCGCACTCCAGGAGCGACGAGCCTCCGGCATACAAGGCTTTGCCCAAGGCACGCCATTCTGGAGCCAGGAAGGTACCCCGCGTGACTGGCAGAGAGGCGTGATCATCTGAGGACAATCTCTCCCCTAAGACACACAGCCCCAGAGCTAGTGTGCCTCTGCATACGCCTCGTAGAGGCAAGAAGGAAGCCTCACCAGTGCCCGCCCCAGAGACAGGCAAAACCGCTGGTGTGCTTCCTGGCACGTCTGCCCCGAAACCAGAGAAGCCGCCGCCACCCACGTCTGCGAGGGACGACCCCCCCAGACTGGTCAGACGTCGACTCACCTAACGACTGGGAGACAAGCTGGTGTTCATGCCAGCTTCCCTGGACTACAACCATTTAGGTGTTCTTATTCATGTCCCTATCACTGTGCCCCTCTCTGTCACACTTAACGTACCGGTCATTTTGTGCCACTTTGTGTCTGTTCCTGTTTCTGTTACTGTGTCCATCCCTGTGTCTGTTGTCATCTTGGTCCCTGTCTTCCTCCCATCAGTCCTGCTTGCGGTGGCCCGTGTCGGTCGCTCGGTCCTCCAGCCGATTTGGCCTTGATCTGGGGGCCATAGCCTGACAGGTTGCCGTCGCGTGGTTGGGGAAGGGTTCTGTCACGTTTTGGCCCCCTACTCCCAGAAGTGCGTGTGTGTGTATTTGTGTGTGTGTGTGTGTGTGTGTGTGTGTGTGAGTGTATGTATATGTGTGTGTGTGTGTGTGTGTGTGTGTGTGTGTGTGTGTGTGTGTGTGTGTGTTTGTGTGCGGGTGTTCATCTGCATGGCCATGCCCTCCCCATGTATCACACCTGTTCCTCATTTTGTGTCATTACAGTTCATGAATATAAAGTGTTGTGTAGCCATTTTTGCTTGTTGGTGTTCTACACGACTCACCTTTCCATGCAAAGCCTCCCAGCGTTCCACTATCTAATGTACCATGTGTAGATATGTGTCCACTATCTAATGTACAACTGGGCTGAATTTTAAGGCTCTGAAGAAAAACATCTGGCATGAACACCAAACTACAATAAGCACAGTGTTATCAGTTAAAGCTGAATAGTGGCTTCACTTCTATAACCATATAGCTTAGTAAAGTGAAGAGAAGATCATGGGAAATGGAGTTTATTAGTATATTATTGCTGTTCTGATGACTACAGAACACTGGGCATCTGGGAGAAGTCAATAGATGCTGAGGCATCTGAGCATACACAGCCAACGTCGTCCTCTCACACATGTATATAGTCTATATACATCTGACTCTAGGAGGACATTGGGTATCCACAGGTTCCTCTTGGAAATATTTCCAACCACATCAGCAAGTTTTAGTATAAGTAACTTATGTTAGAGACTTATTGTTAATTTCATATTGTTGTGTAAAATTTCTTTTCGTTTTCAGTACCTATGAAAGATTTTGTCTGTTTTCTTGCTTTTTTTTTACCAAGTTTATTTTTCTGTATGTGATGTTGTTATTAATTCCATTCTTTTCTAGGCTTATTTACATTTCCATTCACGATATTTAGCAGATGTTTTTATCCAGAGTGACTTACAAAAGTGCTTTATCATTTACTCAAGGAATGAATACATCCTAGCCAGTGCAGTAATGTAGAGTCCAAGATACCATTGAACTAGAATACTGTTGAAATACAGGGATCAGTGCTGATGCCTAGAAGTGCAAAATACTCTATAACAGATATCGATACGTTCAGAAAACAATACTCTATAATAAGTACCAGAGGTTCAGTTACTCAACATAGGTGTAGGATCAGTGCTCATTTAAATATTCCACAAATAGATGGGTCTTCAGTCTGCGTTTGAAGACCACAAGGGACTCTGCTGTCCAAACAGTAAACAGACATTTGTTCCACCATCTAGGATCCAAGATAGAGAATACCCTCGATACTTGTCTTCCATGAGACTTGAAGCATGGTGTTTGAAGCCAAGCCATACTTGAGGTTCGACGTACTCAAGGTACAGATCGGGCTTTTACCATTGACATCAAATATTGAGGGACATTTTTGGCTTTGTAGGCAAACATTCAGGTTTTAATCTGATGTGTGCAGCTATAGGAAGCCAATAAAGGGAGACCGGTCGAGACCAGTCTTGCTGATGTGTTTTGGACAAATTGTAGAGGTCTGATGTCTCGGAGGAAGACCAGCAAGTAGCGAGTTGCAGTAGTCTAGCCTTGAGATTACAAGAGACTGCACAAGCACCTGGGTAGCTTCCTGTGAGAGAACGGGCCGAATCCTTCGTATGTTACAAAGGAGAAATCTGCAAGACCGTGTTAGATTAGAGAAGAATGTCAAAGGCTGCTGAAAGGACTAGAAGAATCAAAACAGATGACTGTTTGGCAGCTTTACCAGCATGAAGTTTTTTCGTCACATGCTATGAGGGCCGTGTCTGTAGAATGTGCCGGTTTGTAGCCAGACCGATTGATCACTTTATGCAAGTGCATGTACAACCAATGTTTCAGGAACTTCTTACTTATTAGGTTTCATACCTCAAATGTTAATCAAAATGAAGATTTTGAGGAAAATACGTTTAATATGTAACTTTTCTCCAAAATATACCCACCACTTTACTGGATATTATTGTTACTGACTTGTTCACAAACAGTAAATGTCATTCTTTGCAGTACAAATCTTTGTAAACTTTGCAGAGAATTAATTTATTATGATTATTCTTTATGTCTTTGGTTTGGCCTTTTTTGGGGCAAATATTGTTCGAAACTGGATGTTTGACAAATCACATTACTTTTTGTTTCTATATGAAAAAAAAGTTGAAAGTCATATAAGAGTTCTTTTGAAGAAAGATGTACCCATCTACCAGTCCCCATCTATCAGCTACTTACCCGGCTGCTGCTAAAAATAGGGATTTCAAATATTTTTTGAACTATTGACTTATTTTCCCAATAACCAAAATGTCAGTGCAGCATTCTAGAAATGTCACAATTGTCACAATGTCACAATGATTATTCTTTATGTCTTTGGTTTGGCCTTTTTTGGGGCAAATATTGTTTGAAACTGGATGTTTGACAAATCACGTTATTTTTTGTTACACACAAAAGGGTCTCTATACGAAAAAAAAGTTGAAAGTCATATAAGGGTTCTTTTGAAGAAAGATGTACCCGTCTACCTGTACCCATCTATCAGCTACTTACTCGGCTGCTGCTACAAATAGGGATTTCAAATATTTTTTGAACTATTGACTTATTTTCCCAATAACCAAAATGTCAGTGCAGCATTCTAGAAATGTCACAATGCATATGACATCACAACATCTTTGACGTCACTACAAGTATATAAAGGTGAGCGCAAGCATTTATATGTCATTTCACTTGACAGATTTCAGCAGTTATAAAGTTGGAAGACAATAGAGTGAATTAAACCTAATCGTAGGTCAACTTTCCAGAACAAGGTACGGTTGAATAAGTCAATTTTGTAATTACAGAAGGCTATTTTCCATCTAATTGTATGTGTATGTATCTGTCTGTCTGTCTAAATGTCCGCTTAGCTACTATAGCTAGAGCTTTTCTAATTTTATGATGAACGGTCTGTCTGCTGTAGTTTTATATAGTTATGGAATGCATTGACGTTCCACCTGTTTTCTCACACAAGGCTTTATGTCAAGCATAAGCGACTGCTTTTTATGCTATTTAGATTTTGCTGTTTTAAAGGTACAAGACAAGTAATATAAGTGATTAAACCAAATTTCATCACCATACCCGCCCTTTCATGTTAGATTGCTGTCTGTCCACCAAACTGTAAAAATGATTTATGCTTTTGACTTCATATCGCCTTTTCAGAACAAAGTATTCCAGGAGAGTCTTAAGAAAACTTGGACCAGGACAAATGGAGAAACAGAAGCGTCTTTTAGGCAGGAAGATGTAAGGCCTTTGCACTACAATGTTAAAAAATCTTAGAATAACAATATTAATTTTAAATGATTCTTATTTATACAGCATATTCCTTATAGAACCCAAAAGCTCAAGGTGCTTTACACTGCAATGAACGAACAGTATTCAGTAATAAAACATTGATCAAATAAAACAGTTAAAAGTCACAAAATATAAATGTAGAAAATGAAATTAATTGAAACAGAATTTAAATTAAACCGGCTAAACAACCTGAACAATTAGATCAAGCTAAACAAGCCACTCTTTAATCTGTATTAAACACCAATAGAGCTTGCACTCTAAATACTTTCTGGACTATTCCAAAGTATCGGAACGATGAAACATGAAACAGATGAAACATGTTTCATCAACCTTGTTATTTTAAAAGATTAGGAAGTAATGTTAAAGGAATCAGTCTTATTTTCCTTATAATGTGCTAAAGTAGAATAAAATAATTTTGATTGTATTGTGCAATTAACAAAATACAACATGGACCTGAGCTCTATCAGTGATTCATCCATTAAATAGAGATTAAGAAAAACAATCTATAAACTTAGACACAAGCTCTCTCAAAATGATTTGACCATGGATTTTAGTTCAGGCTGTTGATGTTTGAAGAATGACAAACGAACAACATTTCCTTATATATTTTTGTTGTTTCCATAGTAAAATTCCTTCACCTCCAAAAGTGACACGGGCTTCTTCAGTATTTAAAAAGGTGAGTTTAAAATGGCCAAATTTGTTATTCATCAGAAAATGGAATTGTTGCTAATAAGTGAGATGTCAGCACAGTTGTTATGTTATCCTGATATTTAATTTATTTTTATTCAACCTCTTCTATGGTTCTCAAAACAAGAGCAAGTCAAAAAGCACAAGACAAAACGAGAATAAACCTGTGAGGAATGACAGCAAAATGCTCCTTGATAGAGCCAAAAAAATCATCCCAGACTTGGAGAAGCTCGATATTGCACCAATCTTGACCCATTTTGTGATGGATCTGACTCATGAGTATGCCATTTTTAAACCTTTTCTTCTTCTTCTTCTTCTTCTTCTTCTTCTTCTTCTTCTTCTTCTTCTTCTTCTTCTTCTTCTTCTTCTGCTTTTTCAATTTATCATTTTTATTTTTGGTATAATTTTGAATGTATGAGATTTTTAGCATAAATATTAATTATAGTTCTAAAGAATGCTTTTATTCACATTCTTTAAGGCAGTGGACATCTATCCGGAAAGCAATCCCTAGTCCAGTAAGTCATACTACATTGCTTACACTTCAACATATTTTAAATGGGATTCATATTAATTCTAAACCAAACAACCAAAACCATTTTGGAGCAATTTTCAATGTTCGCCTTTCTATGTTATCTCTCCTTTCTTTCACAGGAGACAAAGGTCATGATCTCTCATATGGGTTCATTCATTGCGGACATTGTCACTGAAGTAACTGTGATGGGTCTTCTTTCATCTCTGGAAGAAATGTTAGATGTTGATCTAAGATCAGTGTTGCTTTCAAATTCCAAGAAGGAAACTGCAGATTTGCTGAATGCTTTCCGTACCAGATATCGTGAGATAAATCATTCAGCTTCAGTCCACGTGAAGGAGGGGACAGCTCATATGGACTCTCTAAGCAGAGATGTTAAGACTGCAGTTATTGATACACATCGCAGTTGCCTAGATGACTATGAGAGAGACCAAATTGTGATGAAATTCCACTCTACTATGGAAGATACAAATTCAGAAGCAGTGAGTGAGGTTCTGATAGGAGATACTGAGAGTCTGACATCGTTATCCTCAGATGTCCATGACGATGGTACATCTAGACCTATAAGTACCATTCCTATAGCTGGCTCTCCGGTTTCGAATATGCTTCAGCGCTTTGATGATGAGATGGAGGAATTTTCTGAACTGTCACAAGACATCAATCCCCGCATAAAAGGAAGGACACATTTTTTGTCCCATCATTTAATAAATCCTGACCTTGAAGGGGTCTCATCTTGTGAGCTTTGTGGTATGGTCATGCCAATCTACCTAGAGCAGGATGACTTGAAATCATCACAGGCATCATCAGAGCTATGCACAGATAGTAGGAACACCTCCTCCGACGTCATGGCAAGCCAAGTTATGGAGTTGGTTGTCCCACCCTCTGTGAAGAAGGCTCAAGAGTCCCCCAGTGTACACAATGACTGGTCTTCCCTGTTCAGCATCGATATACATAGCTCTCCATCACTACAGTCTGAGATGTCTGCTAGGTCACCATGTACTGAGCCTGCTCTGGACAATCAGAGCAAAACCATGAAAGCCCAGAAGGGGAGATTGCATTTCCTATTCCCCTTCAGTAAGGTCTCAAAGGACTTAAAGGTAAAACATTTGACTTATTTCTTATTTAGATTTTGTTACATTATTAATTTTTAAAGTAGTGCATATTTGAATTTCATTTCACACTGAATGTGTATATATCACCTTGCATAAATGACATAATTTGTTCTAAATTATATTCTGTTGCATTATTACTGGTTTGTATCTGTACTTTTAGTTATAAATGTACTTATGCTCTGATATTTTTCTACTAAATCATTGTTTTGTTTTTGTTAGAAACTCAAAAAGAAAAGCAAGGAGCACCCTAACACTGTAGCTGCTGCTGCAACTACAGGTAAGAACATATTGCTAGAAACACATATGACAATTTAGTTGTTAGACAGAATATCACAGTTATATCCATTTTTTAAAAATCAATAACTTTTTTGTCTTATGATAGGTAGTGAAGATGTTTCCCCCATCTCGTCACGTTTCACGAGGATGTTATCGCTCTTTACAAGGCAACGCTCAAATCATCAATAAAGCCTGAAACATCAATTTGCTGAAAATGTGCAAAAATGGCTGGTTTTTGATTACATTTACATTTACATTTACAGTATTTAGCAGATGCTCTTATCCAGAGCGTCTTACAAAAGTGCTTTGTCCTTTACTCATAGAATATCTTAGTACAGTACAGTAGGTTAGAGTCCCACATACCAATGAACTAGAATACTGTAGAATACAGGGATCAATGCTGATACCTAGAAGTACAAAATACATAAGGTCTATCTTAAACAATGATAAGTGCAATAAACAATAAGTGCTAGAGTTTTTTAAACAACATAAACAATACCCTACAATAAGTACAAATTTAGTCAGTCAATATGGGAGCAGTGTCAGTTGTCCTTTAACTAGTCTGCAAATAGATGAGTCTTCAGTCTGCATTTGAAGACTGCAAGGGACTCTGCTGACCGGACAGCAAGTGGGAGTTCATTTCACCATCTTGGAGCCAGGACAGAAAATAGTCTCGATGCTTGTCGTCAATGAGAACTGAAGCAAGGAATTTCAAGCCGAGCCGTACTTGAGGTTCAACGTGCTCGAGCAGCGGATCGCGCTTTGACCATTGACTTCATGTATGAAGGGGATGATCCATTTTTGGCTTTTGTAGGCAAGCATCAAAGTTTTAAATCTGATGCGTGCAGCTACTGGGAGCCAGTGAAGGGAGTGCAGCAGTGGAGTAACGTGTAAACTTCAGAAGATTGAAGACCAGTCGTGCTGCTGCATTCTGGACAAGTTGTAGAGGGCTGATGGCTCTTAGAGGAAGACCAGCAAATAGCGAGTTGCAGTAGTCTAGCCTTGAGATTACAAGAGACTGCACAAGCACCTCGGTAGCTTCCTGTGAGAGAATGGGCCGAATCCTTCGTATGTTACAAAGGAGAAATCTGCAAGACCATGTTAGATTAGAGAAGAATGTCAAAGGCTGCTGAAAGGACTAGAAGAATCAAAACAGATGACTGTTTGGCAGCTTTACCAGCATGAAGTTTTTTCGTCACATGCTATGAGGGCCGTGTCTGTAGAATGTGCCGGTTTGTAGCCAGACCGATTGATCACTTTATGCAAGTGCATGTACAACCAATGTTTCAGGAACTTCTTACTTATTAGGTTTCATACCTCAAATGTTAATCAAAATGAAGATTTTGAGGAAAATACGTTTAATATGTAACTTTTCTCCAAAATATACCCACCACTTTACTGGATATTATTGTTACTGACTTGTTCACAAACAGTAAATGTCATTCTTTGCAGTACAAATCTTTGTAAACTTTGCAGAGAATTAATCTCTTATTAGTATTCTTTAAGTCTTTGGTTTGGCCTTTTTTGGTGCAAATATTGTTCGAAACTGGATGTTTGACAAATCACATTACTTTTTGTTACACACAAAAGGGTCTCTATATGAAAAAAAAGTTGAAAGTCATATAAGGGTTCTTTTGAAGAAAGATGTACCCATCTACCAGTCCCCATCTATCAGCTACTTACTCGGCTGCTGCTAAAAATAGGGATTTCAAATATTTTTTGAACTATTGACTTATTTTCCCAATAACCAAAATGTCACTGCAGCATTCTAGAAATGTCACAATTGTCACAATGTCACAATGATTATTCTTTATGTCTTTGGTTTGGCCTTTTTTGGGGCAAATATTGTTTGAAACTGGATGTTTGACAAATCACGTTATTTTTTGTTACACACAAAAGGGTCTCTATACGAAAAAAAAGTTGAAAGTCATATAAGGGTTCTTTTGAAGAAAGATGTACCCGTCTACCAGTACCCATCTATCAGCTACTTACTCGGCTGCTGCTAAAAATAGGGATTTCAAATATTTTTTGAACTATTGACTTATTTTCCCAATAACCAAAATGTCAGTGCAGCATTCTAGAAATGTCACAATGCATATGACATCACAACAGCGTTGACGTCACTACAAGTATATAAAGGTGAGCGCAAGCATTTATATGTCATTTCACTTGACAGATTTCAGCAGTTATAAAGTTGGAAGACAATAGAGTGAATTAAACCTAATCGTAGGTCAACTTTCCAGAACAAGGTACGGTTGAATAAGTCAATTTTGTAATTACAGAAGGCTATTTTCCATCTAATTGTATGTGTATGTACCTGTCTTTCTGTCTAAATGTCCACTTAGCTACTATAGCTAGAGCTTTTCTAATTTTATGATAAACGGTCTGTCTGCTGTAGTTTTATATAGTTATGGAATGCATTGACGTTCCACCTGTTTTCTCACACAAGGCTTTATGTCAAGCATAAGTGACTGCTTTTTATGCTATTTAGATTTTGCTGTTTTAAAGGTACAAGACAAGTAATATAAGTGATTAAACCAAATTTCATCACCATACCCGCCCTTTCATGTTAGATTGCTGTCTGTCCACCAAACTGTAAAAATGATTTATGCTTTTGACTTCACATCGCCTTTTCAGAACAAAGTATTCCAGGAGAGTCCTAAGAAAACTTGGACCAGGACAAATGGAGAAACAGAAGCGTCTTTTAGGCAGGAAGATGTAAGGCCTTTGCACTACAATGTTAAAAAATCTTAGAATAACAATATTAATTTTAAATGATTCTTATTTATACAGCATATTCCTTATAGAACCCAAAAGCTCAAGGTGCTTTACACTGCAATGAATGAACAGTATTTAGTAATAAAACATTGATCAAATAAAACAGTTAAAAGTCACAAAATATAAATGTAGAAAATGAAATTAATTGAAACAGAATTTAAATTAAACCGGCTAAACAAGCTGAACAATTAGATCAAGCTAAACAAGCCACTCTTTAATCTGTATTAAACACCAATAGAGCTTGCACTCTAAATACTTTCTGGACTATTCCAAAGTATCGGAACGATGAAACATGAAACAGATGAAACATGTTTCATCAACCTTGTTATTTTAAAAGATTAGGAAGTAATGTTAAAGGAATCAGTCTTATTTTCCTTATAATGTGCTAAAGTAGAATAAAATAATTTTGATTGTATTGTGCAATTAACAAAATACAACATGGACCTGAGCTCTATCAGTGATTCATCCATTAAATAGAGAATAAGAATAACAATCTATAAACTTAGACACAAGCTCTCTCAAAATAATTTGACCATGGATTTTAGTTCAGGCTGTTGATGTTTGAAGAATGACAAACGAACAACATTTCCTTATATATTTTTATTGTTTCCATAGTAAAATTCCTTCACCTCCAAAAGTGACACGGGCTTCTTCAGTATTTAAAAAGGTGAGTTTAAAATGGCCAAATTTGTTATTCATCAGAAAATGGAATTGTTGCTAATAAGTGAGATGTCAGCACAGTTGTTATGTTATCCTGATATTTAATTTCTTTTTATTCAACCTCTTCTATGGTTCTCAAAACAAGAGCAAGTCAAAAAGCACAAGACAAAACGAGAATAAACCTGTGAGGAATGACAGCAAAATGCTCCTTGATAGAGCCAAAAAAATCATCCCAGACTTGGAGAAGCTCGATATTGCACCAATCTTGACCCATTTTATGATGGATCTGACTCATGAGTATGCCATTTTTAAACCTTTTCTTCTTCTTCTTCTTCTTCTTCTTCTTCTTCTTCTTCTTCTTCTTCTTCTTCTTCTTCTGCTTTTTCAATTTATCATTTTTATTTTTGGTATAATTTTGAATGTATGAGATTTTTAGCATAAATATTAATTATAGTTCTAAAGAATGCTTTTATTCACATTCTTTTAGGCAGTGGACATCTATCCGGAAAGCAATCCCTAGTCCAGTAAGTCATACTACATTGCTTACACATCAACATATTTTAAATGGGATTCATATTAATTCTAAACCAAACAACCAAAACCATTTTGGAGCAATTTTCAATGTTCGCCTTTCTATGTTATCTCTCCTTTCTTTCACAGGAGACAAAGGTCATGATCTCTCATATGGGTTCATTCATTGCGGACATTGTCACTGAAGTAACTGTGATGGGTCTTCTTTCATCTCTGGAAGAAATGTTAGATGTTGATCTAAGATCAGTGTTGCTTTCAAATTCCAAGAAGGAAACTGCAGATTTGCTGAATGCTTTCCGTACCAGATATCGTGAGATAAATCATTCAGCTTCAGTCCACGTGAAGGAGGGAACAGCTCATATGGACTCTCTGAGCAGAGATGTTAGGACTGCGGTTATTGATACGCATCGCAGTTGCCTAGATGACTATGAGAGAGACCAAATTGTGATGAAATTCCACTCTACTATGGAAGATACAAATTCAGAAGCAGTGAGTGAGGTTCTGATAGGAGATACTGAGAGTCTGACATCGTTATCCTCAGATGTCCATGACGATGGTACATCTAGACCTATAAGTACCATTCCTATAGCTGGCTCTCCGGTTTCGGATATGCTTCAGCGCTTTGATGATGAGATGGAGGAATTTGCTGAACTGTCGCAAGACATCAATCCCCGCATAAAAGGAAGGACACATTTTTTGTCCCATCATTTAATAAATCCTGACCTTGAAGGGGTCTCATCTTGTGAGCTCTGTGGTATGGTCATGCCAATCTACCTAGAGCAGGATGACTTGAAATCATCACAGGCATCATCAGAGCTATGCACAGATAGTAGGAACACCTCCTCCGACGTCATGGCAAGCCAAGTTATGGAGTTGGTTGTCCCACAATCTGTGAAGAAGGCTCAAGAGTCCCCCAGTGTACACAATGACTGGTCTTCCCTGTTCAGCATCGATATACATAGCTCTCCATCACTACAGTCTGAGATGTCTGCTAGGTCACCATGTACTGAGCCTGCTCTGGACAATCAGAGCAAAACCATGAAAGCCCAGAAGGGGAGATTGCATTTCCTATTCCCCTTCAGTAAGGTCTCAAAGAACTTAAAGGTAAAACATTTGACTTATTTCTTATTTAGATTTTGTTACATTGTTAATTTTTAAAGTAGTGCATATTTGAATTTCATTTCACACTGAATGTGTATATATCACTTTGCATAAATGACATAATTTGTTCTAAATTATATTCTGTTGCATTATTACTGGTTTGTATCTGTACTTTTAGTTATAAATGTACTTATGCTCTGATATTTCTCTACTAAATCATTGTTTTGTTTTTGTTAGAAACTCAAAAAGAAAAGCAAGGAGCACCCTAACACTGTAGCTGCTGCTGCAACTACAGGTAAGAACATATTGCTAGAAACACATATGACAATTTAGTTGTTAGACAGAATATCACAGTTATATCCATTTTTTAAAAATCAATAACTTTTTTGTCTTATGATAGGTAGTGAAGATGTTTCCCCCATCTCGTCACGTTTCACGAGGATGTTATCGTTCTTTAGAAGGCAACGCTCAAATCATCAATAAAGCCTGAAACATCAATTTGCTGAAAATGTGCAAAAATGGCTGGTTTTTGATTACATTTACATTTACATTTACAGTATTTAGCAGATGCTCTTATCCAGAGCGTCTTACAAAAGTGCTTTGTCCTTTACTCATAGAATATCTTAGTACAGTACAGTAGGTTAGAGTCCCACATACCAATGAACTAGAATACTGTAGAATACAGGGATCAATGCTGATACCTAGAAGTACAAAATACATAAGGTCTATCTTAAACAATGATAAGTGCAATAAACAATAAGTGCTAGAGTTTTTTAAACAACATAAACAATACCCTACAATAAGTACAAATTTAGTCAGTCAATATGGGAGCAGTTTCAGTTGTCCTTTAACTAGGCTGCAAATAGATGAGTCTTCAGTCTGCATTTGAAGACTGCAAGGGACTCTGCTGACCGGACAGCAAGTGGGAGTTCATTTCACCATCTTGGAGCCAGGACAGAAAATAGTCTCGATGCTTGTCGTCAATGAGAACTGAAGCAAGGAATTTCAAGCCGAGCCGTACTTGAGTTTCAAAGTGCTCGAGCAACGGATCGCGCTTTGACCATTGACTTCATGTATGAAGGGGATGATCCATTTTTGGCTTTTGTAGGCAAGCATCAAAGTTTTAAATCTGATGTGTGCAGCTACTGGGAGCCAGTGAAGGGAGTGCAGCAGTGGAGTAACGTGTAAACTTCGGAAGATTGAAGACCAGTCGTGCTGCTGCATTCTGGACAAGTTGTAGAGGGCTGATGGCTCTTAGAGGAAGACCAGCAAATAGCGAGTTGCAGTAGTCTAGCTTTGAGATCACAAAAGACTACACAAGCACCTGGGTAGCGTCCTGTGAGAGATAGGGCAGAATGTTTCATATGTTACAAAGGAGAAATCTGCAAGACCGTGTTAGATTAGAGAAGAATGTCAAAGGCTGCTGAAAGGACTAGAAGAATCAAAACAGATGACTGTTTGGCAGCTTTACCAGCATGAAGTTTTTCCGTCACTGCTATGAGGGCCGTTTCCGTAGAATGTGCCGGTTTGTAGCCAGACCGATTGATCACTTTATGCAAGTGCATGTACAACCAATGTTTCAGGAACTTCTTACTTATTAGGTTTCATACCTCAAATGTTAATCAAAATGAAGATTTTGAGGAAAATAAGTTTAATATGTAACTTTTCTCCAAAATATACCCACCACTTTACTGGATATTATTGATCCTGATTTGTTCACAAACAGTAAATGTCATGCTTTACAGTACAAATCTTTGTAAATTTTGCAGATAATTAATCTCTTATTAGTATTCTTTAAGTCTTTGGTTTGGTCTTATTTGGGGCATATTTTGTTTGAAATTGGATGTTTGACAAATCACATTATTTTTTTGTTACACATAAAAGGGTCTCTTTACATGAAGAAAAAAAATTGAAAGTCATAAAAAGGTACTTTTGAATAGAATGCAGAACTGGGTGAGGATGCTGGTGTCAAAGGTGTGTTTCTCTATATATCCAGACTCCTATGCAGGGCACACAATAAAATACGTGAAAGGTTGCCAGAGCATACATTGGGACATGCACCCACATGGGCAGCATATCTGCTGCGTGTGCCTGGGTGTGCCCATGCATGCACGATTGGGAATCATTCACGCTGTTACACTGGTTGGGGCAGGACGACGTGGAGTCGCTCTTGTCACTGGAGTTCTTCTTGCCGCTCTCCGAGCACAAGTCGCCCTGCAGTGCATCGAACAGCACGGGGTTCAGATGGACATACTCCCCCGATACCACCTCGATTACTGCAGGGAAACAGAAGAAGGGCACGTGGGGATCATATGTACTATGAGCTAGGACAATTTCTGCTGTTTTACAACAGTTTTGCATAGTTACAGATAAACTGTTCATACTATTACATTATTGCAGACTGAAGATAAAAAACTCCTACCTTCCTCATGAAGCCTTTTTAAATCATAAAAAGATAATAAACAAAATATGCTTCAATATATCAGCACAGTATAAAGTACAGACTATATAGTATAAAAATGTAATATTTCAAATGCACAGACAAAGACATGGTATATAATTTTGCCATATCAAACACAGACCATTGTAAATCCGTATTATTCCACTTTAATATCAGATATTAGTATGCGGTGTCCTTACACCTTTGTCTTGTCTGACAGTAATTGACTATGCCATCCAATAATGATAGCTGGAAGAATTTTATCTGTGCTTTACAAATTCCCAGACAATGCAGTTTCATTGCTGCACCTAACAGAGTGTTCCATGCAAAGAGAACAGGCTTGCTCAGATTTTTGGGTATTGACATTAAGACAGTTATATTGGGTGGAACAGCTACCCTTTGAAATGACAAAGAAGGATTTCTTTTAAACTCAAACGCTATCCTCTATCTGTCACGATACAGCCCCCTCGTCCCAGACGTGTGTGTGTGTGGGTGTGCATGTGTGTGTGTTTTTCTGCATTGCCATGCCCTCCCCATATATCAAACTTCTTCCTCTTTTCGTGTCGTTACGGTTTATGAATGTAAAGTCTTGTGTAGTCATTGGTTGCTTGTGTTTAACCTTACGTGAGCATATGTGCTAAGTTGTCTTCATTGTGTCTGTCAATAAACGTCATTGTCTTCTACACGGCTTGCCTTTGTATCCTGCCAATCGAAACACCAACCGCCAAAGGATGCCAGGAAAGAAGCGCAAAAAGAGGAACTGGAAGAAAAGGCATGACCACTCTTCCACAGCCCCTGCAGGGAAACCGTCCATCTTTATGGACACACTCCACAGTTTGTAGAGTTCTACAAACCCTCGACAGACTACTGGAACTGGTACGATTACGACCAATATCCAGGTCCTATTATCCATCTTGGGACTACCGAGAGGGTTAAGAGGAAGATGGCAGGAGGAAGGTTTATACCACATCAGCCTCCAGTCGGACTCGGGGGTCGATCGCTTGTAGGATCCAGCAATGAAGGTGGAGGAGGCCCTCCAGGAGGATCCTCCCACTGTTATGGACACCGGGTCAGCGCACTCCAGGAGCGACGAGCCTCCGGCATACAAGGCTTTGCCCAAGGCACGCCATTCTGGAGCCAGGAAGGTACCCCGCGTGACTGGCAGAGAGGCGTGATCATCTGAGGACAATCTCTCCCCTAAGACACACAGCCCCAGAGCTAGTGTGCCTCTGCATACGCCTCGTAGAGGCAAGAAGGAAGCCTCACCAGTGCCCGCCCCAGAGACAGGCAAAACCGCTGGTGTGCTTCCTGGCACGTCTGCCCCGAAACCAGAGAAGCCGCCGCCACCCACGTCTGCGAGGGACGACCCCCCCAGACTGGTCAGACGTCGACTCACCTAACGACTGGGAGACAAGCTGGTGTTCATGCCAGCTTCCCTGGACTAGAACCATTTAGGTGTTCTTATTCATGTCCCTATCACTGTGCCCCTCTCTGTCACACTTAACGTACCGGTCATTTTGTGCCACTTTGTGTCTGTTCCTGTTTCTGTTACTGTGTCCATCCCTGTGTCTGTTGTCATCTTGGTCCCTGTCTTCCTCCCATCAGTCCTGCTTGCGGTGGCCCGTGTCGGTCGCTCGGTCCTCCAGCCGATTTGGCCTTGATCTGGGGGCCATAGCCTGACAGGTTGCCGTCGCTTGGTTGGGGAAGGGTTCTGTCACGTTTTGGCCCCCTACTCCCAGAAGTGCGTGTGTGTGTATTTGTGTGTGTGTGTGTGTGTGTGAGTGTATGTATATGTGTGTGTGTGTGTGTGTGTGTGTGTGTGTGTGTGTGTGTTTGTGTGCGGGTGTTCATCTGCATGGCCTGAACATGCTTACACATATGTGTATTTGTGTATTTTGAATATGCTATGTCTGCTTTTTCCCTGGCAATTTTCTTCATTTCCTGCAACAAAATGCTGTTGGTTGTCTCAGAGAGGAGTGTATCGTAGTGCTGCTTATAGCTGTTCCATTCACAATTGCACTTAAAGCAAACCTAAAGGCAAAATGAGTCGTGAGTAACACCACAGCTGCTTAAGAGGTACCATAGAAACAATCCACCAGCCATGAGGATCAAGCCATACGTCTACATTTTCTCTTTCATGAGCATAATTTCTTTCTCTGTTTATAACAGTATAATTACAGGAGGTAAAAGCAGATACAGTACTCCATTTACATGTACACCAGGTTTGCAGGAGCAATGAAATTCCATTTCAAAGATGCTCTGGAGGATGTAGAAACTATGAAGATGAGAAAAGCGTTGGCAGCCGTTGAGAGGAGGCTGAATAGTTTCTGTGGTACATCAGGTTACTTCACTCAATTCACTCAGTTCAACTTCAGATGAAGAAAAATTGTGAGAAAAAGTTGATGTCCAGCTGCCCAAAAGCCCTGCATCCCGTCTTTAACTTGTGTGATCGCTTTAGAGGTGTCAGCAGTCCAAACAGAGTCTGATTCCAAAGGCGAATCCCTCGGAATGCTTCAATTATGGTATGTATCATGAGGAGGACATTGGGTATCCACAGGTTCCTCTTGGAAATATTTCCAACCACATCAGCAAGTTTTAGTATAAGTAACTTATGTTAGAGACTTATTGTTAATTTCATATTGTTGTGTAAAATTTCTTTTCGTTTTCAGTACCTATGAAAGATTTTGTCTGTTTTCTTGCTTTTTTTTTACCAAGTTTATTTTTCTGTATGTGATGTTGTTATTAATTCCATTCTTTTCTAGGCTTATTTACATTTCCATTCACGATATTTAGCAGATGTTTTTATCCAGAGTGACTTACAAAAGTGCTTTATCATTTACTCAAGGAATGAATACATCCTAGCCAGTGCAGTAATGTAGAGTCCAAGATACCATTGAACTAGAATACTGTTGAAATACAGGGATCAGTGCTGATGCCTAGAAGTGCAAAATACTCTATAACAGATATCGATACGTTCAGAAAACAATACTCTATAATAAGTACCAGAGGTTCAGTTACTCAACATAGGTGTAGGATCAGTGCTCATTTAAATATTCCACAAATAGATGGGTCTTCAGTCTGCGTTTGAAGACCACAAGGGACTCTGCTGTCCAAACAGTAAACAGACATTTGTTCCACCATCTAGGATCCAAGATAGAGAATACCCTCGATACTTGTCTTCCATGAGACTTGAAGCATGGTGTTTGAAGCCAAGCCCTACTTGAGGTTCGACGTACTCAAGGTACAGATCGGGCTTTTACCATTGACATCAAATATTGAGGGACATTTTTGGCTTTGTAGGCAAACATTCAGGTTTTAATCTGATGTGTGCAGCTATAGGAAGCCAATAAAGGGAGACCGGTCGAGACCAGTCTTGCTGATGTGTTTTGGACAAATTGTAGAGGTCTGATGTCTCGGAGGAAGACCAGCAAGTAGCGAGTTGCAGTAGTCTAGCCTTGAGATTACAAGAGACTGCACAAGCACCTGGGTAGCTTCCTGTGAGAGAACGGGCCGAATCCTTCGTATGTTACAAAGGAGAAATCTGCAAGACCGTGTTAGATTAGAGAAGAATGTCAAAGGCTGCTGAAAGGACTAGAAGAATCAAAACAGATGACTGTTTGGCAGCTTTGCCAGCATGAAGTTTTTTCGTCACATGCTATGAGGGCCGTGTCTGTAGAATGTGCCGGTTTATAGCCAGACCGATTGATCACTTTATGCAAGTGCATGTACAACCAATGTTTCAGGAACTTCTTACTTATTAGGTTTCATACCTCAAATGTTAATCAAAATGAAGATTTTGAGGAAAATACGTTTAATATGTAACTTTTCTCCAAAATATACCCACCACTTTACTGGATATTATTGTTACTGACTTGTTCACAAACAGTAAATGTCATTCTTTGCAGTACAAATCTTTGTAAACTTTGCAGAGAATTAATTTATTATGATTATTCTTTATGTCTTTGGTTTGGCCTTTTTTGGGGCAAA
Source organism: Electrophorus electricus (assembly GCF_041902795.1). Taxonomy (NCBI): domain Eukaryota; kingdom Metazoa; phylum Chordata; class Actinopteri; order Gymnotiformes; family Gymnotidae; genus Electrophorus; species Electrophorus electricus. The sequence continues at coordinate 16,496,325 of NC_137505.1, read as the reverse complement.
TATTGTTCGAAACTGGATGTTTGACAAATCACATTACTTTTTGTTTCTATATGAAAAAAAAGTTGAAAGTCATATAAGAGTTCTTTTGAAGAAAGATGTACCCATCTACCAGTCCCCATCTATCAGCTACTTACTCGGCTGCTGCTAAAAATAGGGATTTCAAATATTTTTTGAACTATTGACTTATTTTCCCAATAACCAAAATGTCAGTGCAGCATTCTAGAAATGTCACAATTGTCACAATGTCACAATGATTATTCTTTATGTCTTTGGTTTGGCCTTTTTTGGGGCAAATATTGTTTGAAACTGGATGTTTGACAAATCACGTTATTTTTTGTTACACACAAAAGGGTCTCTATACGAAAAAAAAGTTGAAAGTCATATAAGGGTTCTTTTGAAGAAAGATGTACCTGTCTACCTGTACCCATCTATCAGCTACTTACTCGGCTGCTGCTACAAATAGGGATTTCAAATATTTTTTGAACTATTGACTTATTTTCCCAATAACCAAAATGTCAGTGCAGCATTCTAGAAATGTCACAATGCATATGACATCACAACATCTTTGACGTCACTACAAGTATATAAAGGTGAGCGCAAGCATTTATATGTCATTTCACTTGACAGATTTCAGCAGTTATAAAGTTGGAAGACAATAGAGTGAATTAAACCTAATCGTAGGTCAACTTTCCAGAACAAGGTACGGTTGAATAAGTCAATTTTGTAATTACAGAAGGCTATTTTCCATCTAATTGTATGTGTATGTATCTGTCTGTCTGTCTAAATGTCCGCTTAGCTACTATAGCTAGAGCTTTTCTAATTTTATGATGAACGGTCTGTCTGCTGTAGTTTTATATAGTTATGGAATGCATTGACGTTCCACCTGTTTTCTCACACAAGGCTTTATGTCAAGCATAAGCGACTGCTTTTTATGCTATTTAGATTTTGCTGTTTTAAAGGTACAAGACAAGTAATATAAGTGATTAAACCAAATTTCATCACCATACCCGCCCTTTCATGTTAGATTGCTGTCTGTCCACCAAACTGTAAAAATGATTTATGCTTTTGACTTCATATCGCCTTTTCAGAACAAAGTATTCCAGGAGAGTCTTAAGAAAACTTGGACCAGGACAAATGGAGAAACAGAAGCGTCTTTTAGGCAGGAAGATGTAAGGCCTTTGCACTACAATGTTAAAAAATCTTAGAATAACAATATTAATTTTAAATGATTCTTATTTATACAGCATATTCCTTATAGAACCCAAAAGCTCAAGGTGCTTTACACTGCAATGAACGAACAGTATTCAGTAATAAAACATTGATCAAATAAAACAGTTAAAAGTCACAAAATATAAATGTAGAAAATGAAATTAATTGAAACAGAATTTAAATTAAACCGGCTAAACAACCTGAACAATTAGATCAAGCTAAACAAGCCACTCTTTAATCTGTATTAAACACCAATAGAGCTTGCACTCTAAATACTTTCTGGACTATTCCAAAGTATCGGAACGATGAAACATGAAACAGATGAAACATGTTTCGTCAACCTTGTTATTTTAAAAGATTAGGAAGTAATGTTAAAGGAATCAGTCTTATTTTCCTTATAATGTGCTAAAGTAGAATAAAATAATTTTGATTGTATTGTGCAATTAACAAAATACAACATGGACCTGAGCTCTATCAGTGATTCATCCATTAAATAGAGATTAAGAAAAACAATCTATAAACTTAGACACAAGCTCTCTCAAAATGATTTGACCATGGATTTTAGTTCAGGCTGTTGATGTTTGAAGAATGACAAACGAACAACATTTCCTTATATATTTTTGTTGTTTCCATAGTAAAATTCCTTCACCTCCAAAAGTGACACGGGCTTCTTCAGTATTTAAAAAGGTGAGTTTAAAATGGCCAAATTTGTTATTCATCAGAAAATGGAATTGTTGCTAATAAGTGAGATGTCAGCACAGTTGTTATGTTATCCTGATATTTAATTTCTTTTTATTCAACCTCTTCTATGGTTCTCAAAACAAGAGCAAGTCAAAAAGCACAAGACAAAACGAGAATAAACCTGTGAGGAATGACAGCAAAATGCTCCTTGATAGAGCCAAAAAAATCATCCCAGACTTGGAGAAGCTCGATATTGCACCAATCTTGACCCATTTTGTGATGGATCTGACTCATGAGTATGCCATTTTTAAACCTTTTCTTCTTCTTCTTCTTCTTCTTCTTCTTCTTCTTCTTCTTCTTCTTCTTCTTCTTCTTCTTCTTCTTCTTCTTCTTCTGCTTTTTCAATTTATCATTTTTATTTTTGGTATAATTTTGAATGTATGAGATTTTTAGCATAAATATTAATTATAGTTCTAAAGAATGCTTTTATTCACATTCTTTAAGGCAGTGGACATCTATCCGGAAAGCAATCCCTAGTCCAGTAAGTCATACTACATTGCTTACACTTCAACATATTTTAAATGGGATTCATATTAATTCTAAACCAAACAACCAAAACCATTTTGGAGCAATTTTCAATGTTCGCCTTTCTATGTTATCTCTCCTTTCTTTCACAGGAGACAAAGGTCATGATCTCTCATATGGGTTCATTCATTGCGGACATTGTCACTGAAGTAACTGTGATGGGTCTTCTTTCATCTCTGGAAGAAATGTTAGATGTTGATCTAAGATCAGTGTTGCTTTCAAATTCCAAGAAGGAAACTGCAGATTTGCTGAATGCTTTCCGTACCAGATATCGTGAGATAAATCATTCAGCTTCAGTCCACGTGAAGGAGGGGACAGCTCATATGGACTCTCTAAGCAGAGATGTTAAGACTGCAGTTATTGATACACATCGCAGTTGCCTAGATGACTATGAGAGAGACCAAATTGTGATGAAATTCCACTCTACTATGGAAGATACAAATTCAGAAGCAGTGAGTGAGGTTCTGATAGGAGATACTGAGAGTCTGACATCGTTATCCTCAGATGTCCATGACGATGGTACATCTAGACCTATAAGTACCATTCCTATAGCTGGCTCTCCGGTTTCGAATATGCTTCAGCGCTTTGATGATGAGATGGAGGAATTTTCTGAACTGTCACAAGACATCAATCCCCGCATAAAAGGAAGGACACATTTTTTGTCCCATCATTTAATAAATCCTGACCTTGAAGGGGTCTCATCTTGTGAGCTCTGTGGTATGGTCATGCCAATCTACCTAGAGCAGGATGACTTGAAATCATCACAGGCATCATCAGAGCTATGCACAGATAGTAGGAACACCTCCTCCGACGTCATGGCAAGCCAAGTTATGGAGTTGGTTGTCCCACCATCTGTGAAGAAGGCTCAAGAGTCCCCCAGTGTACACAATGACTGGTCTTCCCTGTTCAGCATCGATATACATAGCTCTCCATCACTACAGTCTGAGATGTCTGCTAGGTCACCATGTACTGAGCCTGCTCTGGACAATCAGAGCAAAACCATGAAAGCCCAGAAGGGGAGATTGCATTTCCTATTCCCCTTCAGTAAGGTCTCAAAGAACTTAAAGGTAAAACATTTGACTTATTTCTTATTTAGATTTTGTTACATTGTTAATTTTTAAAGTAGTGCATATTTGAATTTCATTTCACACTGAATGTGTATATATCACTTTGCATAAATGACATAATTTGTTCTAAATTATATTCTGTTGCATTATTACTGGTTTGTATCTGTACTTTTAGTTATAAATGTACTTATGCTCTGATATTTCTCTACTAAATCATTGTTTTGTTTTTGTTAGAAACTCAAAAAGAAAAGCAAGGAGCACCCTAACACTGTAGCTGCTGCTGCAACTACAGGTAAGAACATATTGCTAGAAACACATATGACAATTTAGTTGTTAGACAGAATATCACAGTTATATCCATTTTTTAAAAATCAATAACTTTTTTGTCTTATGATAGGTAGTGAAGATGTTTCCCCCATCTCGTCATGTTTCACGAGGATGTTATCGTTCTTTACAAGGCAACGCTCAAATCATCAATAAAGCCTGAAACATCAATTTGCTGAAAATGTGCAAAAATGGCTGGTTTTTGATTACATTTACATTTACATTTACAGTATTTAGCAGATGCTCTTATCCAGAGCGTCTTACAAAAGTGCTTTGTCCTTTACTCATAGAATATCTTAGTACAGTACAGTAGGTTAGAGTCCCACATACCAATGAACTAGAATACTGTAGAATACAGGGATCAATGCTGATACCTAGAAGTACAAAATACATAAGGTCTATCTTAAACAATGATAAGTGCAATAAACAATAAGTGCTAGAGTTTTTTAAACAACATAAACAATACCCTACAATAAGTACAAATTTAGTCAGTCAATATGGGAGCAGTTTCAGTTGTCCTTTAACTAGGCTGCAAATAGATGAGTCTTCAGTCTGCATTTGAAGACTGCAAGGGACTCTGCTGACCGGACAGCAAGTGGGAGTTCATTTCACCATCTTGGAGCCAGGACAGAAAATAGTCTCGATGCTTGTCGTCAATGAGAACTGAAGCAAGGAATTTCAAGCCGAGCCGTACTTGAGTTTCAAAGTGCTCGAGCAACGGATCGCGCTTTGACCATTGACTTCATGTATGAAGGGGATGATCCATTTTTGGCTTTTGTAGGCAAGCATCAAAGTTTTAAATCTGATGTGTGCAGCTACTGGGAGCCAGTGAAGGGAGTGCAGCAGTGGAGTAACGTGTAAACTTCGGAAGATTGAAGACCAGTCGTGCTGCTGCATTCTGGACAAGTTGTAGAGGGCTGATGGCTCTTAGAGGAAGACCAGCAAATAGCGAGTTGCAGTAGTCTAGCTTTGAGATCACAAAAGACTACACAAGCACCTGGGTAGCGTCCTGTGAGAGATAGGGCAGAATGTTTCATATGTTACAAAGGAGAAATCTGCAAGACCGTGTTAGATTAGAGAAGAATGTCAAAGGCTGCTGAAAGGACTAGAAGAATCAAAACAGATGACTGTTTGGCAGCTTTACCAGCATGAAGTTTTTCCGTCACTGCTATGAGGGCCGTTTCTGTAGAATGTGCCGGTTTGTAGCCAGACCGATTGATCACTTTATGCAAGTGCATGTACAACCAATGTTTCAGGAACTTCTTACTTATTAGGTTTCATACCTCAAATGTTAATCAAAATGAAGATTTTGAGGAAAATAAGTTTAATATGTAACTTTTCTCCAAAATATACCCACCACTTTACTGGATATTATTGATCCTGATTTGTTCACAAACAGTAAATGTCATGCTTTACAGTACAAATCTTTGTAAATTTTGCAGATAATTAATCTCTTATTAGTATTCTTTAAGTCTTTGGTTTGGTCTTATTTGGGGCATATTTTGTTTGAAATTGGATGTTTGACAAATCACATTATTTTTTTGTTACACATAAAAGGGTCTCTTTACATGAAGAAAAAAAATTGAAAGTCATAAAAAGGTACTTTTGAATAGAATGCAGAACTGGGTGAGGATGCTGGTGTCAAAGGTGTGTTTCTCTATATATCCAGACTCCTATGCAGGGCACACAATAAAATACGTGAAAGGTTGCCAGAGCATACATTGGGACATGCACCCACATGGGCAGCATATCTGCTGCGTGTGCCTGGGTGTGCCCATGCATGCACGATTGGGAATCATTCACGCTGTTACACTGGTTGGGGCAGGACGACGTGGAGTCGCTCTTGTCACTGGAGTTCTTCTTGCCGCTCTCCGAGCACAAGTCGCCCTGCAGTGCATCGAACAGCACGGGGTTCAGATGGACATACTCCCCCGATACCACCTCGATTACTGCAGGGAAACAGAAGAAGGGCACGTGGGGATCATATGTACTATGAGCTAGGACAATTTCTGCTGTTTTACAACAGTTTTGCATAGTTACAGATAAACTGTTCATACTATTACATTATTGCAGACTGAAGATAAAAAACTCCTACCTTCCTCATGAAGCCTTTTTAAATCATAAAAAGATAATAAACAAAATATGCTTCAATATATCAGCACAGTATAAAGTACAGACTATATAGTATAAAAATGTAATATTTCAAATGCACAGACAAAGACATGGTATATAATTTTGCCATATCAAACACAGACCATTGTAAATCCGTATTATTCCACTTTAATATCAGATATTAGTATGCGGTGTCCTTACACCTTTGTCTTGTCTGACAGTAATTGACTATGCCATCCAATAATGATAGCTGGAAGAATTTTATCTGTGCTTTACAAATTCCCAGACAATGCAGTTTCATTGCTGCACCTAACAGAGTGTTCCATGCAAAGAGAACAGGCTTGCTCAGATTTTTGGGTATTGACATTAAGACAGTTATATTGGGTGGAACAGCTACCCTTTGAAATGACAAAGAAGGATTTCTTTTAAACTCAAACGCTATCCTCTATCTGTCACGATACAGCCCCCTCGTCCCAGACGTGTGTGTGTGTGGGTGTGCATGTGTGTGTGTTTTTCTGCATTGCCATGCCCTCCCCATATATCAAACTTCTTCCTCTTTTCGTGTCGTTACGGTTTATGAATGTAAAGTCTTGTGTAGTCATTGGTTGCTTGTGTTTAACCTTACGTGAGCATATGTGCTAAGTTGTCTTCATTGTGTCTGTCAATAAACGTCATTGTCTTCTACACGGCTTGCCTTTGTATCCTGCCAATCGAAACACCAACCGCCAAAGGATGCCAGGAAAGAAGCGCAAAAAGAGGAACTGGAAGAAAAGGCATGACCACTCTTCCACAGCCCCTGCAGGGAAACCGTCCATCTTTATGGACACACTCCACAGTTTGTAGAGTTCTACAAACCCTCGACAGACTACTGGAACTGGTACGATTACGACCAATATCCAGGTCCTATTATCCATCTTGGGACTACCGAGAGGGTTAAGAGGAAGATGGCAGGAGGAAGGTTTATACCACATCAGCCTCCAGTCGGACTCGGGGGTCGATCGCTTGTAGGATCCAGCAATGAAGGTGGAGGAGGCCCTCCAGGAGGATCCTCCCACTGTTATGGACACCGGGTCAGCGCACTCCAGGAGTGACGAGCCTCCGGCATACAAGGCTTTGCCCAAGGCACGCCATTCTGGAGCCAGGAAGGTACCCCGCGTGACTGGCAGAGAGGCGTGATCATCTGAGGACAATCTCTCCCCTAAGACACACAGCCCCAGAGCTAGTGTGCCTCTGCATACGCCTCGTAGAGGCAAGAAGGAAGCCTCACCAGTGCCCGCCCCAGAGACAGGCAAAACCGCTGGTGTGCTTCCTGGCACGTCTGCCCCGAAACCAGAGAAGCCGCCGCCACCCACGTCTGCGAGGGACGACCCCCCCAGACTGGTCAGACGTCGACTCACCTAACGACTGGGAGACAAGCTGGTGTTCATGCCAGCTTCCCTGGACTACAACCATTTAGGTGTTCTTATTCATGTCCCTATCACTGTGCCCCTCTCTGTCACACTTAACGTACCGGTCATTTTGTGCCACTTTGTGTCTGTTCCTGTTTCTGTTACTGTGTCCATCCCTGTGTCTGTTGTCATCTTGGTCCCTGTCTTCCTCCCATCAGTCCTGCTTGCGGTGGCCCGTGTCGGTCGCTCGGTCCTCCAGCCGATTTGGCCTTGATCTGGGGGCCATAGCCTGACAGGTTGCCGTCGCGTGGTTGGGGAAGGGTTCTGTTACGTTTTGGCCCCCTACTCCCAGAAGTGCGTGTGTGTGTATTTGTGTGTGTGTGTGTGTGTGTGTGTGTGTGTGAGTGTATGTATATGTGTGTGTGTGTGTGTGTGTGTGTGTGTGTGTGTGTGTGTGTGTTTGTGTGCGGGTGTTCATCTGCATGGCCATGCCCTCCCCATGTATCACACCTGTTCCTCATTTTGTGTCATTACAGTTCATGAATATAAAGTGTTGTGTAGCCATTTTTGCTTGTTGGTGTTCTACACGACTCACCTTTCCATGCAAAGCCTCCCAGCGTTCCACTATCTAATGTACCATGTGTAGATATGTGTCCACTATCTAATGTACAACTGGGCTGAATTTTAAGGCTCTGAAGAAAAACATCTGGCATGAACACCAAACTACAATAAGCACAGTGTTATCAGTTAAAGCTGAATAGTGGCTTCACTTCTATAACCATATAGCTTAGTAAAGTGAAGAGAAGATCATGGGAAATGGAGTTTATTAGTATATCATTGCTGTTCTGATGACTACAGAACACTGGGCATCTGGGAGAAGTAAATAGATGCTGAGGCATCTGAGCATACACAGCCAACGTCGTCCTCTCACACATGTATATAGTCTATATACATCTGACTCTATGTTACTGAAGGAGGGAGAACATGTGTGGTATTTCAGCACATGAGAGAAATCAGAAGATTGAAGCAGTACTAATAAGACTGAGTCCTGTAACAAAGAATTTTGAGAGGAGAAAAGGCAGGAGATGTGAAGTAGAGTGAGTCGACCACACAGTCTACCTCACAGCTATCAAACTATGGCAAGGAAAGGAAGAATTAAGGAAGTTACCCGTGGACTGCCGTAATCTCATGGTGGCCAGTGAGAGTGAGTGAAAGTGTGTGTGTGTGTGTGTGTGTGTGTGTGTGCGTGCGTGCGTGCGTGCTTGCGTGCGTGTGTGTTCTGTCCCAGTCCAAGTGGAGAAGGTGTTAGTGATGAGTGCATACAGGTGCAGTGCAAAATTCCGCTTCTTGAACCTAACTAATACAACTACTCTTTCTAGTTTTACACAGCTCCATTTAACTGTTGGTGTGTGTGCACATGTGTGCACATGTGTGTGCTTTTAATGAGAAAAGGCCATATATGAGTAACCCCTGAACATGCTTACACATATGTGTATTTGTGTATTTTGAATATGCTATGTCTGCTTTTTCCCTGGCAATTTTCTTCATTTCCTGCAACAAAATGCTGTTGGTTGTCTCAGAGAGGAGTGTATCGTAGTGCTGCTTATAGCTGTTCCATTCACAATTGCACTTAAAGCAAACCTAAAGGCAAAATGAGTCGTGAGTAACACCACAGCTGCTTAAGAGGTACCATAGAAACAATCCACCAGCCATGAGGATCAAGCCATACGTCTACATTTTCTCTTTCATGAGCATAATTTCTTTCTCTGTTTATAACAGTATAATTACAGGAGGTAAAAGCAGATACAGTACTCCATTTACATGTACACCAGGTTTGCAGGAGCAATGAAATTCCATTTCAAAGATGCTCTGGAGGATGTAGAAACTATGAAGATGAGAAAAGCGTTGGCAGCCGTTGAGAGGAGGCTGAATAGTTTCTGTGGTACATCAGGTTACTTCACTCAATTCACTCAGTTCAACTTCAGATGAAGAAAAATTGTGAGAAAAAGTTGATGTCCAGCTGCCCAAAAGCCCTGCATCCCGTCTTTAACTTGTGTGATCGCTTTAGAGGTGTCAGCAGTCCAAACAGAGTCTGATTCCAAAGGCGAATCCCTCGGAATGCTTCAATTATGGTATGTATCATGAGGAGGACATTGGGTATCCACAGGTTCCTCTTGGAAATATTTCCAACCACATCAGCAAGTTTTAGTATAAGTAACTTATGTTAGAGACTTATTGTTAATTTCATATTGTTGTGTAAAATTTCTTTTCGTTTTCAGTACCTATGAAAGATTTTGTCTGTTTTCTTGCTTTTTTTTTACCAAGTTTATTTTTCTGTATGTGATGTTGTTATTAATTCCATTCTTTTCTAGGCTTATTTACATTTCCATTCACGATATTTAGCAGATGTTTTTATCCAGAGTGACTTACAAAAGTGCTTTATCATTTACTCAAGGAATGAATACATCCTAGCCAGTGCAGTAATGTAGAGTCCAAGATACCATTGAACTAGAATACTGTTGAAATACAGGGATCAGTGCTGATGCCTAGAAGTGCAAAATACTCTATAACAGATATCGATACGTTCAGAAAACAATACTCTATAATAAGTACCAGAGGTTCAGTTACTCAACATAGGTGTAGGATCAGTGCTCATTTAAATATTCCACAAATAGATGGGTCTTCAGTCTGCGTTTGAAGACCACAAGGGACTCTGCTGTCCAAACAGTAAACAGACATTTGTTCCACCATCTAGGATCCAAGATAGAGAATACCCTCGATACTTGTCTTCCATGAGACTTGAAGCATGGTGTTTGAAGCCAAGCCATACTTGAGGTTCGACGTACTCAAGGTACAGATCGGGCTTTTACCATTGACATCAAATATTGAGGGACATTTTTGGCTTTGTAGGCAAACATTCAGGTTTTAATCTGATGTGTGCAGCTATAGGAAGCCAATAAAGGGAGACCGGTCGAGACCAGTCTTGCTGATGTGTTTTGGACAAATTGTAGAGGTCTGATGTCTCGGAGGAAGACCAGCAAGTAGCGAGTTGCAGTAGTCTAGCCTTGAGATTACAAGAGACTGCACAAGCACCTGGGTAGCTTCCTGTGAGAGAACGGGCCGAATCCTTCGTATGTTACAAAGGAGAAATCTGCAAGACCGTGTTAGATTAGAGAAGAATGTCAAAGGCTGCTGAAAGGACTAGAAGAATCAAAACAGATGACTGTTTGGCAGCTTTACCAGCATGAAGTTTTTTCGTCACATGCTATGAGGGCCGTGTCTGTAGAATGTGCCGGTTTGTAGCCAGACCGATTGATCACTTTATGCAAGTGCATGTACAACCAATGTTTCAGGAACTTCTTACTTATTAGGTTTCATACCTCAAATGTTAATCAAAATGAAGATTTTGAGGAAAATACGTTTAATATGTAACTTTTCTCCAAAATATACCCACCACTTTACTGGATATTATTGTTACTGACTTGTTCACAAACAGTAAATGTCATTCTTTGCAGTACAAATCTTTGTAAACTTTGCAGAGAATTAATTTATTATGATTATTCTTTATGTCTTTGGTTTGGCCTTTTTTGGGGCAAATATTGTTCGAAACTGGATGTTTGACAAATCACATTACTTTTTGTTTCTATATGAAAAAAAAGTTGAAAGTCATATAAGAGTTCTTTTGAAGAAAGATGTACCCATCTACCAGTCCCCATCTATCAGCTACTTACTCGGCTGCTGCTAAAAATAGGGATTTCAAATATTTTTTGAACTATTGACTTATTTTCCCAATAACCAAAATGTCAGTGCAGCATTCTAGAAATGTCACAATTGTCACAATGTCACAATGATTATTCTTTATGTCTTTGGTTTGGCCTTTTTTGGGGCAAATATTGTTTGAAACTGGATGTTTGACAAATCACGTTATTTTTTGTTACACACAAAAGGGTCTCTATACGAAAAAAAAGTTGAAAGTCATATAAGGGTTCTTTTGAAGAAAGATGTACCCGTCTACCTGTACCCATCTATCAGCTACTTACTCGGCTGCTGCTACAAATAGGGATTTCAAATAGTTTTTGAACTATTGACTTATTTTCCCAATAACCAAAATGTCAGTGCAGCATTCTAGAAATGTCACAATGCATATGACATCACAACATCTTTGACGTCACTACAAGTATATAAAGGTGAGCGCAAGCATTTATATGTCATTTCACTTGACAGATTTCAGCAGTTATAAAGTTGGAAGACAATAGAGTGAATTAAACCTAATCGTAGGTCAACTTTCCAGAACAAGGTACGGTTGAATAAGTCAATTTTGTAATTACAGAAGGCTATTTTCCATCTAATTGTATGTGTATGTATCTGTCTGTCTGTCTAAATGTCCGCTTAGCTACTATAGCTAGAGCTTTTCTAATTTTATGATGAACGGTCTGTCTGCTGTAGTTTTATATAGTTATGGAATGCATTGATGTTCCACCTGTTTTCTCACACAAGGCTTTATGTCAAGCATAAGCGACTGCTTTTTATGCTATTTAGATTTTGCTGTTTTAAAGGTACAAGACAAGTAATATAAGTGATTAAACCAAATTTCATCACCATACCCGCCCTTTCATGTTAGATTGCTGTCTGTCCACCAAACTGTAAAAATGATTTATGCTTTTGACTTCATATCGCCTTTTCAGAACAAAGTATTCCAGGAGAGTCTTAAGAAAACTTGGACCAGGACAAATGGAGAAACAGAAGCGTCTTTTAGGCAGGAAGATGTAAGGCCTTTGCACTACAATGTTAAAAAATCTTAGAATAACAATATTAATTTTAAATGATTCTTATTTATACAGCATATTCCTTATAGAACCCAAAAGCTCAAGGTGCTTTACACTGCAATGAACGAACAGTATTCAGTAATAAAACATTGATCAAATAAAACAGTTAAAAGTCACAAAATATAAATGTAGAAAATGAAATTAATTGAAACAGAATTTAAATTAAACCGGCTAAACAACCTGAACAATTAGATCAAGCTAAACAAGCCACTCTTTAATCTGTATTAAACACCAATAGAGCTTGCACTCTAAATACTTTCTGGACTATTCCAAAGTATCGGAACGATGAAACATGAAACAGATGAAACATGTTTCATCAACCTTGTTATTTTAAAAGATTAGGAAGTAATGTTAAAGGAATCAGTCTTATTTTCCTTATAATGTGCTAAAGTAGAATAAAATAATTTTGATTGTATTGTGCAATTAACAAAATACAACATGGACCTGAGCTCTATCAGTGATTCATCCATTAAATAGAGATTAAGAAAAACAATCTATAAACTTAGACACAAGCTCTCTCAAAATGATTTGACCATGGATTTTAGTTCAGGCTGTTGATGTTTGAAGAATGACAAACGAACAACATTTCCTTATATATTTTTGTTGTTTCCATAGTAAAATTCCTTCACCTCCAAAAGTGACACGGGCTTCTTCAGTATTTAAAAAGATGAGTTTAAAATGGCCAAATTTGTTATTCATCAGAAAATGGAATTGTTGCTAATAAGTGAGATGTCAGCACAGTTGTTATGTTATCCTGATATTTAATTTCTTTTTATTCAACCTCTTCTATGGTTCTCAAAACAAGAGCAAGTCAAAAAGCACAAGACAAAACGAGAATAAACCTGTGAGGAATGACAGCAAAATGCTCCTTGATAGAGCCAAAAAAATCATCCCAGACTTGGAGAAGCTCGATATTGCACCAATCTTGACCCATTTTGTGATGGATCTGACTCATGAGTATGCCATTTTTAAACCTTTTCTTCTTCTTCTTCTTCTTCTTCTTCTTCTTCTTCTTCTTCTTCTTCTTCTTCTTCTTCTTCTTCTGCTTTTTCAATTTATCATTTTTATTTTTGGTATAATTTTGAATGTATGAGATTTTTAGCATAAATATTAATTATAGTTCTAAAGAATGCTTTTATTCACATTCTTTAAGGCAGTGGACATCTATCCGGAAAGCAATCCCTAGTCCAGTAAGTCATACTACATTGCTTACACTTCAACATATTTTAAATGGGATTCATATTAATTCTAAACCAAACAACCAAAACCATTTTGGAGCAATTTTCAATGTTCGCCTTTCTATGTTATCTCTCCTTTCTTTCACAGGAGACAAAGGTCATGATCTCTCATATGGGTTCATTCATTGCGGACATTGTCACTGAAGTAACTGTGATGGGTCTTCTTTCATCTCTGGAAGAAATGTTAGATGTTGATCTAAGATCAGTGTTGCTTTCAAATTCCAAGAAGGAAACTGCAGATTTGCTGAATGCTTTCCGTACCAGATATCGTGAGATAAATCATTCAGCTTCAGTCCACGTGAAGGAGGGGACAGCTCATATGGACTCTCTAAGCAGAGATGTTAAGACTGCAGTTATTGATACACATCGCAGTTGCCTAGATGACTATGAGAGAGACCAAATTGTGATGAAATTCCACTCTACTATGGAAGATACAAATTCAGAAGCAGTGAGTGAGGTTCTGATAGGAGATACTGAGAGTCTGACATCGTTATCCTCAGATGTCCATGACGATGGTACATCTAGACCTATAAGTACCATTCCTATAGCTGGCTCTCCGGTTTCGAATATGCTTCAGCGCTTTGATGATGAGATGGAGGAATTTTCTGAACTGTCACAAGACATCAATCCCCGCATAAAAGGAAGGACACATTTTTTGTCCCATCATTTAATAAATCCTGACCTTGAAGGGGTCTCATCTTGTGAGCTCTGTGGTATGGTCATGCCAATCTACCTAGAGCAGGATGACTTGAAATCATCACAGGCATCATCAGAGCTATGCACAGATAGTAGGAACACCTCCTCCGACGTCATGGCAAGCCAAGTTATGGAGTTGGTTGTCCCACCCTCTGTGAAGAAGGCTCAAGAGTCCCCCAGTGTACACAATGACTGGTCTTCCCTGTTCAGCATCGATATACATAGCTCTCCATCACTACAGTCTGAGATGTCTGCTAGGTCACCATGTACTGAGCCTGCTCTGGACAATCAGAGCAAAACCATGAAAGCCCAGAAGGGGAGATTGCATTTCCTATTCCCCTTCAGTAAGGTCTCAAAGAACTTAAAGGTAAAACATTTGACTTATTTCTTATTTAGATTTTGTTACATTGTTAATTTTTAAAGTAGTGCATATTTGAATTTCATTTCACACTGAATGTGTATATATCACTTTGCATAAATGACATAATTTGTTCTAAATTATATTCTGTTGCATTATTACTGGTTTGTATCTGTACTTTTAGTTATAAATGTACTTATGCTCTGATATTTCTCTACTAAATCATTGTTTTGTTTTTGTTAGAAACTCAAAAAGAAAAGCAAGGAGCACCCTAACACTGTAGCTGCTGCTGCAACTACAGGTAAGAACATATTGCTAGAAACACATATGACAATTTAGTTGTTAGACAGAATATCACAGTTATATCCATTTTTTAAAAATCAATAACTTTTTTGTCTTATGATAGGTAGTGAAGATGTTTCCCCCATCTCGTCACGTTTCACGAGGATGTTATCGTTCTTTAGAAGGCAATGCTCAAATCATCAATAAAGCCTGAAACATCAATTTGCTGAAAATGTGCAAAAATGGCTGGTTTTTGATTACATTTACATTTACATTTACAGTATTTAGCAGATGCTCTTATCCAGAGCGTCTTACAAAAGTGCTTTGTCCTTTACTCATAGAATATCTTAGTACAGTACAGTAGGTTAGAGTCCCACATACCAATGAACTAGAATACTGTAGAATACAGGGATCAATGCTGATACCTAGAAGTACAAAATACATAAGGTCTATCTTAAACAATGATAAGTGCAATAAACAATAAGTGCTAGAGTTTTTTAAACAACATAAACAATACCCTACAATAAGTACAAATTTAGTCAGTCAATATGGGAGCAGTTTCAGTTGTCCTTTAACTAGGCTGCAAATAGATGAGTCTTCAGTCTGCATTTGAAGACTGCAAGGGACTCTGCTGACCGGACAGCAAGTGGGAGTTCATTTCACCATCTTGGAGCCAGGACAGAAAATAGTCTCGATGCTTGTCGTCAATGAGAACTGAAGCAAGGAATTTCAAGCCGAGCCGTACTTGAGTTTCAAAGTGCTCGAGCAACGGATCGCGCTTTGACCATTGACTTCATGTATGAAGGGGATGATCCATTTTTGGCTTTTGTAGGCAAGCATCAAAGTTTTAAATCTGATGCGTGCAGCTACTGGGAGCCAGTGAAGGGAGTGCAGCAGTGGAGTAACGTGTAAACTTCGGAAGATTGAAGACCAGTCGTGCTGCTGCATTCTGGACAAGTTGTAGAGGGCTGATGGCTCTTAGAGGAAGACCAGCAAATAGCGAGTTGCAGTAGTCTAGCTTTGAGATCACAAAAGACTACACAAGCACCTGGGTAGCGTCCTGTGAGAGATAGGGCAGAATGTTTCATATGTTACAAAGGAGAAATCTGCAAGACCGTGTTAGATTAGAGAAGAATGTCAAAGGCTGCTGAAAGGACTAGAAGAATCAAAACAGATGACTGTTTGGCAGCTTTACCAGCATGAAGTTTTTCCGTCACTGCTATGAGGGCCGTTTCTGTAGAATGTGCCGGTTTGTAGCCAGACCGATTGATCACTTTATGCAAGTGCATGTACAACCAATGTTTCAGGAACTTCTTACTTATTAGGTTTCATACCTCAAATGTTAATCAAAATGAAGATTTTGAGGAAAATAAGTTTAATATGTAACTTTTCTCCAAAATATACCCACCACTTTACTGGATATTATTGATCCTGATTTGTTCACAAACAGTAAATGTCATGCTTTACAGTACAAATCTTTGTAAATTTTGCAGATAATTAATCTCTTATTAGTATTCTTTAAGTCTTTGGTTTGGTCTTATTTGGGGCATATTTTGTTTGAAATTGGATGTTTGACAAATCACATTATTTTTTTGTTACACATAAAAGGGTCTCTTTACATGAAGAAAAAAAATTGAAAGTCATAAAAAGGTACTTTTGAATAGAATGCAGAACTGGGTGAGGATGCTGGTGTCAAAGGTGTGTTTCTCTATATATCCAGACTCCTATGCAGGGCACACAATAAAATACGTGAAAGGTTGCCAGAGCATACATTGGGACATGCACCCACATGGGCAGCATATCTGCTGCGTGTGCCTGGGTGTGCCCATGCATGCACGATTGGGAATCATTCACGCTGTTACACTGGTTGGGGCAGGACGACGTGGAGTCGCTCTTGTCACTGGAGTTCTTCTTGCCGCTCTCCGAGCACAAGTCGCCCTGCAGTGCATCGAACAGCACGGGGTTCAGATGGACATACTCCCCCGATACCACCTCGATTACTGCAGGGAAACAGAAGAAGGGCACGTGGGGATCATATGTACTATGAGCTAGGACAATTTCTGCTGTTTTACAACAGTTTTGCATAGTTACAGATAAACTGTTCATACTATTACATTATTGCAGACTGAAGATAAAAAACTCCTACCTTCCTCATGAAGCCTTTTTAAATCATAAAAAGATAATAAACAAAATATGCTTCAATATATCAGCACAGTATAAAGTACAGACTATATAGTATAAAAATGTAATATTTCAAATGCACAGACAAAGACATGGTATATAATTTTGCCATATCAAACACAGACCATTGTAAATCCGTATTATTCCACTTTAATATCAGATATTAGTATGCGGTGTCCTTACACCTTTGTCTTGTCTGACAGTAATTGACTATGCCATCCAATAATGATAGCTGGAAGAATTTTATCTGTGCTTTACAAATTCCCAGACAATGCAGTTTCATTGCTGCACCTAACAGAGTGTTCCATGCAAAGAGAACAGGCTTGCTCAGATTTTTGGGTATTGACATTAAGACAGTTATATTGGGTGGAACAGCTACCCTTTGAAATGACAAAGAAGGATTTCTTTTAAACTCAAACGCTATCCTCTATCTGTCACGATACAGCCCCCTCGTCCCAGACGTGTGTGTGTGTGGGTGTGCATGTGTGTGTGTTTTTCTGCATTGCCATGCCCTCCCCATATATCAAACTTCTTCCTCTTTTCGTGTCGTTACGGTTTATGAATGTAAAGTCTTGTGTAGTCATTGGTTGCTTGTGTTTAACCTTACGTGAGCATATGTGCTAAGTTGTCTTCATTGTGTCTGTCAATAAACGTCATTGTCTTCTACACGGCTTGCCTTTGTATCCTGCCAATCGAAACACCAACCGCCAAAGGATGCCAGGAAAGAAGCGCAAAAAGAGGAACTGGAAGAAAAGGCATGACCACTCTTCCACAGCCCCTGCAGGGAAACCGTCCATCTTTATGGACACACTCCACAGTTTGTAGAGTTCTACAAACCCTCGACAGACTACTGGAACTGGTACGATTACGACCAATATCCAGGTCCTATTATCCATCTTGGGACTACCGAGAGGGTTAAGAGGAAGATGGCAGGAGGAAGGTTTATACCACATCAGCCTCCAGTCGGACTCGGGGGTCGATCGCTTGTAGGATCCAGCAATGAAGGTGGAGGAGGCCCTCCAGGAGGATCCTCCCACTGTTATGGACACCGGGTCAGCGCACTCCAGGAGCGACGAGCCTCCGGCATACAAGGCTTTGCCCAAGGCACGCCATTCTGTAGCCAGGAAGGTACCCCGCGTGACTGGCAGAGAGGCGTGATCATCTGAGGACAATCTCTCCCCTAAGACACACAGCCCCAGAGCTAGTGTGCCTCTGCATACGCCTCGTAGAGGCAAGAAGGAAGCGTCACCAGTGCCCGCCCCAGAGACAGGCAAAACCGCTGGTGTGCTTCCTGGCACGTCTGCCCCGAAACCAGAGAAGCCGCCGCCACCCACGTCTGCGAGGGACGACCCCCCCCAAGACTGGTCAGACTTCGACCCACCTAACGACTGGGAGACAAGCTGCTGTTCATGCCAGCTTCCCTGGAGTACAACCATTTAGGTGTTCTTATTCATGTCCCTGTCACTGTGCCCCTCTCTGTCACACTTAACGTACCGGTCATTTTGTGCCACTTTGTGTCTGTTCCTGTTTCTGTTACTGAGTCCATCCCTGTGTCTGTTGTCGTCTTGGTCCCTGTCTTCCTCCCATCAGTCCTGCTTGTGCTGGCCCGTGTCGGTCGCTCGGTCCTCCAGCCGATTTGGCCTTGATCTGTGGGCCATAGGCTGACAGGTTGCCGTCACGTGGTTGGGGAGGGGTTCTGTCACGTTTTGGCCCCCTCCTCCCAGAAGTGCGTGTGTGTGTATTTGTGTGTGTGTGTGTGTGTGTGTGTGTGTGTGAGTGTATGTATATATGTGTGTGTGTGTGTGTGTGTGTGTGTGTGTGTGTGTGTGTTTGTGTGCGGGTGTTCATCTGCATGGCCATGCCCTCCCCATGTATCACACCTGTTCCTCATTTTGTGTCATTACAGTTCATGAATATACAGTGTTGTGTAGCCATTTTTGCTTGTTGGTGTTCTACACGACTCACCTTTCCATGCAAAGCCTCCCAGCGTTCCACTATCTAATGTACCATGTGTAGATATGTGTCCACTATCTAATGTACAACTGGGCTGAATTTTAAGGCTCTGAAGAAAAACATCTGGCATGAACACCAAACTACAATAAGCACAGTGTTATCAGTTAAAGCTGAATAGTGGCTTCACTTCTATAACCATATAGCTTAGTAAAGTGAAGAGAAGATCATGGGAAATGGAGTTTATTAGTATATTATTGCTGTTCTGATGACTACAGAACACTGGGCATCTGGGAGAAGTAAATAGATGCTGAGGCATCTGAGCATACACAGCCAACGTCGTCCTCTCACACATGTGTATAGTCTATATACATCTGACTCTATGTTACTGAAGGAGGGAGAACATGTGTGGTATTTCAGCACATGAGAGAAATCAGAAGATTGAAGCAGTACTAATAAGACTGAGTCCTGTAACAAAGAATTTTGAGAGGAGAAAAGGCAGGAGATGTGAAGTAGAGTGAGTCGACCACACAGTCTACCTCACAGCTATCAAACTATGGCAAGGAAAGGAAGAATTAAGGAAGTTACCCGTGGACTGCCGTAATCTCATGGTGGCCAGTGAGAGTGAGTGAAAGTGTGTGTGTGTGTGTGTGTGTGTGTGTGTGTGTGTGTGTGCGTGCGTGCGTGCGTGCGTGTTCTGTTCCAGTCCAAGTGGAGAAGGTGTTAGAGATGAGTGCATACAGGTGCAGTGCAAAATTCCGCTTCTTGAACCTAACTAATACAACTACTCTTTCTAGTTTTACACAGCTCCATTTAACTGTTGGTGTGTGTGCACATGTGTGCACATGTGTGTGCTTTTAATGTGAAAAGGCCATATATGAGTAACCCCTGATTTTGCTTACACATACATTCACACAACACAGACATGTGTAGATAGTGCCTCATAATAAGGTTAATAAAAAGGTTTTGCTCCCCAAACCAGTTACGTTTATATTAAGGATTTCTATATAATTAAGGCACCAAATTAAAGGTGGACTTATATACAATTACATTCAGTAACATATGATCATAAAATATAGATAAATAATACAATAATGTAGCTTAGCACCGATCAAAAACCTTTTCTTAAATCGTGTATTATGCTACATTAGCACAGATGTGTGTCCCAACGTGTCTGGGACAGCAAGAGAGAGGGAGAATCATAGATAGATAGATAGATAGATAGAGAGAGAGAGAGAGAGAGAGAGAGAGAGAGAGAGAGAGACAGACAACTACTTGCAAGCTATGAAAAGAAATGTCAACTATGTCCTATTTCTCTTTCTTTACTGCAACACTGTCATGGGACCCAATGTTAATGCCTTTCTTTTGTTCCACTTTCCCACTATTCACTTTACTATGTTATGAGATGCTATGAAAAGAAAAATAAAACATGCCACAACTACTGTACGCATAATGAAGCACAAATAGAACATGAAAGTCCAAGCTATTGCGATCTTTGGCGTCCAAAAGCTCGTCTGCGGCTGCCTCTTGCCGTAGTTGTGACAAGTCACGACAAGAGGACTCTGTTAAAGCAAACACACTGTGCACACTGTTTGCACAGACAGCAGTGCGAGCCACTGCTAACCAGACTGGATCTGCTTCTCCAGAAAGTTGGTTATTTCAGTGATCAGTAACATATCATTTTCTAATTTAAGGCATATGTTTTGAACAGTTTGCATACTTTTAGGGCACGCACACTGGCTTTGAAAATTACGTGAACTGGCTTTGATGTGGTATGAATGAACAAACAGAAATAAAATGGATCATTAAGAATGCATTGGTCAAGGAATGTGCAGTCATTCACATCCATAAAGTGATTCATCCTGCTCGTACCCTTTCTCAAAATGTCTTTTTAATCGTGACATTCTGATGGTATCACCGACTCTAAACTTCAATCTTAGTTTTTCCACCTTTTTCAGTTGAAACAACCCATACAAGGTTTTAAACACCGGGAAGGAATTTCCTTCGTTCACTTCAACGGGTTTCATTTGAATGCTTCTGTGATAGCTGTTGTTATAAGCATAAACCAAGTCTTGTACCACATCGATGTATTTTCTCGTATTGACAGCTGTGAAGTATCTCCACATCCTGTTGAACCGTTCACACACTGATGCTTTTTGTCCCGTCCCAGTAGCAAATTGATTGACGTTGTTTTTTTCATTAATGTTTTGAAACTTTCATAAAAAAAATTATTTCCCTTCATCAGTCTGAAGTGTTTTAGGAACTCTGCCTTCTTTTAGAATTGAAACAAAGGCTTTGGTAACCTGTCTTGTTTTTCATCATGAGTACCCAAGCATACTTGGAAAGTATATCTATACACGTTAGCATAAATTTCATGTTCCCGTTATGTTGGTCATGTCCACCAAATCGGCATGCCATTGTTCATCTGTTTATACAATGACTCTGTTTCTTTTAAATTTCACAGAGATTGGTTTATGTAGCATGTATGCATCCTGAGCTGCTAACCAGTTTTTGATTTCCTTATCATCAACCCGTTTACCGATTTCATCCACCACGGACCTTTGCAGACTCTTGACCCCTCCATAGGATCCTGGGTTTGAAGGAGTGTAGTAAATGTTTTTCAGCAGACGTTCAGTCATGGCGAAATGATTGAAAAACAATGAAGAGAGTGCTAGATTGGATTATGGTTTTATTAGCATCTTTTCAGCAAAAGAGGTTATGTTTACATTACATTAAATTAAAAATGAAAGTATGCAATCAAAGGTTTTATATACATCAACCTTTTCATCGTTACTCAGTTTCAAAACACATACATCTATTACATATTGAATATATATAATATATGCCCGTGATATGTGAAATAACATGACACACACACACACACACACACACACATATATATATTTATATATATATATATATATATATATATATATATATGTAAAGGATAACATGTATTATTGGCTTCCGATACTAGAGAACTCCACTGACTAAACTCACATATTACACACATCAGCTTTTCCAAATTATATACGGATTTGATATTATCGGTTTACGGTTCTGACTCTATTTTCAAGGGTTTTACAGAACAGCGTGATCAACTTCATCCTCAGCACTCTTTTTTTTTTCTCGGTTGAAGGACCAGTGCTGGTGTCCATGCAGATTCCCATTTGGCTCAAGTACCAGGGTTCAGGTTTGTGTGCAGCTTCCAGTAGTACTCGACATCGTCGTGTACCTGCTCCCCGCACGCTATCGTTTTCATTGTTCAGGTTTTCATGCAGCTTCCAGTAGTCCATGACGTCGTCATGTACCTGCTCCATGCACATACTATCATTTTTTTCATTCAGGTTTACGTGCAGCTTCCAATAGTCCACAACGTCGTCTTGTACCTGCTCCCCGCACACGCTATTGTTTTTTACTATGAACTCTTTGAGAGTGGATTTGATATTCTGTTCTTCCTGCAGGTTGTTTACCACTACCTCAGCGATTGCCTGAATCTTGCTAGAGGATGGAGGTATCTGAATGCCGCACAGCTTCAAAGCTCTGGCTAGAGTATGTATGAACCACGGCTTGAACAGTTTATTGTATCAGCTTAGGTGCGTTGAGGCTGAAATAGGATTTATTTGGATCGTACAGGCATGTGTGCTGACGCTGACTAGGATGGTCAATAGCACACTTTGGGCCCTTAACACTTTTCAGTGCATTCCACATCTGAGAGTGGTGTTGGGGAGGGGTGGATTGTAATTTACAGCTTTTCTTTTTTCCAACTACACTTCTTCCTTAAAGCCGTGTTTTACGGTACTTCACTACTTTAGTTCACAGTCGTAATTGTACTGAGTAGTGTCCTCGTTGCCTGTAGTTTGGCAATTAGTGGAAGAGGCTGGGTGGACTACATTATGCTAGTAAAAATAATTTCAAAGGACTCGAAAATCATAACCAGCTTTTTGGTTTTCCTTAGTCACTTAATGGTTTCTACTGCACATGTATGAATAATATCAGATTACTCTCCATGGTCAAGGCTGTCACCTAAATGAGAAACCACAGCCAGGAGTCTGTGGGTGCCGGTGGGTGCACATTCCTGCAACCAACAACTACATCTGTTTTTTTTCATACGATTAACTGAAAATGCATCATGGATCGTTGAAACCCCATCTCTGTATTAACAGGCCTCTTTCATTCTCTCTCATTCTGTCTCTGTGTCTCTCTCAGCCTGTATCTCTCTTCTTTTTGGTCTCTCTCTCTCCTCACCGGTGGGCTTACGTGCTGTCCTCTAGCTCCCTGTCCTTCTCCTCTCTCATTTACTACTGATGGGTTAAAAGAACTTAGTCATTATGGCAGATACTTATACACAGCTGTATTATCACTCCACTGAAAGAAAATGGCACAACTCTACCTGGCTGGGGACTGGAGTTTTCCCCCAGTTTATCGTTTTGCTTTTCTTTTCATTCAGTCAGCATTTTGTAGCTAAATGGGAATGGGTGGACAGAGAAGTATGTGGGCACGGGTTGATGGTACGAGCTCACCTTGACTGCTGCCTGAGAGAAGCCACCCCAGGAAGGGCAGAGAGGTCCAGCTCGGACGGGACGTCCATCACGTCTGAGAGCTTTTGGCCCAGCATGTCAAACCGCTTAATGTGGAGGATGAGAATACTGTTCCAAGAGGAAAAGTGACTTAAGGACTGGAAGTGTGTGTGAGTGGAGGAGGGTGTGTGTGTTGGACTGGTTTAAAACTCATTCTTTAAGGTCATCTACGTCAGACGAGACTCACCGTGGCAGTGTGAAAAACTCCACCTCTTCAGTTGCCTTGCTGAAAAAAGAAAGAGACCCTTTCATTGAGAGTGATAAAATCAAAATGGCAGCATGTCATAAGTGTATTCTCTCCTTTACAACACAGTAATGAAGCGTTATCCAAAGAGGGTGTGTGACGTGACAGACCTTAAAGTAAGTGTGTAGACTGTCGGTCATAGTAGGGCTCAGATTAACAGAGAGGTAGTTGTAGACATCCACTCTGCAGCTCTGCTGTCCACAGCTTTCACAAAATGGAGAACAGAAATATTAAAACATTTGCACAGAAATAACTTGCTGCATCCCTTATACAGTGTGTGAGTTATCACATGCTAATATGCTTGTGTATGTTTTACTAGTAGATAACAGCTTATCTAATGTGGAGCATCAAAACAGTAAACATGTACACTAATGCAAAGCCAGCAGAGCACGTAGAATGCTCAGTCCATGTCAGTTATGTTTTCCCAAACTCACACACTCTGGGATTTGAAAGTTATGTGATGAATAGAAGCTGAACTGGTGAGCATTTTAAATGTTCACATTTAAGTTATGTATGTTATGAAACTTTCATGAACACTTTAAACAGATGTCCGGAGAAAGCGCCTGCTCTCGGTGAGAAAATGTACACTTTAAACAAACACGTTAAGACTGGTTAAGACCAGTCCATTAACACAAATGAGATATGGAGCAGTGATACATAATTAGCTGGTGCATGTGAGCACAGACTTGATATGAAACTCAAAAGTTTTCCACAGGGCAGATGTAAGAGAAGAAAGAGGCCCCGAGTCTCTCTTCCTCCTCTTTCAGCTGCAGTAACTCAGGAACTCATGGGCATCCTTTGGAGGACAGCACAGGAGAACATCAGAGGGGGCTTTGCTCCTGGACTTCAACAGCAGTGAAAAAACAAAGGTGCCTATGTTCAGTTCCTGCAGGGTACTGCGTGAGGTTCTGATGTGTTCTGAATGGCTGAGGGGGCCGTTTAACTGGACCTGATCATAGTCTTCTTCAAATGCAGGGCAGCGGGCTGAAACACACTCAAGCAGGGCTCCCAGGAGCTGAACCTTCTGCTTTGTGCTCCGACTGGTGAGGCGGGCCTGCTGCAGATCTGCAAAACATCTACACCCAGCAACAGGGAGACCAAGTGGTTTATATCTCTGAGCTTCACAGCACCTCCTTAAGCACTCATGATTAAACTGTTCATTTAGACCCATGTGAAGCCTCTGGTTCTGAACGGACATGTGTGCTGGTGTGTGTAGACATGCCTGGAAGAGCAGGATGTTCAAATATATGGCACAGATATCCAACCGGAGGGCTCTCGATTGGAAGAATGTGGTTGGACCAAATCCATATAAGAGTCCGAATGTGTGTGAGTAAAGCGCACTCTTGCGGCAATGAAAGTGTGTAAGGCTCACTCTAGCAATGATGAAAGTGTGTAAAGTGCACTCTAGTGACAATGGTGCGCATAGCTTTAGCAGGCCCGTCCAGAGCGCTCTGTATTTGTCCATGACGTCTGCAGTGTGGATCAGCGCTCAAGGAACAGCTCACATCACATCTAACCTCAGCAGAAAACACCAGACTCCACATGCTGATTGCCTTGCGAAAGCACAGACTGCCTGCATGATCCCAGCAATGTTCCTCTTTAGGACTTTGGGAGCAAGTCCCTCCTACCACACAGTAAGTCCAGTGCTCCCAAATTATATAATCATTTCTGCATTAACCTTTGAGTTTTAATTGGGTTTTTCAGCAAAACATATTTACTGAGCTTTTGCTGAAATTTAGGATATTCTATTAGTCATATAATGCTAATGTGCTTGTTGCTGTCCTGGTTGGAGTGCTGGTTGCCGTGCTGGTTGTGGTTCTGCAGAACTGAGTCTTTGCTCCTCCATTTCCTGTACCATGTAGGTATGCTCAGAGATTGCCCTGTATGCACTCTCAACATCATTTGGTCTTTGCAGCCTTACAGCTACTTCCAATTCATTCCTCATGATTGATGTTGTGTATTTTGAATATGCTATGTGTGCTTTTTCCCTGGCAATTTTCTTCATTTCCTGCAACAAAATGCTGTTGGTTGTCTCAGAGAGGAGTGTATCGTAGTGCTGCTTATAGCTGTTCCATTCACAATTGCATTTAAAGCAAACCTAAAGGCAAAATGAGTCGTGAGTAACACCACAGCTGCTTAAGAGGTACCATAGAAACAATCCACCAGCCATGAGGATCAAGCCATACGTCTACATTTTCTCTTTCATGAGCATAATTTCTTTCTCTGTTTATAACAGTATAATTACAGGAGGTAAAAGCAGATACAGTACTCCATTTACATGTACACCAGGTTTGCAGGAGCAATGAAATTCCATTTCAAAGATGCTCTGGAGGATGTAGAAACTATGAAGATGAGAAAAGGGTTGGTAGCCGTTGCGAGGAGGCTGAATAGTTTCTGTGGTACATCAGGTTACTTCACTCAATTCACTCAGTTCAACTTCAGATGAAGAAAAATTGTGAGAAAAAGTTGATGTCCAGCTGCCCAAAAGCCCTGCATCCCGTCTTTAACTTGTGTGATCGCTTTAGAGGTGTCAGCAGTCCAAACAGAGTCTGATTCCAAAGGCGAATCCCTCGGAATGCTTCAATTATGGTATGTATCATGAGGAGGACATTGGGTATCCACAGGTTCCTCTTGGAAATATTTCCAACCACATCAGCAAGTTTCAGTATAAGTAACTTATGTTAGAGACTTATTGTTAATTTCATATTGATGTGTAAAATTTCTTTTCGTTTTCAGTACCTATGAAAGATTTTGTCTGTTTTCTTGCTTTTTTTTTTACCAAGTTTATTTTTCTGTATGTGATGTTGTTATTAATTCCATTCTTTTCTAGGCTTATTTACATTTCCATTCACGATATTTAGCAGATGTTTTTATCCAGAGTGACTAACAAAAGTGCTTTATCATTTACTCAAGGAATGAATACATCCTAGCCAGTGCAGTAATGTAGAGTCCAAGATACCATTGAACTAGAATACTGTTGAAATACAGGGATCAGTGCTGATGCCTAGAAGTGCAAAATACTCTATAACAGATATCGATACGTTCAGAAAACAATACTCTATAATAAGTACCAGAGGTTCAGTTACTCAACATAGGTGTAGGATCAGTGCTCATTTAAATATTCCACAAATAGATGGGTCTTCAGTCTGCGTTTGAATACCACAAGGGACTCTGCTGTCCAGACAGTAAGCAGACATTTGTTCCACCATCTAGGATCCAAGATAGAGAATACCCTCGATACTTGTCTTCCATGAGACTTGAAGCATGGTGTTTGAAGCCAAGCCATACTTGAGGTTCGACGTACTCAAGGTACAGATCGGGCTTTTACCATTGACATCAAATATTGAGGGACATTTTTGGCTTTGTAGGCAAACATTCAGGTTTTAATCTGATGTGTGCAGCTATAGGAAGCCAATAAAGGGAGACCAGTCGAGACCAGTCTTGCTGATGTGTTTTGGACAAATTGTAGAGGTCTGATGTCTCGGAGGAAGACCAGCAAGTAGCGAGTTGCAGTAGTCTAGCCTTGAGATTACAAGAGACTGCACAAGCACCTCGGTAGCTTCCTGTGAGAGAACGGGCCGAATCCTTCGTATGTTACAAAGGAGAAATCTGCAAGACCATGTTAGATTAGAGAAGAATGTCAAAGGCTGCTGAAAGGACTAGAAGAATCAAAACAGATGACTGTTTGGCAGCTTTACCAGCATGAAGTTTTTTCGTCACATGCTATGAGGGCCGTGTCTGTAGAATGTGCCGGTTTGTAGCCAGACCGATTGATCACTTTATGCAAGTGCATGTACAACCAATGTTTCAGGAACTTCTTACTTGTTAGGTTTCATACCTCAAATGTTAATCAAAATGAAGATTTTGAGTAAAATACGTTTATTATGTAACTTTTCTCCAAAATATACCCACCACTTTACTGGATATTATTGTTACTGACTTGTTCACAAACAGTAAATGTCATTCTTTGCAGTACAAATCTTTGTAAACTTTGCAGAGAATTAATCTCTTATTAGTATTCTTTAAATCTTTGGTTTGGCCTTTTTTGGGGCAAATATTGTTCGAAACTGGATGTTTGACAAATCACATTACTTTTTGTTTCTATATGAAAAAAAAGTTGAAAGTCATATAAGAGTTCTTTTGAAGAAAGATGTACCCATCTACCAGTCCCCATCTATCAGCTACTTACTCGGCTGCTGCTAAAAATAGGGATTTCAAATATTTTTTGAACTATTGACTTATTTTCCCAATAACCAAAATGTCAGTGCAGCATTCTAGAAATGTCACAATTGTCACAATGTCACAATGATTATTCTTTATGTCTTTGGTTTGGCCTTTTTTGGGGCAAATATTGTTTGAAACTGGATGTTTGACAAATCACGTTATTTTTTGTTACACACAAAAGGGTCTCTATACGAAAAAAAAGTTGAAAGTCATATAAGGGTTCTTTTGAAGAAAGATGTACCCGTCTACCTGTACCCATCTATCAGCTACTTACTCGGCTGCTGCTACAAATAGGGATTTCAAATAGTTTTTGAACTATTGACTTATTTTCCCAATAACCAAAATGTCAGTGCAGCATTCTAGAAATGTCACAATGCATATGACATCACAACATCTTTGACGTCACTACAAGTATATAAAGGTGAGCGCAAGCATTTATATGTCATTTCACTTGACAGATTTCAGCAGTTATAAAGTTGGAAGACAATAGAGTGAATTAAACCTAATCGTAGGTCAACTTTCCAGAACAAGGTACGGTTGAATAAGTCAATTTTGTAATTACAGAAGGCTATTTTCCATCTAATTGTATGTGTATGTATCTGTCTGTCTGTCTAAATGTCCGCTTAGCTACTATAGCTAGAGCTTTTCTAATTTTATGATGAACGGTCTGTCTGCTGTAGTTTTATATAGTTATGGAATGCATTGACGTTCCACCTGTTTTCTCACACAAGGCTTTATGTCAAGCATAAGCGACTGCTTTTTATGCTATTTAGATTTTGCTGTTTTAAAGGTACAAGACAAGTAATATAAGTGATTAAACCAAATTTCATCACCATACCCGCCCTTTCATGTTAGATTGCTGTCTGTCCACCAAACTGTAAAAATGATTTATGCTTTTGACTTCATATCGCCTTTTCAGAACAAAGTATTCCAGGAGAGTCTTAAGAAAACTTGGACCAGGACAAATGGAGAAACAGAAGCGTCTTTTAGGCAGGAAGATGTAAGGCCTTTGCACTACAATGTTAAAAAATCTTAGAATAGCAATATTAATTTTAAATGATTCTTATTTATACAGCATATTCCTTATAGAACCCAAAAGCTCAAGGTGCTTTACACTGCAATGAACGAACAGTATTCAGTAATAAAACATTGATCAAATAAAACAGTTAAAAGTCACAAAATATAAATGTAGAAAATGAAATTAATTGAAACAGAATTTAAATTAAACCGGCTAAACAACCTGAACAATTAGATCAAGCTAAACAAGCCACTCTTTAATCTGTATTAAACACCAATAGAGCTTGCACTCTAAATACTTTCTGGACTATTCCAAAGTATCGGAACGATGAAACATGAAACAGATGAAACATGTTTCATCAACCTTGTTATTTTAAAAGATTAGGAAGTAATGTTAAAGGAATCAGTCTTATTTTCCTTATAATGTGCTAAAGTAGAATAAAATAATTTTGATTGTATTGTGCAATTAACAAAATACAACATGGACCTGAGCTCTATCAGTGATTCATCCATTAAATAGAGATTAAGAAAAACAATCTATAAACTTAGACACAAGCTCTCTCAAAATGATTTGACCATGGATTTTAGTTCAGGCTGTTGATGTTTGAAGAATGACAAACGAACAACATTTCCTTATATATTTTTGTTGTTTCCATAGTAAAATTCCTTCACCTCCAAAAGTGACACGGGCTTCTTCAGTATTTAAAAAGGTGAGTTTAAAATGGCCAAATTTGTTATTCATCAGAAAATGGAATTGTTGCTAATAAGTGAGATGTCAGCACAGTTGTTATGTTATCCTGATATTTAATTTCTTTTTATTCAACCTCTTCTATGGTTCTCAAAACAAGAGCAAGTCAAAAAGCACAAGACAAAACGAGAATAAACCTGTGAGGAATGACAGCAAAATGCTCCTTGATAGAGCCAAAAAAATCATCCCAGACTTGGAGAAGCTCGATATTGCACCAATCTTGACCCATTTTGTGATGGATCTGACTCATGAGTATGCCATTTTTAAACCTTTTCTTCTTCTTCTTCTTCTTCTTCTTCTTCTTCTTCTTCTTCTTCTTCTTCTTCTTCTTCTTCTTCTTCTGCTTTTTCAATTTATCATTTTTATTTTTGGTATAATTTTGAATGTATGAGATTTTTAGCATAAATATTAATTATAGTTCTAAAGAATGCTTTTATTCACATTCTTTAAGGCAGTGGACATCTATCCGGAAAGCAATCCCTAGTCCAGTAAGTCATACTACATTGCTTACACTTCAACATATTTTAAATGGGATTCATATTAATTCTAAACCAAACAACCAAAACCATTTTGGAGCAATTTTCAATGTTCGCCTTTCTATGTTATCTCTCCTTTCTTTCACAGGAGACAAAGGTCATGATCTCTCATATGGGTTCATTCATTGCGGACATTGTCACTGAAGTAACTGTGATGGGTCTTCTTTCATCTCTGGAAGAAATGTTAGATGTTGATCTAAGATCAGTGTTGCTTTCAAATTCCAAGAAGGAAACTGCAGATTTGCTGAATGCTTTCCGTACCAGATATCGTGAGATAAATCATTCAGCTTCAGTCCACGTGAAGGAGGGGACAGCTCATATGGACTCTCTAAGCAGAGATGTTAAGACTGCAGTTATTGATACACATCGCAGTTGCCTAGATGACTATGAGAGAGACCAAATTGTGATGAAATTCCACTCTACTATGGAAGATACAAATTCAGAAGCAGTGAGTGAGGTTCTGATAGGAGATACTGAGAGTCTGACATCGTTATCCTCAGATGTCCATGACGATGGTACATCTAGACCTATAAGTACCATTCCTATAGCTGGCTCTCCGGTTTCGAATATGCTTCAGCGCTTTGATGATGAGATGGAGGAATTTTCTGAACTGTCACAAGACATCAATCCCCGCATAAAAGGAAGGACACATTTTTTGTCCCATCATTTAATAAATCCTGACCTTGAAGGGGTCTCATCTTGTGAGCTCTGTGGTATGGTCATGCCAATCTACCTAGAGCAGGATGACTTGAAATCATCACAGGCATCATAAGAGCTATTCACAGATAGTAGGAACACCTCCTCCGACGTCATGGCAAGCCAAGTTATGGAGTTGGTTGTCCCACCATCTGTGAAGAAGGCTCAAGAGTCCCCCAGTGTACACAATGACTGGTCTTCCCTGTTCAGCATCGATATACATAGCTCTCCATCACTACAGTCTGAGATGTCTGCTAGGTCACCATGTACTGAGCCTGCTCTGGACAATCAGAGCAAAACCATGAAAGCCCAGAAGGGGAGATTGCATTTCCTATTCCCCTTCAGTAAGGTCTCAAAGAACTTAAAGGTAAAACATTTGACTTATTTCTTATTTAGATTTTGTTACATTGTTAATTTTTAAAGTAGTGCATATTTGAATTTCATTTCACACTGAATGTGTATATATCACTTTGCATAAATGACATAATTTGTTCTAAATTATATTCTGTTGCATTATTACTGGTTTGTATCTGTACTTTTAGTTATAAATGTACTTATGCTCTGATATTTCTCTACTAAATCATTGTTTTGTTTTTGTTAGAAACTCAAAAAGAAAAGCAAGGAGCACCCTAACACTGTAGCTGCTGCTGCAACTACAGGTAAGAACATATTGCTAGAAACACATATGACAATTTAGTTGTTAGACAGAATATCACAGTTATATCCATTTTTTAAAAATCAATAACTTTTTTGTCTTATGATAGGTAGTGAAGATGTTTCCCCCATCTCGTCACGTTTCACGAGGATGTTATCGTTCTTTAGAAGGCAACGCTCAAATCATCAATAAAGCCTGAAACATCAATTTGCTGAAAATGTGCAAAAATGGCTGGTTTTTGATTACATTTACATTTACATTTACAGTATTTAGCAGATGCTCTTATCCAGAGCGTCTTACAAAAGTGCTTTGTCCTTTACTCATAGAATATCTTAGTACAGTACAGTAGGTTAGAGTCCCACATACCAATGAACTAGAATACTGTAGAATACAGGGATCAATGCTGATACCTAGAAGTACAAAATACATAAGGTCTATCTTAAACAATGATAAGTGCAATAAACAATAAGTGCTAGAGTTTTTTAAACAACATAAACAATACCCTACAATAAGTACAAATTTAGTCAGTCAATATGGGAGCAGTTTCAGTTGTCCTTTAACTAGGCTGCAAATAGATGAGTCTTCAGTCTGCATTTGAAGACTGCAAGGGACTCTGCTGACCGGACAGCAAGTGGGAGTTCATTTCACCATCTTGGAGCCAGGACAGAAAATAGTCTCGATGCTTGTCGTCAATGAGAACTGAAGCAAGGAATTTCAAGCCGAGCCGTACTTGAGTTTCAAAGTGCTCGAGCAACGGATCGCGCTTTGACCATTGACTTCATGTATGAAGGGGATGATCCATTTTTGGCTTTTGTAGGCAAGCATCAAAGTTTTAAATCTGATGTGTGCAGCTACTGGGAGCCAGTGAAGGGAGTGCAGCAGTGGAGTAACGTGTAAACTTCGGAAGATTGAAGACCAGTCGTGCTGCTGCATTCTGGACAAGTTGTAGAGGGCTGATGGCTCTTAGAGGAAGACCAGCAAATAGCGAGTTGCAGTAGTCTAGCTTTGAGATCACAAAAGACTACACAAGCACCTGGGTAGCGTCCTGTGAGAGATAGGGCAGAATGTTTCATATGTTACAAAGGAGAAATCTGCAAGACCGTGTTAGATTAGAGAAGAATGTCAAAGGCTGCTGAAAGGACTAGAAGAATCAAAACAGATGACTGTTTGGCAGCTTTACCAGCATGAAGTTTTTCCGTCACTGCTATGAGGGCCGTTTCTGTAGAATGTGCCGGTTTGTAGCCAGACCGATTGATCACTTTATGCAAGTGCATGTACAACCAATGTTTCAGGAACTTCTTACTTATTAGGTTTCATACCTCAAATGTTAATCAAAATGAAGATTTTGAGGAAAATAAGTTTAATATGTAACTTTTCTCCAAAATATACCCACCACTTTACTGGATATTATTGATCCTGATTTGTTCACAAACAGTAAATGTCATGCTTTACAGTACAAATCTTTGTAAATTTTGCAGATAATTAATCTCTTATTAGTATTCTTTAAGTCTTTGGTTTGGTCTTATTTGGGGCATATTTTGTTTGAAATTGGATGTTTGACAAATCACATTATTTTTTTGTTACACATAAAAGGGTCTCTTTACATGAAGAAAAAAAATTGAAAGTCATAAAAAGGTACTTTTGAATAGAATGCAGAACTGGGTGAGGATGCTGGTGTCAAAGGTGTGTTTCTCTATATATCCAGACTCCTATGCAGGGCACACAATAAAATACGTGAAAGGTTGCCAGAGCATACATTGGGACATGCACCCACATGGGCAGCATATCTGCTGCGTGTGCCTGGGTGTGCCCATGCATGCACGATTGGGAATCATTCACGCTGTTACACTGGTTGGGGCAGGACGACGTGGAGTCGCTCTTGTCACTGGAGTTCTTCTTGCCGCTCTCCGAGCACAAGTCGCCCTGCAGTGCATCGAACAGCACGGGGTTCAGATGGACATACTCCCCCGATACCACCTCGATTACTGCAGGGAAACAGAAGAAGGGCACGTGGGGATCATATGTACTATGAGCTAGGACAATTTCTGCTGTTTTACAACAGTTTTGCATAGTTACAGATAAACTGTTCATACTATTACATTATTGCAGATTGAAGATAAAAAACTCCTACCTTCCTCATGAAGCCTTTTTAAATCATAAAAAGATAATAAACAAAATATGCTTCAATATATCAGCACAGTATAAAGTACAGACTATATAGTATAAAAATGTAATATTTCAAATGCACAGACAAAGACATGGTATATAATTTTGCCATATCAAACACAGACCATTGTAAATCCTTATTATTCCACTTTAATATCAGATATTAGTATGCGGTGTCCTTACACCTTTGACAGTAATTGACTATGCCATCCAATAATGATAGCTGGAAGAATTTTATCTGTGCTTTACAAATTCCCAGACAATGCAGTTTCATTGCTGCACCTAACAGAGTGTTCCATGCAAAGAGAACAGGCTTGCTCAGATTTTTGGGTATTGACATTAAGACAGTTATATTGGGTGGAACAGCTACCCTTTGAAATGACAAAGAAGGATTTCTTTTAAACTCAAACGCTATCCTCTATCTGTCACGATACAGCCCCCTCGTCCCAGACGTGTGTGTGTGTGGGTGTGCATGTGTGTGTGTTTTTCTGCATTGCCATGCCCTCCCCATATATCAAACTTCTTCCTCTTTTCGTGTCGTTACGGTTTATGAATGTAAAGTCTTGTGTAGTCATTGGTTGCTTGTGTTTAACCTTACGTGAGCATATGTGCTAAGTTGTCTTCATTGTGTCTGTCAATAAACGTCATTGTCTTCTACACGGCTTGCCTTTGTATCCTGCCAATCGAAACACCAACCGCCAAAGGATGCCAGGAAAGAAGCGCAAAAAGAGGAACTGGAAGAAAAGGCATGACCACTCTTCCACAGCCCCTGCAGGGAAACCGTCCATCTTTATGGACACACTCCACAGTTTGTAGAGTTCTACAAACCCTCGACAGACTACTGGAACTGGTACGATTACGACCAATATCCAGGTCCTATTATCCATCTTGGGACTACCGAGAGGGTTAAGAGGAAGATGGCAGGAGGAAGGTTTATACCACATCAGCCTCCAGTCGGACTCGGGGGTCGATCGCTTGTAGGATCCAGCAATGAAGGTGGAGGAGGCCCTCCAGGAGGATCCTCCCACTGTTATGGACACCGGGTCAGCGCACTCCAGGAGCGACGAGCCTCCGGCATACAAGGCTTTGCCCAAGGCACGCCATTCTGGAGCCAGGAAGGTACCCCGCGTGACTGGCAGAGAGGCGTGATCATCTGAGGACAATCTCTCCCCTAAGACACACAGCCCCAGAGCTAGTGTGCCTATGCATACGCCTCGTAGAGGCAAGAAGGAAGCCTCACCAGTGCCCGCCCCAGAGACAGGCAAAACCGCTGGTGTGCTTCCTGGCACGTCTGCCCCGAAACCAGAGAAGCCGCCGCCACCCACGTCTGCGAGGGACGACCCCCCCAGACTGGTCAGACGTCGACTCACCTAACGACTGGGAGACAAGCTGGTGTTCATGCCAGCTTCCCTGGACTACAACCATTTAGGTGTTCTTATTCATGTCCCTATCACTGTGCCCCTCTCTGTCACACTTAACGTACCGGTCATTTTGTGCCACTTTGTGTCTGTTCCTGTTTCTGTTACTGTGTCCATCTCTGTGTCTGTTGTCATCTTGGTCCCTGTCTTCCTCCCATCAGTCCTGCTTGCGGTGGCCCGTGTCGGTCGCTCGGTCCTCCAGCCGATTTGGCCTTGATCTGGGGGCCATAGCCTGACAGGTTGCCGTCGCGTGGTTGGGGAAGGGTTCTGTCACGTTTTGGCCCCCTACTCCCAGAAGTGCGTGTGTGTGTATTTGTGTGTGTGTGTGTGTGTGTGTGTGTGTGTGTGAGTGTATGTATATGTGTGTGTGTGTGTGTGTGTGTGTGTGTGTGTGTGTGTGTGTGTGTTTGTGTGCGGGTGTTCATCTGCATGGCCATGCCCTCCCCATGTATCACACCTGTTCCTCATTTTGTGTCATTACAGTTCATGAATATAAAGTGTTGTGTAGCCATTTTTGCTTGTTGGTGTTCTACACGACTCACCTTTCCATGCAAAGCCTCCCAGCGTTCCACTATCTAATGTACCATGTGTAGATATGTGTCCACTATCTAATGTACAACTGGGCTGAATTTTAAGGCTCTGAAGAAAAACATCTGGCATGAACACCAAACTACAATAAGCACAGTGTTATCAGTTAAAGCTGAATAGTGGCTTCACTTCTATAACCATATAGCTTAGTAAAGTGAAGAGAAGATCATGGGAAATGGAGTTTATTAGTATATTATTGCTGTTCTGATGACTACAGAACACTGGGCATCTGGGAGAAGTAAATAGATGCTGAGGCATCTGAGCATACACAGCCAACGTCGTCCTCTCACACATGTATATAGTCTATATACATCTGACTCTATGTTACTGAAGGAGGGAGAACATGTGTGGTATTTCAGCACATGAGAGAAATCAGAAGATTGAAGCAGTACTAATAAGACTGAGTCCTGTAACAAAGAATTTTGAGAGGAGAAAAGGCAGGAGATGTGAAGTAGAGTGAGTCGACCACACAGTCTACCTCACAGCTATCAAACTATGGCAAGGAAAGGAAGAATTAAGGAAGTTACCCGTGGACTGCCGTAATCTCATGGTGGCCAGTGAGAGTGAGTGAAAGTGTGTGTGTGTGTGTGTGTGTGCGTGCGTGCGTGCGTGCGTGCGTGCTTGCGTGCGTGTGTGTTCTGTCCCAGTCCAAGTGGAGAAGGTGTTAGAGATGAGTGCATACAGGTGCAGTGCAAAATTCCGCTTCTTGAACCTAACTAATACAACTACTCTTTCTAGTTTTACACAGCTCCATTTAACTGTTGGTGTGTGTGCACATGTGTGCACATGTGTGTGCTTTTAATGAGAAAAGGCCATATATGAGTAACCCCTGAACATGCTTACACATATGTGTATTTGTGTATTTTGAATATGCTATGTCTGCTTTTTCCCTGGCAATTTTCTTCATTTCCTGCAACAAAATGCTGTTGGTTGTCTCAGAGAGGAGTGTATCGTTATGCTGCTTATAGCTGTTCCATTCACAATTGCACTTAAAGCAAACCTAAAGGCAAAATGAGTCGTGAGTAACACCACAGCTGCTTAAGAGGTACCATAGAAACAATCCACCAGCCATGAGGATCAAGCCATACGTCTACATTTTCTCTTTCATGAGCATAATTTCTTTCTCTGTTTATAACAGTATAATTACAGGAGGTAAAAGCAGATACAGTACTCCATTTACATGTACACCAGGTTTGCAGGAGCAATGAAATTCCATTTCAAAGATGCTCTGGAGGATGTAGAAACTATGAAGATGAGAAAAGCGTTGGCAGCCGTTGAGAGGAGGCTGAATAGTTTCTGTGGTACATCAGGTTACTTCACTCAATTCACTCAGTTCAACTTCAGATGAAGAAAAATTGTGAGAAAAAGTTGATGTCCAGCTGCCCAAAAGCCCTGCATCCCGTCTTTAACTTGTGTGATCGCTTTAGAGGTGTCAGCAGTCCAAACAGAGTCTGATTCCAAAGGCGAATCCCTCGGAATGCTTCAATTATGGTATGTATCATGAGGAGGACATTGGGTATCCACAGGTTCCTCTTGGAAATATTTCCAACCACATCAGCAAGTTTTAGTATAAGTAACTTATGTTAGAGACTTATTGTTAATTTCATATTGTTGTGTAAAATTTCTTTTCGTTTTCAGTACCTATGAAAGATTTTGTCTGTTTTCTTGCTTTTTTTTTACCAAGTTAATTTTTCTGTATGTGATGTTGTTATTAATTCCATTCTTTTCTAGGCTTATTTACATTTCCATTCACGATATTTAGCAGATGTTTTTATCCAGAGTGACTTACAAAAGTGCTTTATCATTTACTCAAGGAATGAATACATCCTAGCCAGTGCAGTAATGTAGAGTCCAAGATACCATTGAACTAGAATACTGTTGAAATACAGGGATCAGTGCTGATGCCTAGAAGTGCAAAATACTCTATAACAGATATCGATACGTTCAGAAAACAATACTCTATAATAAGTACCAGAGGTTCAGTTACTCAACATAGGTGTAGGATCAGTGCTCATTTAAATATTCCACAAATAGATGGGTCTTCAGTCTGCGTTTGAAGACCACAAGGGACTCTGCTGTCCAAACAGTAAACAGACATTTGTTCCACCATCTAGGATCCAAGATAGAGAATACCCTCGATACTTGTCTTCCATGAGACTTGAAGCATGGTGTTTGAAGCCAAGCCATACTTGAGGTTCGACGTACTCAAGGTACAGATCGGGCTTTTACCATTGACATCAAATATTGAGGGACATTTTTGGCTTTGTAGGCAAACATTCAGGTTTTAATCTGATGTGTGCAGCTATAGGAAGCCAATAAAGGGAGACCGGTCGAGACCAGTCTTGCTGATGTGTTTTGGACAAATTGTAGAGGTCTGATGTCTCGGAGGAAGACCAGCAAGTAGCGAGTTGCAGTAGTCTAGCCTTGAGATTACAAGAGACTGC
This sequence comes from Electrophorus electricus, assembly GCF_041902795.1. Taxonomy (NCBI): domain Eukaryota; kingdom Metazoa; phylum Chordata; class Actinopteri; order Gymnotiformes; family Gymnotidae; genus Electrophorus; species Electrophorus electricus. The sequence goes on along the minus strand of NC_137505.1, from coordinate 16,458,112 downwards.
ACAAGCACCTGGGTAGCTTCCTGTGAGAGAACGGGCCGAATCCTTCGTATGTTACAAAGGAGAAATCTGCAAGACCGTGTTAGATTAGAGAAGAATGTCAAAGGCTGCTGAAAGGACTAGAAGAATCAAAACAGATGACTGTTTGGCAGCTTTACCAGCATGAAGTTTTTTCGTCACATGCTATGAGGGCCGTGTCTGTAGAATGTGCCGGTTTGTAGCCAGACCGATTGATCACTTTATGCAAGTGCATGTACAACCAATGTTTCAGGAACTTCTTACTTATTAGGTTTCATACCTCAAATGTTAATCAAAATGAAGATTTTGAGGAAAATACGTTTAATATGTAACTTTTCTCCAAAATATACCCACCACTTTACTGGATATTATTGTTACTGACTTGTTCACAAACAGTAAATGTCATTCTTTGCAGTACAAATCTTTGTAAACTTTGCAGAGAATTAATTTATTATGATTATTCTTTATGTCTTTGGTTTGGCCTTTTTTGGGGCAAATATTGTTCGAAACTGGATGTTTGACAAATCACATTACTTTTTGTTTCTATATGAAAAAAAAGTTGAAAGTCATATAAGAGTTCTTTTGAAGAAAGATGTACCCATCTACCAGTCCCCATCTATCAGCTACTTACTCGGCTGCTGCTAAAAATAGGGATTTCAAATATTTTTTGAACTATTGACTTATTTTCCCAATAACCAAAATGTCAGTGCAGCATTCTAGAAATGTCACAATTGTCACAATGTCACAATGATTATTCTTTATGTCTTTGGTTTGGCCTTTTTTGGGGCAAATATTGTTTGAAACTGGATGTTTGACAAATCACGTTATTTTTTGTTACACACAAAAGGGTCTCTATACGAAAAAAAAGTTGAAAGTCATATAAGGGTTCTTTTGAAGAAAGATGTACCCGTCTACCTGTACCCATCTATCAGCTACTTACTCGGCTGCTGCTACAAATAGGGATTTCAAATAGTTTTTGAACTATTGACTTATTTTCCCAATAACCAAAATGTCAGTGCAGCATTCTAGAAATGTCACAATGCATATGACATCACAACATCTTTGACGTCACTACAAGTATATAAAGGTGAGCGCAAGCATTTATATGTCATTTCACTTGACAGATTTCAGCAGTTATAAAGTTGGAAGACAATAGAGTGAATTAAACCTAATCGTAGGTCAACTTTCCAGAACAAGGTACGGTTGAATAAGTCAATTTTGTAATTACAGAAGGCTATTTTCCATCTAATTGTATGTGTATGTATCTGTCTGTCTGTCTAAATGTCCGCTTAGCTACTATAGCTAGAGCTTTTCTAATTTTATGATGAACGGTCTGTCTGCTGTAGTTTTATATAGTTATGGAATGCATTGACGTTCCACCTGTTTTCTCACACAAGGCTTTATGTCAAGCATAAGCGACTGCTTTTTATGCTATTTAGATTTTGCTGTTTTAAAGGTACAAGACAAGTAATATAAGTGATTAAACCAAATTTCATCACCATACCCGCCCTTTCATGTTAGATTGCTGTCTGTCCACCAAACTGTAAAAATGATTTATGCTTTTGACTTCATATCGCCTTTTCAGAACAAAGTATTCCAGGAGAGTCTTAAGAAAACTTGGACCAGGACAAATGGAGAAACAGAAGCGTCTTTTAGGCAGGAAGATGTAAGGCCTTTGCACTACAATGTTAAAAAATCTTAGAATAGCAATATTAATTTTAAATGATTCTTATTTATACAGCATATTCCTTATAGAACCCAAAAGCTCAAGGTGCTTTACACTGCAATGAACGAACAGTATTCAGTAATAAAACATTGATCAAATAAAACAGTTAAAAGTCACAAAATATAAATGTAGAAAATGAAATTAATTGAAACAGAATTTAAATTAAACCGGCTAAACAACCTGAACAATTAGATCAAGCTAAACAAGCCACTCTTTAATCTGTATTAAACACCAATAGAGCTTGCACTCTAAATACTTTCTGGACTATTCCAAAGTATCGGAACGATGAAACATGAAACAGATGAAACATGTTTCATCAACCTTGTTATTTTAAAAGATTAGGAAGTAATGTTAAAGGAATCAGTCTTATTTTCCTTATAATGTGCTAAAGTAGAATAAAATAATTTTGATTGTATTGTGCAATTAACAAAATACAACATGGACCTGAGCTCTATCAGTGATTCATCCATTAAATAGAGATTAAGAAAAACAATCTATAAACTTAGACACAAGCTCTCTCAAAATGATTTGACCATGGATTTTAGTTCAGGCTGTTGATGTTTGAAGAATGACAAACGAACAACATTTCCTTATATATTTTTGTTGTTTCCATAGTAAAATTCCTTCACCTCCAAAAGTGACACGGGCTTCTTCAGTATTTAAAAAGGTGAGTTTAAAATGGCCAAATTTGTTATTCATCAGAAAATGGAATTGTTGCTAATAAGTGAGATGTCAGCACAGTTGTTATGTTATCCTGATATTTAATTTCTTTTTATTCAACCTCTTCTATGGTTCTCAAAACAAGAGCAAGTCAAAAAGCACAAGACAAAACGAGAATAAACCTGTGAGGAATGACAGCAAAATGCTCCTTGATAGAGCCAAAAAAATCATCCCAGACTTGGAGAAGCTCGATATTGCACCAATCTTGACCCATTTTGTGATGGATCTGACTCATGAGTATGCCATTTTTAAACCTTTTCTTCTTCTTCTTCTTCTTCTTCTTCTTCTTCTTCTTCTTCTTCTTCTTCTTCTTCTTCTTCTTCTGCTTTTTCAATTTATCATTTTTATTTTTGGTATAATTTTGAATGTATGAGATTTTTAGCATAAATATTAATTATAGTTCTAAAGAATGCTTTTATTCACATTCTTTAAGGCAGTGGACATCTATCCGGAAAGCAATCCCTAGTCCAGTAAGTCATACTACATTGCTTACACTTCAACATATTTTAAATGGGATTCATATTAATTCTAAACCAAACAACCAAAACCATTTTGGAGCAATTTTCAATGTTCGCCTTTCTATGTTATCTCTCCTTTCTTTCACAGGAGACAAAGGTCATGATCTCTCATATGGGTTCATTCATTGCGGACATTGTCACTGAAGTAACTGTGATGGGTCTTCTTTCATCTCTGGAAGAAATGTTAGATGTTGATCTAAGATCAGTGTTGCTTTCAAATTCCAAGAAGGAAACTGCAGATTTGCTGAATGCTTTCCGTACCAGATATCGTGAGATAAATCATTCAGCTTCAGTCCACGTGAAGGAGGGGACAGCTCATATGGACTCTCTAAGCAGAGATGTTAAGACTGCAGTTATTGATACACATCGCAGTTGCCTAGATGACTATGAGAGAGACCAAATTGTGATGAAATTCCACTCTACTATGGAAGATACAAATTCAGAAGCAGTGAGTGAGGTTCTGATAGGAGATACTGAGAGTCTGACATCGTTATCCTCAGATGTCCATGACGATGGTACATCTAGACCTATAAGTACCATTCCTATAGCTGGCTCTCCGGTTTCGAATATGCTTCAGCGCTTTGATGATGAGATGGAGGAATTTTCTGAACTGTCACAAGACATCAATCCCCGCATAAAAGGAAGGACACATTTTTTGTCCCATCATTTAATAAATCCTGACCTTGAAGGGGTCTCATCTTGTGAGCTCTGTGGTATGGTCATGCCAATCTACCTAGAGCAGGATGACTTGAAATCATCACAGGCATCATCAGAGCTATGCACAGATAGTAGGAACACCTCCTCCGACGTCATGGCAAGCCAAGTTATGGAGTTGGTTGTCCCACCCTCTGTGAAGAAGGCTCAAGAGTCCCCCAGTGTACACAATGACTGGTCTTCCCTGTTCAGCATCGATATACATAGCTCTCCATCACTACAGTCTGAGATGTCTGCTAGGTCACCATGTACTGAGCCTGCTCTGGACAATCAGAGCAAAACCATGAAAGCCCAGAAGGGGAGATTGCATTTCCTATTCCCCTTCAGTAAGGTCTCAAAGAACTTAAAGGTAAAACATTTGACTTATTTCTTATTTAGATTTTGTTACATTGTTAATTTTTAAAGTAGTGCATATTTGAATTTCATTTCACACTGAATGTGTATATATCACTTTGCATAAATGACATAATTTGTTCTAAATTATATTCTGTTGCATTATTACTGGTTTGTATCTGTACTTTTAGTTATAAATGTACTTATGCTCTGATATTTCTCTACTAAATCATTGTTTTGTTTTTGTTAGAAACTCAAAAAGAAAAGCAAGGAGCACCCTAACACTGTAGCTGCTGCTGCAACTACAGGTAAGAACATATTGCTAGAAACACATATGACAATTTAGTTGTTAGACAGAATATCACAGTTATATCCATTTTTTAAAAATCAATAACTTTTTTGTCTTATGATAGGTAGTGAAGATGTTTCCCCCATCTCGTCACGTTTCACGAGGATGTTATCGTTCTTTAGAAGGCAACGCTCAAATCATCAATAAAGCCTGAAACATCAATTTGCTGAAAATGTGCAAAAATGGCTGGTTTTTGATTACATTTACATTTACATTTACAGTATTTAGCAGATGCTCTTATCCAGAGCGTCTTACAAAAGTGCTTTGTCCTTTACTCATAGAATATCTTAGTACAGTACAGTAGGTTAGAGTCCCACATACCAATGAACTAGAATACTGTAGAATACAGGGATCAATGCTGATACCTAGAAGTACAAAATACATAAGGTCTATCTTAAACAATGATAAGTGCAATAAACAATAAGTGCTAGAGTTTTTTAAACAACATAAACAATACCCTACAATAAGTACAAATTTAGTCAGTCAATATGGGAGCAGTTTCAGTTGTCCTTTAACTAGGCTGCAAATAGATGAGTCTTCAGTCTGCATTTGAAGACTGCAAGGGACTCTGCTGACCGGACAGCAAGTGGGAGTTCATTTCACCATCTTGGAGCCAGGACAGAAAATAGTCTCGATGCTTGTCGTCAATGAGAACTGAAGCAAGGAATTTCAAGCCGAGCCGTACTTGAGTTTCAAAGTGCTCGAGCAACGGATCGCGCTTTGACCATTGACTTCATGTATGAAGGGGATGATCCATTTTTGGCTTTTGTAGGCAAGCATCAAAGTTTTAAATCTGATGCGTGCAGCTACTGGGAGCCAGTGAAGGGAGTGCAGCAGTGGAGTAACGTGTAAACTTCGGAAGATTGAAGACCAGTCGTGCTGCTGCATTCTGGACAAGTTGTAGAGGGCTGATGGCTCTTAGAGGAAGACCAGCAAATAGCGAGTTGCAGTAGTCTAGCTTTGAGATCACAAAAGACTACACAAGCACCTGGGTAGCGTCCTGTGAGAGATAGGGCAGAATGTTTCATATGTTACAAAGGAGAAATCTGCAAGACCGTGTTAGATTAGAGAAGAATGTCAAAGGCTGCTGAAAGGACTAGAAGAATCAAAACAGATGACTGTTTGGCAGCTTTACCAGCATGAAGTTTTTCCGTCACTGCTATGAGGGCCGTTTCTGTAGAATGTGCCGGTTTGTAGCCAGACCGATTGATCACTTTATGCAAGTGCATGTACAACCAATGTTTCAGGAACTTCTTACTTATTAGGTTTCATACCTCAAATGTTAATCAAAATGAAGATTTTGAGGAAAATAAGTTTAATATGTAACTTTTCTCCAAAATATACCCACCACTTTACTGGATATTATTGATCCTGATTTGTTCACAAACAGTAAATGTCATGCTTTACAGTACAAATCTTTGTAAATTTTGCAGATAATTAATCTCTTATTAGTATTCTTTAAGTCTTTGGTTTGGTCTTATTTGGGGCATATTTTGTTTGAAATTGGATGTTTGACAAATCACATTATTTTTTTGTTACACATAAAAGGGTCTCTTTACATGAAGAAAAAAAATTGAAAGTCATAAAAAGGTACTTTTGAATAGAATGCAGAACTGGGTGAGGATGCTGGTGTCAAAGGTGTGTTTCTCTATATATCCAGACTCCTATGCAGGGCACACAATAAAATACGTGAAAGGTTGCCAGAGCATACATTGGGACATGCACCCACATGGGCAGCATATCTGCTGCGTGTGCCTGGGTGTGCCCATGCATGCACGATTGGGAATCATTCACGCTGTTACACTGGTTGGGGCAGGACGACGTGGAGTCGCTCTTGTCACTGGAGTTCTTCTTGCCGCTCTCCGAGCACAAGTCGCCCTGCAGTGCATCGAACAGCACGGGGTTCAGATGGACATACTCCCCCGATACCACCTCGATTACTGCAGGGAAACAGAAGAAGGGCACGTGGGGATCATATGTACTATGAGCTAGGACAATTTCTGCTGTTTTACAACAGTTTTGCATAGTTACAGATAAACTGTTCATACTATTACATTATTGCAGATTGAAGATAAAAAACTCCTACCTTCCTCATGAAGCCTTTTTAAATCATAAAAAGATAATAAACAAAATATGCTTCAATATATCAGCACAGTATAAAGTACAGACTATATAGTATAAAAATGTAATATTTCAAATGCACAGACAAAGACATGGTATATAATTTTGCCATATCAAACACAGACCATTGTAAATCCGTATTATTCCACTTTAATATCAGATATTAGTATGCGGTGTCCTTACACCTTTGACAGTAATTGACTATGCCATCCAATAATGATAGCTGGAAGAATTTTATCTGTGCTTTACAAATTCCCAGACAATGCAGTTTCATTGCTGCACCTAACAGAGTGTTCCATGCAAAGAGAACAGGCTTGCTCAGATTTTTGGGTATTGACATTAAGACAGTTATATTGGGTGGAACAGCTACCCTTTGAAATGACAAAGAAGGATTTCTTTTAAACTCAAACGCTATCCTCTATCTGTCACGATACAGCCCCCTCGTCCCAGACGTGTGTGTGTGTGGGTGTGCATGTGTGTGTGTTTTTCTGCATTGCCATGCCCTCCCCATATATCAAACTTCTTCCTCTTTTCGTGTCGTTACGGTTTATGAATGTAAAGTCTTGTGTAGTCATTGGTTGCTTGTGTTTAACCTTACGTGAGCATATGTGCTAAGTTGTCTTCATTGTGTCTGTCAATAAACGTCATTGTCTTCTACACGGCTTGCCTTTGTATCCTGCCAATCGAAACACCAACCGCCAAAGGATGCCAGGAAAGAAGCGCAAAAAGAGGAACTGGAAGAAAAGGCATGACCACTCTTCCACAGCCCCTGCAGGGAAACCGTCCATCTTTATGGACACACTCCACAGTTTGTAGAGTTCTACAAACCCTCGACAGACTACTGGAACTGGTACGATTACGACCAATATCCAGGTCCTATTATCCATCTTGGGACTACCGAGAGGGTTAAGAGGAAGATGGCAGGAGGAAGGTTTATACCACATCAGCCTCCAGTCGGACTCGGGGGTCGATCGCTTGTAGGATCCAGCAATGAAGGTGGAGGAGGCCCTCCAGGAGGATCCTCCCACTGTTATGGACACCGGGTCAGCGCACTCCAGGAGCGACGAGCCTCCGGCATACAAGGCTTTGCCCAAGGCACGCCATTCTGGAGCCAGGAAGGTACCCCGCGTGACTGGCAGAGAGGCGTGATCATCTGAGGACAATCTCTCCCCTAAGACACACAGCCCCAGAGCTAGTGTGCCTCTGCATACGCCTCGTAGAGGCAAGAAGGAAGCCTCACCAGTGCCCGCCCCAGAGACAGGCAAAACCGCTGGTGTGCTTCCTGGCACGTCTGCCCCGAAACCAGAGAAGCCGCCGCCACCCACGTCTGCGAGGGACGACCCCCCCAGACTGGTCAGACGTCGACTCACCTAACGACTGGGAGACAAGCTGGTGTTCATGCCAGCTTCCCTGGACTACAACCATTTAGGTGTTCTTATTCATGTCCCTATCACTGTGCCCCTCTCTGTCACACTTAACGTACCGGTCATTTTGTGCCACTTTGTGTCTGTTCCTGTTTCTGTTACTGTGTCCATCCCTGTGTCTGTTGTCATCTTGGTCCCTGTCTTCCTCCCATCAGTCCTGCTTGCGGTGGCCCGTGTCGGTCGCTCGGTCCTCCAGCCGATTTGGCCTTGATCTGGGGGCCATAGCCTGACAGGTTGCCGTCGCGTGTTGGGGAAGGGTTCTGTTACGTTTTGGCCCCCTACTCCCAGAAGTGCGTGTGTGTGTATTTGTGTGTGTGTGTGTGTGTGTGTGTGTGTGTGAGTGTATGTATATGTGTGTGTGTGTGTGTGTGTGTGTGTGTGTGTGTGTGTGTGTGTTTGTGTGCGGGTGTTCATCTGCATGGCCATGCCCTCCCCATGTATCACACCTGTTCCTCATTTTGTGTCATTACAGTTCATGAATATAAAGTGTTGTGTAGCCATTTTTGCTTGTTGGTGTTCTACACGACTCACCTTTCCATGCAAAGCCTCCCAGCGTTCCACTATCTAATGTACCATGTGTAGATATGTGTCCACTATCTAATGTACAACTGGGCTGAATTTTAAGGCTCTGAAGAAAAACATCTGGCATGAACACCAAACTACAATAAGCACAGTGTTATCAGTTAAAGCTGAATAGTGGCTTCACTTCTATAACCATATAGCTTAGTAAAGTGAAGAGAAGATCATGGGAAATGGAGTTTATTAGTATATCATTGCTGTTCTGATGACTACAGAACACTGGGCATCTGGGAGAAGTAAATAGATGCTGAGGCATCTGAGCATACACAGCCAACGTCGTCCTCTCACACATGTATATAGTCTATATACATCTGACTCTATGTTACTGAAGGAGGGAGAACATGTGTGGTATTTCAGCACATGAGAGAAATCAGAAGATTGAAGCAGTACTAATAAGACTGAGTCCTGTAACAAAGAATTTTGAGAGGAGAAAAGGCAGGAGATGTGAAGTAGAGTGAGTCGACCACACAGTCTACCTCACAGCTATCAAACTATGGCAAGGAAAGGAAGAATTAAGGAAGTTACCCGTGGACTGCCGTAATCTCATGGTGGCCAGTGAGAGTGAGTGAAAGTGTGTGTGTGTGTGTGTGTGTGTGTGTGTGCGTGCGTGCGTGCGTGCTTGCGTGCGTGTGTGTTCTGTCCCAGTCCAAGTGGAGAAGGTGTTAGTGATGAGTGCATACAGGTGCAGTGCAAAATTCCGCTTCTTGAACCTAACTAATACAACTACTCTTTCTAGTTTTACACAGCTCCATTTAACTGTTGGTGTGTGTGCACATGTGTGCACATGTGTGTGCTTTTAATGAGAAAAGGCCATATATGAGTAACCCCTGAACATGCTTACACATATGTGTATTTGTGTATTTTGAATATGCTATGTCTGCTTTTTCCCTGGCAATTTTCTTCATTTCCTGCAACAAAATGCTGTTGGTTGTCTCAGAGAGGAGTGTATCGTAGTGCTGCTTATAGCTGTTCCATTCACAATTGCACTTAAAGCAAACCTAAAGGCAAAATGAGTCGTGAGTAACACCACAGCTGCTTAAGAGGTACCATAGAAACAATCCACCAGCCATGAGGATCAAGCCATACGTCTACATTTTCTCTTTCATGAGCATAATTTCTTTCTCTGTTTATAACAGTATAATTACAGGAGGTAAAAGCAGATACAGTACTCCATTTACATGTACACCAGGTTTGCAGGAGCAATGAAATTCCATTTCAAAGATGCTCTGGAGGATGTAGAAACTATGAAGATGAGAAAAGCGTTGGCAGCCGTTGAGAGGAGGCTGAATAGTTTCTGTGGTACATCAGGTTACTTCACTCAATTCACTCAGTTCAACTTCAGATGAAGAAAAATTGTGAGAAAAAGTTGATGTCCAGCTGCCCAAAAGCCCTGCATCCCGTCTTTAACTTGTGTGATCGCTTTAGAGGTGTCAGCAGTCCAAACAGAGTCTGATTCCAAAGGCGAATCCCTCGGAATGCTTCAATTATGGTATGTATCATGAGGAGGACATTGGGTATCCACAGGTTCCTCTTGGAAATATTTCCAACCACATCAGCAAGTTTTAGTATAAGTAACTTATGTTAGAGACTTATTGTTAATTTCATATTGTTGTGTAAAATTTCTTTTCGTTTTCAGTACCTATGAAAGATTTTGTCTGTTTTCTTGCTTTTTTTTTACCAAGTTTATTTTTCTGTATGTGATGTTGTTATTAATTCCATTCTTTTCTAGGCTTATTTACATTTCCATTCACGATATTTAGCAGATGTTTTTATCCAGAGTGACTTACAAAAGTGCTTTATCATTTACTCAAGGAATGAATACATCCTAGCCAGTGCAGTAATGTAGAGTCCAAGATACCATTGAACTAGAATACTGTTGAAATACAGGGATCAGTGCTGATGCCTAGAAGTGCAAAATACTCTATAACAGATATCGATACGTTCAGAAAACAATACTCTATAATAAGTACCAGAGGTTCAGTTACTCAACATAGGTGTAGGATCAGTGCTCATTTAAATATTCCACAAATAGATGTGTCTTCAGTCTGCGTTTGAAGACCACAAGGGACTCTGCTGTCCAAACAGTAAACAGACATTTGTTCCACCATCTAGGATCCAAGATAGAGAATACCCTCGATACTTGTCTTCCATGAGACTTGAAGCATGGTGTTTGAAGCCAAGCCATACTTGAGGTTCGACGTACTCAAGGTACAGATCGGGCTTTTACCATTGACATCAAATATTGAGGGACATTTTTGGCTTTGTAGGCAAACATTCAGGTTTTAATCTGATGTGTGCAGCTATAGGAAGCCAATAAAGGGAGACCGGTCGAGACCAGTCTTGCTGATGTGTTTTGGACAAATTGTAGAGGTCTGATGTCTCGGAGGAAGACCAGCAAGTAGCGAGTTGCAGTAGTCTAGCCTTGAGATTACAAGAGACTGCACAAGCACCTGGGTAGCTTCCTGTGAGAGAACGGGCCGAATCCTTCGTATGTTACAAAGGAGAAATCTGCAAGACCGTGTTAGATTAGAGAAGAATGTCAAAGGCTGCTGAAAGGACTAGAAGAATCAAAACAGATGACTGTTTGGCAGCTTTACCAGCATGAAGTTTTTTCGTCACATGCTATGAGGGCCGTGTCTGTAGAATGTGCCGGTTTGTAGCCAGACCGATTGATCACTTTATGCAAGTGCATGTACAACCAATGTTTCAGGAACTTCTTACTTATTAGGTTTCATACCTCAAATGTTAATCAAAATGAAGATTTTGAGGAAAATACGTTTAATATGTAACTTTTCTCCAAAATATACCCACCACTTTACTGGATATTATTGTTACTGACTTGTTCACAAACAGTAAATGTCATTCTTTGCAGTACAAATCTTTGTAAACTTTGCAGAGAATTAATTTATTATGATTATTCTTTATGTCTTTGGTTTGGCCTTTTTTGGGGCAAATATTGTTCGAAACTGGATGTTTGACAAATCACATTACTTTTTGTTTCTATATGAAAAAAAAGTTGAAAGTCATATAAGAGTTCTTTTGAAGAAAGATGTACCCATCTACCAGTCCCCATCTATCAGCTACTTACTCGGCTGCTGCTAAAAATAGGGATTTCAAATATTTTTTGAACTATTGACTTATTTTCCCAATAACCAAAATGTCAGTGCAGCATTCTAGAAATGTCACAATTGTCACAATGTCACAATGATTATTCTTTATGTCTTTGGTTTGGCCTTTTTTGGGGCAAATATTGTTTGAAACTGGATGTTTGACAAATCACGTTATTTTTTGTTACACACAAAAGGGTCTCTATACGAAAAAAAAGTTGAAAGTCATATAAGGGTTCTTTTGAAGAAAGATGTACCCGTCTACCTGTACCCATCTATCAGCTACTTACTCGGCTGCTGCTACAAATAGGGATTTCAAATAGTTTTTGAACTATTGACTTATTTTCCCAATAACCAAAATGTCAGTGCAGCATTCTAGAAATGTCACAATGCATATGACATCACAACATCTTTGACGTCACTACAAGTATATAAAGGTGAGCGCAAGCATTTATATGTCATTTCACTTGACAGATTTCAGCAGTTATAAAGTTGGAAGACAATAGAGTGAATTAAACCTAATCGTAGGTCAACTTTCCAGAACAAGGTACGGTTGAATAAGTCAATTTTGTAATTACAGAAGGCTATTTTCCATCTAATTGTATGTGTATGTATCTGTCTGTCTGTCTAAATGTCCGCTTAGCTACTATAGCTAGAGCTTTTCTAATTTTATGATGAACGGTCTGTCTGCTGTAGTTTTATATAGTTATGGAATGCATTGACGTTCCACCTGTTTTCTCACACAAGGCTTTATGTCAAGCATAAGCGACTGCTTTTTATGCTATTTAGATTTTGCTGTTTTAAAGGTACAAGACAAGTAATATAAGTGATTAAACCAAATTTCATCACCATACCCGCCCTTTCATGTTAGATTGCTGTCTGTCCACCAAACTGTAAAAATGATTTATGCTTTTGACTTCATATCGCCTTTTCAGAACAAAGTATTCCAGGAGAGTCTTAAGAAAACTTGGACCAGGACAAATGGAGAAACAGAAGCGTCTTTTAGGCAGGAAGATGTAAGGCCTTTGCACTACAATGTTAAAAAATCTTAGAATAACAATATTAATTTTAAATGATTCTTATTTATACAGCATATTCCTTATAGAACCCAAAAGCTCAAGGTGCTTTACACTGCAATGAACGAACAGTATTCAGTAATAAAACATTGATCAAATAAAACAGTTAAAAGTCACAAAATATAAATGTAGAAAATGAAATTAATTGAAACAGAATTTAAATTAAACCGGCTAAACAACCTGAACAATTAGATCAAGCTAAACAAGCCACTCTTTAATCTGTATTAAACACCAATAGAGCTTGCACTCTAAATACTTTCTGGACTATTCCAAAGTATCGGAACGATGAAACATGAAACAGATGAAACATGTTTCATCAACCTTGTTATTTTAAAAGATTAGGAAGTAATGTTAAAGGAATCAGTCTTATTTTCCTTATAATGTGCTAAAGTAGAATAAAATAATTTTGATTGTATTGTGCAATTAACAAAATACAACATGGACCTGAGCTCTATCAGTGATTCATCCATTAAATAGAGATTAAGAAAAACAATCTATAAACTTAGACACAAGCTCTCTCAAAATGATTTGACCATGGATTTTAGTTCAGGCTGTTGATGTTTGAAGAATGACAAACGAACAACATTTCCTTATATATTTTTGTTGTTTCCATAGTAAAATTCCTTCACCTCCAAAAGTGACACGGGCTTCTTCAGTATTTAAAAAGATGAGTTTAAAATGGCCAAATTTGTTATTCATCAGAAAATGGAATTGTTGCTAATAAGTGAGATGTCAGCACAGTTGTTATGTTATCCTGATATTTAATTTCTTTTTATTCAACCTCTTCTATGGTTCTCAAAACAAGAGCAAGTCAAAAAGCACAAGACAAAACGAGAATAAACCTGTGAGGAATGACAGCAAAATGCTCCTTGATAGAGCCAAAAAAATCATCCCAGACTTGGAGAAGCTCGATATTGCACCAATCTTGACCCATTTTGTGATGGATCTGACTCATGAGTATGCCATTTTTAAACCTTTTCTTCTTCTTCTTCTTCTTCTTCTTCTTCTTCTTCTTCTTCTTCTTCTTCTTCTTCTTCTTCTTCTTCTGCTTTTTCAATTTATCATTTTTATTTTTGGTATAATTTTGAATGTATGAGATTTTTAGCATAAATATTAATTATAGTTCTAAAGAATGCTTTTATTCACATTCTTTAAGGCAGTGGACATCTATCCGGAAAGCAATCCCTAGTCCAGTAAGTCATACTACATTGCTTACACTTCAACATATTTTAAATGGGATTCATATTAATTCTAAACCAAACAACCAAAACCATTTTGGAGCAATTTTCAATGTTCGCCTTTCTATGTTATCTCTCCTTTCTTTCACAGGAGACAAAGGTCATGATCTCTCATATGGGTTCATTCATTGCGGACATTGTCACTGAAGTAACTGTGATGGGTCTTCTTTCATCTCTGGAAGAAATGTTAGATGTTGATCTAAGATCAGTGTTGCTTTCAAATTCCAAGAAGGAAACTGCAGATTTGCTGAATGCTTTCCGTACCAGATATCGTGAGATAAATCATTCAGCTTCAGTCCACGTGAAGGAGGGGACAGCTCATATGGACTCTCTAAGCAGAGATGTTAAGACTGCAGTTATTGATACACATCGCAGTTGCCTAGATGACTATGAGAGAGACCAAATTGTGATGAAATTCCACTCTACTATGGAAGATACAAATTCAGAAGCAGTGAGTGAGGTTCTGATAGGAGATACTGAGAGTCTGACATCGTTATCCTCAGATGTCCATGACGATGGTACATCTAGACCTATAAGTACCATTCCTATAGCTGGCTCTCCGGTTTCGAATATGCTTCAGCGCTTTGATGATGAGATGGAGGAATTTTCTGAACTGTCACAAGACATCAATCCCCGCATAAAAGGAAGGACACATTTTTTGTCCCATCATTTAATAAATCCTGACCTTGAAGGGGTCTCATCTTGTGAGCTCTGTGGTATGGTCATGCCAATCTACCTAGAGCAGGATGACTTGAAATCATCACAGGCATCATCAGAGCTATGCACAGATAGTAGGAACACCTCCTCCGACGTCATGGCAAGCCAAGTTATGGAGTTGGTTGTCCCACCCTCTGTGAAGAAGGCTCAAGAGTCCCCCAGTGTACACAATGACTGGTCTTCCCTGTTCAGCATCGATATACATAGCTCTCCATCACTACAGTCTGAGATGTCTGCTAGGTCACCATGTACTGAGCCTGCTCTGGACAATCAGAGCAAAACCATGAAAGCCCAGAAGGGGAGATTGCATTTCCTAGTCCCCTTCAGTAAGGTCTCAAAGAACTTAAAGGTAAAACATTTGACTTATTTCTTATTTAGATTTTGTTACATTGTTAATTTTTAAAGTAGTGCATATTTGAATTTCATTTCACACTGAATGTGTATATATCACTTTGCATAAATGACATAATTTGTTCTAAATTATATTCTGTTGCATTATTACTGGTTTGTATCTGTACTTTTAGTTATAAATGTACTTATGCTCTGATATTTCTCTACTAAATCATTGTTTTGTTTTTGTTAGAAACTCAAAAAGAAAAGCAAGGAGCACCCTAACACTGTAGCTGCTGCTGCAACTACAGGTAAGAACATATTGCTAGAAACACATATGACAATTTAGTTGTTAGACAGAATATCACAGTTATATCCATTTTTTAAAAATCAATAACTTTTTTGTCTTATGATAGGTAGTGAAGATGTTTCCCCCATCTCGTCATGTTTCACGAGGATGTTATCGTTCTTTACAAGGCAACGCTCAAATCATCAATAAAGCCTGAAACATCAATTTGCTGAAAATGTGCAAAAATGGCTGGTTTTTGATTACATTTACATTTACATTTACAGTATTTAGCAGATGCTCTTATCCAGAGCGTCTTACAAAAGTGCTTTGTCCTTTACTCATAGAATATCTTAGTACAGTACAGTAGGTTAGAGTCCCACATACCAATGAACTAGAATACTGTAGAATACAGGGATCAATGCTGATACCTAGAAGTACAAAATACATAAGGTCTATCTTAAACAATGATAAGTGCAATAAACAATAAGTGCTAGAGTTTTTTAAACAACATAAACAATACCCTACAATAAGTACAAATTTAGTCAGTCAATATGGGAGCAGTTTCAGTTGTCCTTTAACTAGGCTGCAAATAGATGAGTCTTCAGTCTGCATTTGAAGACTGCAAGGGACTCTGCTGACCGGACAGCAAGTGGGAGTTCATTTCACCATCTTGGAGCCAGGACAGAAAATAGTCTCGATGCTTGTCGTCAATGAGAACTGAAGCAAGGAATTTCAAGCCGAGCCGTACTTGAGTTTCAAAGTGCTCGAGCAACGGATCGCGCTTTGACCATTGACTTCATGTATGAAGGGGATGATCCATTTTTGGCTTTTGTAGGCAAGCATCAAAGTTTTAAATCTGATGCGTGCAGCTACTGGGAGCCAGTGAAGGGAGTGCAGCAGTGGAGTAACGTGTAAACTTCGGAAGATTGAAGACCAGTCGTGCTGCTGCATTCTGGACAAGTTGTAGAGGGCTGATGGCTCTTAGAGGAAGACCAGCAAATAGCGAGTTGCAGTAGTCTAGCTTTGAGATCACAAAAGACTACACAAGCACCTGGGTAGCGTCCTGTGAGAGATAGGGCAGAATGTTTCATATGTTACAAAGGAGAAATCTGCAAGACCGTGTTAGATTAGAGAAGAATGTCAAAGGCTGCTGAAAGGACTAGAAGAATCAAAACAGATGACTGTTTGGCAGCTTTACCAGCATGAAGTTTTTCCGTCACTGCTATGAGGGCCGTTTCTGTAGAATGTGCCGGTTTGTAGCCAGACCGATTGATCACTTTATGCAAGTGCATGTACAACCAATGTTTCAGGAACTTCTTACTTATTAGGTTTCATACCTCAAATGTTAATCAAAATGAAGATTTTGAGGAAAATAAGTTTAATATGTAACTTTTCTCCAAAATATACCCACCACTTTACTGGATATTATTGATCCTGATTTGTTCACAAACAGTAAATGTCATGCTTTACAGTACAAATCTTTGTAAATTTTGCAGATAATTAATCTCTTATTAGTATTCTTTAAGTCTTTGGTTTGGTCTTATTTGGGGCATATTTTGTTTGAAATTGGATGTTTGACAAATCACATTATTTTTTTGTTACACATAAAAGGGTCTCTTTACATGAAGAAAAAAAATTGAAAGTCATAAAAAGGTACTTTTGAATAGAATGCAGAACTGGGTGAGGATGCTGGTGTCAAAGGTGTGTTTCTCTATATATCCAGACTCCTATGCAGGGCACACAATAAAATACGTGAAAGGTTGCCAGAGCATACATTGGGACATGCACCCACATGGGCAGCATATCTGCTGCGTGTGCCTGGGTGTGCCCATGCATGCACGATTGGGAATCATTCACGCTGTTACACTGGTTGGGGCAGGACGACGTGGAGTCGCTCTTGTCACTGGAGTTCTTCTTGCCGCTCTCCGAGCACAAGTCGCCCTGCAGTGCATCGAACAGCACGGGGTTCAGATGGACATACTCCCCCGATACCACCTCGATTACTGCAGGGAAACAGAAGAAGGGCACGTGGGGATCATATGTACTATGAGCTAGGACAATTTCTGCTGTTTTACAACAGTTTTGCATAGTTACAGATAAACTGTTCATACTATTACATTATTGCAGACTGAAGATAAAAAACTCCTACCTTCCTCATGAAGCCTTTTTAAATCATAAAAAGATAATAAACAAAATATGCTTCAATATATCAGCACAGTATAAAGTACAGACTATATAGTATAAAAATGTAATATTTCAAATGCACAGACAAAGACATGGTATATAATTTTGCCATATCAAACACAGACCATTGTAAATCCGTATTATTCCACTTTAATATCAGATATTAGTATGCGGTGTCCTTACACCTTTGTCTTGTCTGACAGTAATTGACTATGCCATCCAATAATGATAGCTGGAAGAATTTTATCTGTGCTTTACAAATTCCCAGACAATGCAGTTTCATTGCTGCACCTAACAGAGTGTTCCATGCAAAGAGAACAGGCTTGCTCAGATTTTTGGGTATTGACATTAAGACAGTTATATTGGGTGGAACAGCTACCCTTTGAAATGACAAAGAAGGATTTCTTTTAAACTCAAACGCTATCCTCTATCTGTCACGATACAGCCCCCTCGTCCCAGACGTGTGTGTGTGTGGGTGTGCATGTGTGTGTGTTTTTCTGCATTGCCATGCCCTCCCCATATATCAAACTTCTTCCTCTTTTCGTGTCGTTACGGTTTATGAATGTAAAGTCTTGTGTAGTCATTGGTTGCTTGTGTTTAACCTTACGTGAGCATATGTGCTAAGTTGTCTTCATTGTGTCTGTCAATAAACGTCATTGTCTTCTACACGGCTTGCCTTTGTATCCTGCCAATCGAAACACCAACCGCCAAAGGATGCCAGGAAAGAAGCGCAAAAAGAGGAACTGGAAGAAAAGGCATGACCACTCTTCCACAGCCCCTGCAGGGAAACCGTCCATCTTTATGGACACACTCCACAGTTTGTAGAGTTCTACAAACCCTCGACAGACTACTGGAACTGGTACGATTACGACCAATATCCAGGTCCTATTATCCATCTTGGGACTACCGAGAGGGTTAAGAGGAAGATGGCAGGAGGAAGGTTTATACCACATCAGCCTCCAGTCGGACTCGGGGGTCGATCGCTTGTAGGATCCAGCAATGAAGGTGGAGGAGGCCCTCCAGGAGGATCCTCCCACTGTTATGGACACCGGGTCAGCGCACTCCAGGAGCGACGAGCCTCCGGCATACAAGGCTTTGCCCAAGGCACGCCATTCTGTAGCCAGGAAGGTACCCCGCGTGACTGGCAGAGAGGCGTGATCATCTGAGGACAATCTCTCCCCTAAGACACACAGCCCCAGAGCTAGTGTGCCTCTGCATACGCCTCGTAGAGGCAAGAAGGAAGCGTCACCAGTGCCCGCAACAGAGACAGGCAAAACCGCTGGTGTGCTTCCTGGCACGTCTGCCCCGAAACCAGAGAAGCCGCCGCCACCCACGTCTGCGAGGGACGACCCCCCCCAAGACTGGTCAGACTTCGACCCACCTAACGACTGGGAGACAAGCTGCTGTTCATGCCAGCTTCCCTGGAGTACAACCATTTAGGTGTTCTTATTCATGTCCCTGTCACTGTGCCCCTCTCTGTCACACTTAACGTACCGGTCATTTTGTGCCACTTTGTGTCTGTTCCTGTTTCTGTTACTGAGTCCATCCCTGTGTCTGTTGTCGTCTTGGTCCCTGTCTTCCTCCCATCAGTCCTGCTTGTGCTGGCCCGTGTCGGTCGCTCGGTCCTCCAGCCGATTTGGCCTTGATCTGTGGGCCATAGGCTGACAGGTTGCCGTCACGTGGTTGGGGAGGGGTTCTGTCACGTTTTGGCCCCCTCCTCCCAGAAGTGCGTGTGTGTGTATTTGTGTGTGTGTGTGTGTGTGTGTGTGTGTGTGTGTGAGTGTATGTATATATGTGTGTGTGTGTGTGTGTGTGTGTGTGTGTGTGTGTGTGTTTGTGTGCGGGTGTTCATCTGCATGGCCATGCCCTCCCCATGTATCACACCTGTTCCTCATTTTGTGTCATTACAGTTCATGAATATACAGTGTTGTGTAGCCATTTTTGCTTGTTGGTGTTCTACACGACTCACCTTTCCATGCAAAGCCTCCCAGCGTTCCACTATCTAATGTACCATGTGTAGATATGTGTCCACTATCTAATGTACAACTGGGCTGAATTTTAAGGCTCTGAAGAAAAACATCTGGCATGAACACCAAACTACAATAAGCACAGTGTTATCAGTTAAAGCTGAATAGTGGCTTCACTTCTATAACCATATAGCTTAGTAAAGTGAAGAGAAGATCATGGGAAATGGAGTTTATTAGTATATTATTGCTGTTCTGATGACTACAGAACACTGGGCATCTGGGAGAAGTAAATAGATGCTGAGGCATCTGAGCATACACAGCCAACGTCGTCCTCTCACACATGTGTATAGTCTATATACATCTGACTCTATGTTACTGAAGGAGGGAGAACATGTGTGGTATTTCAGCACATGAGAGAAATCAGAAGATTGAAGCAGTACTAATAAGACTGAGTCCTGTAACAAAGAATTTTGAGAGGAGAAAAGGCAGGAGATGTGAAGTAGAGTGAGTCGACCACACAGTCTACCTCACAGCTATCAAACTATGGCAAGGAAAGGAAGAATTAAGGAAGTTACCCGTGGACTGCCGTAATCTCATGGTGGCCAGTGAGAGTGAGTGAAAGTGTGTGTGTGTGTGTGTGTGTGTGTGTGTGTGTGTGTGTGTGTGTGTGCGTGCGTGCGTGCGTGCGTGTTCTGTTCCAGTCCAAGTGGAGAAGGTGTTAGAGATGAGTGCATACAGGTGCAGTGCAAAATTCCGCTTCTTGAACCTAACTAATACAACTACTCTTTCTAGTTTTACACAGCTCCATTTAACTGTTGGTGTGTGTGCACATGTGTGCACATGTGTGTGCTTTTAATGTGAAAAGGCCATATATGAGTAACCCCTGATTTTGCTTACACATACATTCACACAACACAGACATGTGTAGATAGTGCCTCATAATAAGGTTAATAAAAAGGTTTTGCTCCCCAAACCAGTTACGTTTATATTAAGGATTTCTATATAATTAAGGCACCAAATTAAAGGTGGACTTATATACAATTACATTCAGTAACATATGATCATAAAATATAGATAAATAATACAATAATGTAGCTTAGCACCGATCAAAAACCTTTTCTTAAATCGTGTATTATGCTACATTAGCACAGATGTGTGTCCCAACGTGTCTGGGACAGCAAGAGAGAGGGAGAATCATAGATAGATAGATAGATAGATAGAGAGAGAGAGAGAGAGAGAGAGAGAGAGAGAGAGAGAGAGAGACAGACAACTACTTGCAAGCTATGAAAAGAAATGTCAACTATGTCCTATTTCTCTTTCTTTACTGCAACACTGTCATGGGACCCAATGTTAATGCCTTTCTTTTGTTCCACTTTCCCACTATTCACTTTACTATGTTATGAGATGCTATGAAAAGAAAAATAAAACATGCCACAACTACTGTACGCATAATGAAGCACAAATAGAACATGAAAGTCCAAGCTATTGCGATCTTTGGCGTCCAAAAGCTCGTCTGCGGCTGCCTCTTGCCGTAGTTGTGACAAGTCACGACAAGAGGACTCTGTTAAAGCAAACACACTGTGCACACTGTTTGCACAGACAGCAGTGCGAGCCACTGCTAACCAGACTGGATCTGCTTCTCCAGAAAGTTGGTTATTTCAGTGATCAGTAACATATCATTTTCTAATTTAAGGCATATGTTTTGAACAGTTTGCATACTTTTAGGGCACGCACACTGGCTTTGAAAATTACGTGAACTGGCTTTGATGTGGTATGAATGAACAAACAGAAATAAAATGGATCATTAAGAATGCATTGGTCAAGGAATGTGCAGTCATTCACATCCATAAAGTGATTCATCCTGCTCGTACCCTTTCTCAAAATGTCTTTTTAATCGTGACATTCTGATGGTATCACCGACTCTAAACTTCAATCTTAGTTTTTCCACCTTTTTCAGTTGAAACAACCCATACAAGGTTTTAAACACCGGGAAGGAATTTCCTTCGTTCACTTCAATGGGTTTCATTTGAATGCTTCTGTGATAGCTGTTGTTATAAGCATAAACCAAGTCTTGTACCACATCGATGTATTTTCTCGTATTGACAGCTGTGAAGTATCTCCACATCCTGTTGAACCGTTCACACACTGATGCTTTTTGTCCCGTCCCAGTAGCAAATTGATTGATGTTGTTTTTTTCATTAATGTTTTGAAACTTTCATAAAAAAAATTATTTCCCTTCATCAGTCTGAAGTGTTTTAGGAACTCTGCCTTCTTTTAGAATTGAAACAAAGGCTTTGGTAACCTGTCTTGTTTTTCATCATGAGTACCCAAGCATACTTGGAAAGTATATCTATACACGTTAGCATAAATTTCATGTTCCCGTTATGTTGGTCATGTCCACCAAATCGGCATGCCATTGTTCATCTGTTTATACAATGACTCTGTTTCTTTTAAATTTCACAGAGATTGGTTTATGTAGCATGTATGCATCCTGAGCTGCTAACCAGTTTTTGATTTCCTTATCATCAACCCGTTTACCGATTTCATCCACCACGGACCTTTGCAGACTCTTGACCCCTCCATAGGATCCTGGGTTTGAAGGAGTGTAGTAAATGTTTTTCAGCAGACGTTCAGTCATGGCGAAATGATTGAAAAACAATGAAGAGAGTGCTAGATTGGATTATGGTTTTATTAGCATCTTTTCAGCAAAAGAGGTTATGTTTACATTACATTAAATTAAAAATGAAAGTATGCAATCAAAGGTTTTATATACATCAACCTTTTCATCGTTACTCAGTTTCAAAACACATACATCTATTACATATTGAATATATATAATATATGCCCGTGATATGTGAAATAACATGACACACACACACACACACACACACACATATATATATATATATATATATATATATATATATATATATATATGTAAAGGATAACATGTATTATTGGCTTCCGATACTAGAGAACTCCACTGACTAAACTCACATATTACACACATCAGCTTTTCCAAATTATATACGGATTTGATATTATCGGTTTACGGTTCTGACTCTATTTTCAAGGGTTTTACAGAACAGCGTGATCAACTTCATCCTCAGCACTCTTTTTTTTTTCTCGGTTGAAGGACCAGTGCTGGTGTCCATGCAGATTCCCATTTGGCTCAAGTACCAGGGTTCAGGTTTGTGTGCAGCTTCCAGTAGTACTCGACATCGTCGTGTACCTGCTCCCCGCACGCTATCGTTTTCATTGTTCAGGTTTTCATGCAGCTTCCAGTAGTCCATGACGTCGTCATGTACCTGCTCCATGCACATACTATCATTTTTTTCATTCAGGTTTACGTGCAGCTTCCAATAGTCCACAACGTCGTCTTGTACCTGCTCCCCGCACACGCTATTGTTTTTTACTATGAACTCTTTGAGAGTGGATTTGATATTCTGTTCTTCCTGCAGGTTGTTTACCACTACCTCAGCGATTGCCTGAATCTTGCTAGAGGATGGAGGTATCTGAATGCCGCACAGCTTCAAAGCTCTGGCTAGAGTATGTATGAACCACGGCTTGAACAGTTTATTGTATCAGCTTAGGTGCGTTGAGGCTGAAATAGGATTTATTTGGATCGTACAGGCATGTGTGCTGACGCTGACTAGGATGGTCAATAGCACACTTTGGGCCCTTAACACTTTTCAGTGCATTCCACATCTGAGAGTGGTGTTGGGGAGGGGTGGATTGTAATTTACAGCTTTTCTTTTTTCCAACTACACTTCTTCCTTAAAGCCGTGTTTTACGGTACTTCACTACTTTAGTTCACAGTCGTAATTGTACTGAGTAGTGTCCTCGTTGCCTGTAGATTGGCAATTAGTGGAAGAGGCTGGGTGGACTACATTATGCTAGTAAAAATAATTTCAAAGGACTCGAAAATCATAACCAGCTTTTTGGTTTTCCTTAGTCACTTAATGGTTTCTACTGCACATGTATGAATAATATCAGATTACTCTCCATGGTCAAGGCTGTCACCTAAATGAGAAACCACAGCCAGGAGTCTGTGGGTGCCGGTGGGTGCACATTCCTGCAACCAACAACTACATCTGTTTTTTTTCATACGATTAACTGAAAATGCATCATGGATCGTTGAAACCCCATCTCTGTATTAACAGGCCTCTTTCATTCTCTCTCATTCTGTCTCTGTGTCTCTCTCAGCCTGTATCTCTCTTCTTTTTGGTCTCTCTCTCTCCTCACCGGTGGGCTTACGTGCTGTCCTCTAGCTCCCTGTCCTTCTCCTCTCTCATTTACTACTGATGGGTTAAAAGAACTTAGTCATTATGGCAGATACTTATACACAGCTGTATTATCACTCCACTGAAAGAAAATGGCACAACTCTACCTGGCTGGGGACTGGAGTTTTCCCCCAGTTTATCGTTTTGCTTTTCTTTTCATTCAGTCAGCATTTTGTAGCTAAATGGGAATGGGTGGACAGAGAAGTATGTGGGCACGGGTTGATGGTACGAGCTCACCTTGACTGCTGCCTGAGAGAAGCCACCCCAGGAAGGGCAGAGAGGTCCAGCTCGGACGGGACGTCCATCACGTCTGAGAGCTTTTGGCCCAGCATGTCAAACCGCTTAATGTGGAGGATGAGAATACTGTTCCAAGAGGAAAAGTGACTTAAGGACTGGAAGTGTGTGTGAGTGGAGGAGGGTGTGTGTGTTGGACTGGTTTAAAACTCATTCTTTAAGGTCATCTACGTCAGACGAGACTCACCGTGGCAGTGTGAAAAACTCCACCTCTTCAGTTGCCTTGCTGAAAAAAGAAAGAGACCCTTTCATTGAGAGTGATAAAATCAAAATGGCAGCATGTCATAAGTGTATTCTCTCCTTTACAACACAGTAATGAAGCGTTATCCAAAGAGGGTGTGTGACGTGACAGACCTTAAAGTAAGTGTGTAGACTGTCGGTCATAGTAGGGCTCAGATTAACAGAGAGGTAGTTGTAGACATCCACTCTGCAGCTCTGCTGTCCACAGCTTTCACAAAATGGAGAACAGAAATATTAAAACATTTGCACAGAAATAACTTGCTGCATCCCTTATACAGTGTGTGAGTTATCACATGCTAATATGCTTGTGTATGTTTTACTAGTAGATAACAGCTTATCTAATGTGGAGCATCAAAACAGTAAACATGTACACTAATGCAAAGCCAGCAGAGCACGTAGAATGCTCAGTCCATGTCAGTTATGTTTTCCCAAACTCACACACTCTGGGATTTGAAAGTTATGTGATGAATAGAAGCTGAACTGGTGAGCATTTTAAATGTTCACATTTAAGTTATGTATGTTATGAAACTTTCATGAACACTTTAAACAGATGTCCGGAGAAAGCGCCTGCTCTCGGTGAGAAAATGTACACTTTAAACAAACACGTTAAGACTGGTTAAGACCAGTCCATTAACACAAATGAGATATGGAGCAGTGATACATAATTAGCTGGTGCATGTGAGCACAGACTTGATATGAAACTCAAAAGTTTTCCACAGGGCAGATGTAAGAGAAGAAAGAGGCCCCGAGTCTCTCTTCCTCCTCTTTCAGCTGCAGTAACTCAGGAACTCATGGGCATCCTTTGGAGGACAGCACAGGAGAACATCAGAGGGGGCTTTGCTCCTGGACTTCAACAGCAGTGAAAAAACAAAGGTGCCTATGTTCAGTTCCTGCAGGGTACTGCGTGAGGTTCTGATGTGTTCTGAATGGCTGAGGGGGCCGTTTAACTGGACCTGATCATAGTCTTCTTCAAATGCAGGGCAGCGGGCTGAAACACACTCAAGCAGGGCTCCCAGGAGCTGAACCTTCTGCTTTGTGCTCCGACTGGTGAGGCGGGCCTGCTGCAGATCTGCAAAACATCTACACCCAGCAACAGGGAGACCAAGTGGTTTATATCTCTGAGCTTCACAGCACCTCCTTAAGCACTCATGATTAAACTGTTCATTTAGACCCATGTGAAGCCTCTGGTTCTGAACGGACATGTGTGCTGGTGTGTGTAGACATGCCTGGAAGAGCAGGATGTTCAAATATATGGCACAGATATCCAACCGGAGGGCTCTCGATTGGAAGAATGTGGTTGGACCAAATCCATATAAGAGTCTGAATGTGTGTGAGTAAAGCGCACTCTTGCGGCAATGAAAGTGTGTAAGGCTCACTCTAGCAATGATGAAAGTGTGTAAAGTGCACTCTAGTGACAATGGTGCGCATAGCTTTAGCAGGCCCGTCCAGAGCGCTCTGTATTTGTCCATGACGTCTGCAGTGTGGATCAGCGCTCAAGGAACAGCTCACATCACATCTAACCTCAGCAGAAAACACCAGACTCCACATGCTGATTGCCTTGCGAAAGCACAGACTGCCTGCATGATCCCAGCAATGTTCCTCTTTAGGACTTTGGGAGCAAGTCCCTCCTACCACACAGTAAGTCCAGTGCTCCCAAATTATATAATCATTTCTGCATTAACCTTTGAGTTTTAATTGGGTTTTTCAGCAAAACATATTTACTGAGCTTTTGCTGAAATTTAGGATATTCTATTAGTCATATAATGCTAATGTGCTTGTTGCTGTCCTGGTTGGAGTGCTGGTTGCCGTGCTGGTTGTGGTTCTGCAGAACTGAGTCTTTGCTCCTCCATTTCCTGTACCATGTAGGTATGCTCAGAGATTGCCCTGTATGCACTCTCAACATCATTTGGTCTTTGCAGCCTTACAGCTACTTCCAATTCATTCCTCATGATTGATGTTGTGTATTTTGAATATGCTATGTGTGCTTTTTCCCTGGCAATTTTCTTCATTTCCTGCAACAAAATGCTGTTGGTTGTCTCAGAGAGGAGTGTATCGTAGTGCTGCTTATAGCTGTTCCATTCACAATTGCATTTAAAGCAAACCTAAAGGCAAAATGAGTCGTGAGTAACACCACAGCTGCTTAAGAGGTACCATAGAAACAATCCACCAGCCATGAGGATCAAGCCATACGTCTACATTTTCTCTTTCATGAGCATAATTTCTTTCTCTGTTTATAACAGTATAATTACAGGAGGTAAAAGCAGATACAGTACTCCATTTACATGTACACCAGGTTTGCAGGAGCAATGAAATTCCATTTCAAAGATGCTCTGGAGGATGTAGAAACTATGAAGATGAGAAAAGGGTTGGTAGCCGTTGCGAGGAGGCTGAATAGTTTCTGTGGTACATCAGGTTACTTCACTCAATTCACTCAGTTCAACTTCAGATGAAGAAAAATTGTGAGAAAAAGTTGATGTCCAGCTGCCCAAAAGCCCTGCATCCCGTCTTTAACTTGTGTGATCGCTTTAGAGGTGTCAGCAGTCCAAACAGAGTCTGATTCCAAAGGCGAATCCCTCGGAATGCTTCAATTATGGTATGTATCATGAGGAGGACATTGGGTATCCACAGGTTCCTCTTGGAAATATTTCCAACCACATCAGCAAGTTTCAGTATAAGTAACTTATGTTAGAGACTTATTGTTAATTTCATATTGATGTGTAAAATTTCTTTTCGTTTTCAGTACCTATGAAAGATTTTGTCTGTTTTCTTGCTTTTTTTTTTACCAAGTTTATTTTTCTGTATGTGATGTTGTTATTAATTCCATTCTTTTCTAGGCTTATTTACATTTCCATTCACGATATTTAGCAGATGTTTTTATCCAGAGTGACTAACAAAAGTGCTTTATCATTTACTCAAGGAATGAATACATCCTAGCCAGTGCAGTAATGTAGAGTCCAAGATACCATTGAACTAGAATACTGTTGAAATACAGGGATCAGTGCTGATGCCTAGAAGTGCAAAATACTCTATAACAGATATCGATACGTTCAGAAAACAATACTCTATAATAAGTACCAGAGGTTCAGTTACTCAACATAGGTGTAGGATCAGTGCTCATTTAAATATTCCACAAATAGATGGGTCTTCAGTCTGCGTTTGAATACCACAAGGGACTCTGCTGTCCAGACAGTAAGCAGACATTTGTTCCACCATCTAGGATCCAAGATAGAGAATACCCTCGATACTTGTCTTCCATGAGACTTGAAGCATGGTGTTTGAAGCCAAGCCATACTTGAGGTTCGACGTACTCAAGGTACAGATCGGGCTTTTACCATTGACATCAAATATTGAGGGACATTTTTGGCTTTGTAGGCAAACATTCAGGTTTTAATCTGATGTGTGCAGCTATAGGAAGCCAATAAAGGGAGACCAGTCGAGACCAGTCTTGCTGATGTGTTTTGGACAAATTGTAGAGGTCTGATGTCTCGGAGGAAGACCAGCAAGTAGCGAGTTGCAGTAGTCTAGCCTTGAGATTACAAGAGACTGCACAAGCACCTCGGTAGCTTCCTGTGAGAGAACGGGCCGAATCCTTCGTATGTTACAAAGGAGAAATCTGCAAGACCATGTTAGATTAGAGAAGAATGTCAAAGGCTGCTGAAAGGACTAGAAGAATCAAAACAGATGACTGTTTGGCAGCTTTACCAGCATGAAGTTTTTTCGTCACATGCTATGAGGGCCGTGTCTGTAGAATGTGCCGGTTTGTAGCCAGACCGATTGATCACTTTATGCAAGTGCATGTACAACCAATGTTTCAGGAACTTCTTACTTGTTAGGTTTCATACCTCAAATGTTAATCAAAATGAAGATTTTGAGTAAAATACGTTTATTATGTAACTTTTCTCCAAAATATACCCACCACTTTACTGGATATTATTGTTACTGACTTGTTCACAAACAGTAAATGTCATTCTTTGCAGTACAAATCTTTGTAAACTTTGCAGAGAATTAATCTCTTATTAGTATTCTTTAAATCTTTGGTTTGGCCTTTTTTGGGGCAAATATTGTTCGAAACTGGATGTTTGACAAATCACATTACTTTTTGTTACACACAAAAGGGTCTCTATACGAAAAAAAAGTTCAAAGTCATATAAAGGTTCTTTTGAAGAAAGATGTACCCATCTACCAGTCCCCATCTATCAGCTACTTACTCGGCTGCTGCTAAAAATAGGGATTTCAAATATTTTTTGAACTATTGACTTATTTTCCCAATAACCAAAATGTCAGTGCAGCATTCTAGAAATGTCACAATTGTCACAATGTCACAATGATTATTCTTTATGTCTTTGGTTTGGCCTTTTTTGGGGCAAATATTGTTTGAAACTGGATGTTTGACAAATCACGTTATTTTTTGTTACACACAAAAGGGTCTCTATACGAAAAAAAAGTTGAAAGTCATATAAGGGTTCTTTTGAAGAAAGATGTACCCGTCTACCTGTACCCATCTATCAGCTACTTACTCGGCTGCTGCTACAAATAGGGATTTCAAATATTTTTTGAACTATTGACTTATTTTCCCAATAACCAAAATGTCAGTGCAGCATTCTAGAAATGTCACAATGCATATGACATCACAACATCTTTGACGTCACTACAAGTATATAAAGGTGAGCGCAAGCATTTATATGTCATTTCACTTGACAGATTTCAGCAGTTATAAAGTTGGAAGACAATAGAGTGAATTAAACCTAATCGTAGGTCAACTTTCCAGAACAAGGTACGGTTGAATAAGTCAATTTTGTAATTACAGAAGGCTATTTTCCATCTAATTGTATGTGTATGTATCTGTCTGTCTGTCTAAATGTCCGCTTAGCTACTATAGCTAGAGCTTTTCTAATTTTATGATGAACGGTCTGTCTGCTGTAGTTTTATATAGTTATGGAATGCATTGACGTTCCACCTGTTTTCTCACACAAGGCTTTATGTCAAGCATAAGCGACTGCTTTTTATGCTATTTAGATTTTGCTGTTTTAAAGGTACAAGACAAGTAATATAAGTGATTAAACCAAATTTCATCACCATACCCGCCCTTTCATGTTAGATTGCTGTCTGTCCACCAAACTGTAAAAATGATTTATGCTTTTGACTTCATATCGCCTTTTCAGAACAAAGTATTCCAGGAGAGTCTTAAGAAAACTTGGACCAGGACAAATGGAGAAACAGAAGCGTCTTTTAGGCAGGAAGATGTAAGGCCTTTGCACTACAATGTTAAAAAATCTTAGAATAACAATATTAATTTTAAATGATTCTTATTTATACAGCATATTCCTTATAGAACCCAAAAGCTCAAGGTGCTTTACACTGCAATGAACGAACAGTATTCAGTAATAAAACATTGATCAAATAAAACAGTTAAAAGTCACAAAATATAAATGTAGAAAATGAAATTAATTGAAACAGAATTTAAATTAAACCGGCTAAACAACCTGAACAATTAGATCAAGCTAAACAAGCCACTCTTTAATCTGTATTAAACACCAATAGAGCTTGCACTCTAAATACTTTCTGGACTATTCCAAAGTATCGGAACGATGAAACATGAAACAGATGAAACATGTTTCATCAACCTTGTTATTTTAAAAGATTAGGAAGTAATGTTAAAGGAATCAGTCTTATTTTCCTTATAATGTGCTAAAGTAGAATAAAATAATTTTGATTGTATTGTGCAATTAACAAAATACAACATGGACCTGAGCTCTATCAGTGATTCATCCATTAAATAGAGATTAAGAAAAACAATCTATAAACTTAGACACAAGCTCTCTCAAAATGATTTGACCATGGATTTTAGTTCAGGCTGTTGATGTTTGAAGAATGACAAACGAACAACATTTCCTTATATATTTTTGTTGTTTCCATAGTAAAATTCCTTCACCTCCAAAAGTGACACGGGCTTCTTCAGTATTTAAAAAGGTGAGTTTAAAATGGCCAAATTTGTTATTCATCAGAAAATGGAATTGTTGCTAATAAGTGAGATGTCAGCACAGTTGTTATGTTATCCTGATATTTAATTTCTTTTTATTCAACCTCTTCTATGGTTCTCAAAACAAGAGCAAGTCAAAAAGCACAAGACAAAACGAGAATAAACCTGTGAGGAATGACAGCAAAATGCTCCTTGATAGAGCCAAAAAAATCATCCCAGACTTGGAGAAGCTCGATATTGCACCAATCTTGACCCATTTTGTGATGGATCTGACTCATGAGTATGCCATTTTTAAACCTTTTCTTCTTCTTCTTCTTCTTCTTCTTCTTCTTCTTCTTCTTCTTCTTCTTCTTCTTCTTCTTCTTCTGCTTTTTCAATTTATCATTTTTATTTTTGGTATAATTTTGAATGTATGAGATTTTTAGCATAAATATTAATTATAGTTCTAAAGAATGCTTTTATTCACATTCTTTAAGGCAGTGGACATCTATCCGGAAAGCAATCCCTAGTCCAGTAAGTCATACTACATTGCTTACACTTCAACATATTTTAAATGGGATTCATATTAATTCTAAACCAAACAACCAAAACCATTTTGGAGCAATTTTCAATGTTCGCCTTTCTATGTTATCTCTCCTTTCTTTCACAGGAGACAAAGGTCATGATCTCTCATATGGGTTCATTCATTGCGGACATTGTCACTGAAGTAACTGTGATGGGTCTTCTTTCATCTCTGGAAGAAATGTTAGATGTTGATCTAAGATCAGTGTTGCTTTCAAATTCCAAGAAGGAAACTGCAGATTTGCTGAATGCTTTCCGTACCAGATATCGTGAGATAAATCATTCAGCTTCAGTCCACGTGAAGGAGGGGACAGCTCATATGGACTCTCTAAGCAGAGATGTTAAGACTGCAGTTATTGATACACATCGCAGTTGCCTAGATGACTATGAGAGAGACCAAATTGTGATGAAATTCCACTCTACTATGGAAGATACAAATTCAGAAGCAGTGAGTGAGGTTCTGATAGGAGATACTGAGAGTCTGACATCGTTATCCTCAGATGTCCATGACGATGGTACATCTAGACCTATAAGTACCATTCCTATAGCTGGCTCTCCGGTTTCGAATATGCTTCAGCGCTTTGATGATGAGATGGAGGAATTTTCTGAACTGTCACAAGACATCAATCCCCGCATAAAAGGAAGGACACATTTTTTGTCCCATCATTTAATAAATCCTGACCTTGAAGGGGTCTCATCTTGTGAGCTCTGTGGTATGGTCATGCCAATCTACCTAGAGCAGGATGACTTGAAATCATCACAGGCATCATCAGAGCTATGCACAGATAGTAGGAACACCTCCTCCGACGTCATGGCAAGCCAAGTTATGGAGTTGGTTGTCCCACCCTCTGTGAAGAAGGCTCAAGAGTCCCCCAGTGTACACAATGACTGGTCTTCCCTGTTCAGCATCGATATACATAGCTCTCCATCACTACAGTCTGAGATGTCTGCTAGGTCACCATGTACTGAGCCTGCTCTGGACAATCAGAGCAAAACCATGAAAGCCCAGAAGGGGAGATTGCATTTCCTATTCCCCTTCAGTAAGGTCTCAAAGAACTTAAAGGTAAAACATTTGACTTATTTCTTATTTAGATTTTGTTACATTGTTAATTTTTAAAGTAGTGCATATTTGAATTTCATTTCACACTGAATGTGTATATATCACTTTGCATAAATGACATAATTTGTTCTAAATTATATTCTGTTGCATTATTACTGGTTTGTATCTGTACTTTTAGTTATAAATGTACTTATGCTCTGATATTTCTCTACTAAATCATTGTTTTGTTTTTGTTAGAAACTCAAAAAGAAAAGCAAGGAGCACCCTAACACTGTAGCTGCTGCTGCAACTACAGGTAAGAACATATTGCTAGAAACACATATGACAATTTAGTTGTTAGACAGAATATCACAGTTATATCCATTTTTTAAAAATCAATAACTTTTTTGTCTTATGATAGGTAGTGAAGATGTTTCCCCCATCTCGTCACGTTTCACGAGGATGTTATCGTTCTTTAGAAGGCAACGCTCAAATCATCAATAAAGCCTGAAACATCAATTTGCTGAAAATGTGCAAAAATGGCTGGTTTTTGATTACATTTACATTTACATTTACAGTATTTAGCAGATGCTCTTATCCAGAGCGTCTTACAAAAGTGCTTTGTCCTTTACTCATAGAATATCTTAGTACAGTACAGTAGGTTAGAGTCCCACATACCAATGAACTAGAATACTGTAGAATACAGGGATCAATGCTGATACCTAGAAGTACAAAATACATAAGGTCTATCTTAAACAATGATAAGTGCAATAAACAATAAGTGCTAGAGTTTTTTAAACAACATAAACAATACCCTACAATAAGTACAAATTTAGTCAGTCAATATGGGAGCAGTTTCAGTTGTCCTTTAACTAGGCTGCAAATAGATGAGTCTTCAGTCTGCATTTGAAGACTGCAAGGGACTCTGCTGACCGGACAGCAAGTGGGAGTTCATTTCACCATCTTGGAGCCAGGACAGAAAATAGTCTCGATGCTTGTCGTCAATGAGAACTGAAGCAAGGAATTTCAAGCCGAGCCGTACTTGAGTTTCAAAGTGCTCGAGCAACGGATCGCGCTTTGACCATTGACTTCATGTATGAAGGGGATGATCCATTTTTGGCTTTTGTAGGCAAGCATCAAAGTTTTAAATCTGATGCGTGCAGCTACTGGGAGCCAGTGAAGGGAGTGCAGCAGTGGAGTAACGTGTAAACTTCGGAAGATTGAAGACCAGTCGTGCTGCTGCATTCTGGACAAGTTGTAGAGGGCTGATGGCTCTTAGAGGAAGACCAGCAAATAGCGAGTTGCAGTAGTCTAGCTTTGAGATCACAAAAGACTACACAAGCACCTGGGTAGCGTCCTGTGAGAGATAGGGCAGAATGTTTCATATGTTACAAAGGAGAAATCTGCAAGACCGTGTTAGATTAGAGAAGAATGTCAAAGGCTGCTGAAAGGACTAGAAGAATCAAAACAGATGACTGTTTGGCAGCTTTACCAGCATGAAGTTTTTCCGTCACTGCTATGAGGGCCGTTTCTGTAGAATGTGCCGGTTTGTAGCCAGACCGATTGATCACTTTATGCAAGTGCATGTACAACCAATGTTTCAGGAACTTCTTACTTATTAGGTTTCATACCTCAAATGTTAATCAAAATGAAGATTTTGAGGAAAATAAGTTTAATATGTAACTTTTCTCCAAAATATACCCACCACTTTACTGGATATTATTGATCCTGATTTGTTCACAAACAGTAAATGTCATGCTTTACAGTACAAATCTTTGTAAATTTTGCAGATAATTAATCTCTTATTAGTATTCTTTAAGTCTTTGGTTTGGTCTTATTTGGGGCATATTTTGTTTGAAATTGGATGTTTGACAAATCACATTATTTTTTTGTTACACATAAAAGGGTCTCTTTACATGAAGAAAAAAAATTGAAAGTCATAAAAAGGTACTTTTGAATAGAATGCAGAACTGGGTGAGGATGCTGGTGTCAAAGGTGTGTTTCTCTATATATCCAGACTCCTATGCAGGGCACACAATAAAATACGTGAAAGGTTGCCAGAGCATACATTGGGACATGCACCCACATGGGCAGCATATCTGCTGCGTGTGCCTGGGTGTGCCCATGCATGCACGATTGGGAATCATTCACGCTGTTACACTGGTTGGGGCAGGACGACGTGGAGTCGCTCTTGTCACTGGAGTTCTTCTTGCCGCTCTCTGAGCACAAGTCGCCCTGCAGTGCATCGAACAGCACGGGGTTCAGATGGACATACTCCCCCGATACCACCTCGATTACTGCAGGGAAACAGAAGAAGGGCACGTGGGGATCATATGTACTATGAGCTAGGACAATTTCTGCTGTTTTACAACAGTTTTGCATAGTTACAGATAAACTGTTCATACTATTACATTATTGCAGATTGAAGATAAAAAACTCCTACCTTCCTCATGAAGCCTTTTTAAATCATAAAAAGATAATAAACAAAATATGCTTCAATATATCAGCACAGTATAAAGTACAGACTATATAGTATAAAAATGTAATATTTCAAATGCACAGACAAAGACATGGTATATAATTTTGCCATATCAAACACAGACCATTGTAAATCCGTATTATTCCACTTTAATATCAGATATTAGTATGCGGTGTCCTTACACCTTTGACAGTAATTGACTATGCCATCCAATAATGATAGCTGGAAGAATTTTATCTGTGCTTTACAAATTCCCAGACAATGCAGTTTCATTGCTGCACCTAACAGAGTGTTCCATGCAAAGAGAACAGGCTTGCTCAGATTTTTGGGTATTGACATTAAGACAGTTATATTGGGTGGAACAGCTACCCTTTGAAATGACAAAGAAGGATTTCTTTTAAACTCAAACGCTATCCTCTATCTGTCACGATACAGCCCCCTCGTCCCAGACGTGTGTGTGTGTGGGTGTGCATGTGTGTGTGTTTTTCTGCATTGCCATGCCCTCCCCATATATCAAACTTCTTCCTCTTTTCGTGTCGTTACGGTTTATGAATGTAAAGTCTTGTGTAGTCATTGGTTGCTTGTGTTTAACCTTACGTGAGCATATGTGCTAAGTTGTCTTCATTGTGTCTGTCAATAAACGTCATTGTCTTCTACACGGCTTGCCTTTGTATCCTGCCAATCGAAACACCAACCGCCAAAGGATGCCAGGAAAGAAGCGCAAAAAGAGGAACTGGAAGAAAAGGCATGACCACTCTTCCACAGCCCCTGCAGGGAAACCGTCCATCTTTATGGACACACTCCACAGTTTGTAGAGTTCTACAAACCCTCGACAGACTACTGGAACTGGTACGATTACGACCAATATCCAGGTCCTATTATCCATCTTGGGACTACCGAGAGGGTTAAGAGGAAGATGGCAGGAGGAAGGTTTATACCACATCAGCCTCCAGTCGGACTCGGGGGTCGATCGCTTGTAGGATCCAGCAATGAAGGTGGAGGAGGCCCTCCAGGAGGATCCTCCCACTGTTATGGACACCGGGTCAGCGCACTCCAGGAGCGACGAGCCTCCGGCATACAAGGCTTTGCCCAAGGCACGCCATTCTGGAGCCAGGAAGGTACCCCGCGTGACTGGCAGAGAGGCGTGATCATCTGAGGACAATCTCTCCCCTAAGACACACAGCCCCAGAGCTAGTGTGCCTCTGCATACGCCTCGTAGAGGCAAGAAGGAAGCCTCACCAGTGCCCGCCCCAGAGACAGGCAAAACCGCTGGTGTGCTTCCTGGCACGTCTGCCCCGAAACCAGAGAAGCCGCCGCCACCCACGTCTGCGAGGGACGACCCCCCCAGACTGGTCAGACGTCGACTCACCTAACGACTGGGAGACAAGCTGGTGTTCATGCCAGCTTCCCTGGACTACAACCATTTAGGTGTTCTTATTCATGTCCCTATCACTGTGCCCCTCTCTGTCACACTTAATGTACCGGTCATTTTGTGCCACTTTGTGTCTGTTCCTGTTTCTGTTACTGTGTCCATCCCTGTGTCTGTTGTCATCTTGGTCCCTGTCTTCCTCCCATCAGTCCTGCTTGCGGTGGCCCGTGTCGGTCGCTCGGTCCTCCAGCCGATTTGGCCTTGATCTGGGGGCCATAGCCTGACAGGTTGCCGTCGCGTGGTTGGGGAAGGGTTCTGTCACGTTTTGGCCCCCTACTCCCAGAAGTGCGTGTGTGTGTATTTGTGTGTGTGTGTGTGTGTGTGTGTGTGTGTGTGAGTGTATGTATATGTGTGTGTGTGTGTGTGTGTGTGTGTGTGTGTGTGTTTGTGTGCGGGTGTTCATCTGCATGGCCATGCCCTCCCCATGTATCACACCTGTTCCTCATTTTGTGTCATTACAGTTCATGAATATAAAGTGTTGTGTAGCCATTTTTGCTTGTTGGTGTTCTACACGACTCACCTTTCCATGCAAAGCCTCCCAGCGTTCCACTATCTAATGTACCATGTGTAGATATGTGTCCACTATCTAATGTACAACTTGGCTGAATTTTAAGGCTCTGAAGAAAAACATCTGGCATGAACACCAAACTACAATAAGCACAGTGTTATCAGTTAAAGCTGAATAGTGGCTTCACTTCTATAACCATATAGCTTAGTAAAGTGAAGAGAAGATCATGGGAAATGGAGTTTATTAGTATATTATTGCTGTTCTGATGACTACAGAACACTGGGCATCTGGGAGAAGTAAATAGATGCTGAGGCATCTGAGCATACACAGCCAACGTCGTCCTCTCACACATGTATATAGTCTATATACATCTGACTCTATGTTACTGAAGGAGGGAGAACATGTGTGGTATTTCAGCACATGAGAGAAATCAGAAGATTGAAGCAGTACTAATAAGACTGAGTCCTGTAACAAAGAATTTTGAGAGGAGAAAAGGCAGGAGATGTGAAGTAGAGTGAGTCGACCACACAGTCTACCTCACAGCTATCAAACTATGGCAAGGAAAGGAAGAATTAAGGAAGTTACCCGTGGACTGCCGTAATCTCATGGTGGCCAGTGAGAGTGAGTGAAAGTGTGTGTGTGTGTGTGTGTGCGTGCGTGCGTGCGTGCGTGCGTGCTTGCGTGCGTGTGTGTTCTGTCCCAGTCCAAGTGGAGAAGGTGTTAGAGATGAGTGCATACAGGTGCAGTGCAAAATTCCGCTTCTTGAACCTAACTAATACAACTACTCTTTCTAGTTTTACACAGCTCCATTTAACTGTTGGTGTGTGTGCACATGTGTGCACATGTGTGTGCTTTTAATGAGAAAAGGCCATATATGAGTAACCCCTGAACATGCTTACACATATGTGTATTTGTGTATTTTGAATATGCTATGTCTGCTTTTTCCCTGGCAATTTTCTTCATTTCCTGCAACAAAATGCTGTTGGTTGTCTCAGAGAGGAGTGTATCGTTGTGCTGCTTATAGCTGTTCCATTCACAATTGCACTTAAAGCAAACCTAAAGGCAAAATGAGTCGTGAGTAACACCACAGCTGCTTAAGAGGTACCATAGAAACAATCCACCAGCCATGAGGATCAAGCCATACGTCTACATTTTCTCTTTCATGAGCATAATTTCTTTCTCTGTTTATAACAGTATAATTACAGGAGGTAAAAGCAGATACAGTACTCCATTTACATGTACACCAGGTTTGCAGGAGCAATGAAATTCCATTTCAAAGATGCTCTGGAGGATGTAGAAACTATGAAGATGAGAAAAGCGTTGGCAGCCGTTGAGAGGAGGCTGAATAGTTTCTGTGGTACATCAGGTTACTTCACTCAATTCACTCAGTTCAACTTCAGATGAAGAAAAATTGTGAGAAAAAGTTGATGTCCAGCTGCCCAAAAGCCCTGCATCCCGTCTTTAACTTGTGTGATCGCTTTAGAGGTGTCAGCAGTCCAAACAGAGTCTGATTCCAAAGGCGAATCCCTCGGAATGCTTCAATTATGGTATGTATCATGAGGAGGACATTGGGTATCCACAGGTTCCTCTTGGAAATATTTCCAACCACATCAGCAAGTTTTAGTATAAGTAACTTATGTTAGAGACTTATTGTTAATTTCATATTGTTGTGTAAAATTTCTTTTCGTTTTCAGTACCTATGAAAGATTTTGTCTGTTTTCTTGCTTTTTTTTTACCAAGTTTATTTTTCTGTATGTGATGTTGTTATTAATTCCATTCTTTTCTAGGCTTATTTACATTTCCATTCACGATATTTAGCAGATGTTTTTATCCAGAGTGACTTACAAAAGTGCTTTATCATTTACTCAAGGAATGAATACATCCTAGCCAGTGCAGTAATGTAGAGTCCAAGATACCATTGAACTAGAATACTGTTGAAATACAGGGATCAGTGCTGATGCCTAGAAGTGCAAAATACTCTATAACAGATATCGATACGTTCAGAAAACAATACTCTATAATAAGTACCAGAGGTTCAGTTACTCAACATAGGTGTAGGATCAGTGCTCATTTAAATATTCCACAAATAGATGGGTCTTCAGTCTGCGTTTGAAGACCACAAGGGACTCTGCTGTCCAAACAGTAAACAGACATTTGTTCCACCATCTAGGATCCAAGATAGAGAATACCCTCGATACTTGTCTTCCATGAGACTTGAAGCATGGTGTTTGAAGCCAAGCCATACTTGAGGTTCGACGTACTCAAGGTACAGATCGGGCTTTTACCATTGACATCAAATATTGAGGGACATTTTTGGCTTTGTAGGCAAACATTCAGGTTTTAATCTGATGTGTGCAGCTATAGGAAGCCAATAAAGGGAGACCGGTCGAGACCAGTCTTGCTGATGTGTTTTGGACAAATTGTAGAGGTCTGATGTCTCGGAGGAAGACCAGCAAGTAGCGAGTTGCAGTAGTCTAGCCTTGAGATTACAAGAGACTGCACAAGCACCTGGGTAGCTTCCTGTGAGAGAATGGGCCGAATCCTTCGTATGTTACAAAGGAGAAATCTGCAAGACCGTGTTAGATTAGAGAAGAATGTCAAAGGCTGCTGAAAGGACTAGAAGAATCAAAACAGATGACTGTTTGGCAGCTTTACCAGCATGAAGTTTTTTCATCACATGCTATGAGGGCCGTGTCTGTAGAATGTGCCGGTTTGTAGCCAGACCGATTGATCACTTTATGCAAGTGCATGTACAACCAATGTTTCAGGAACTTCTTACTTATTAGGTTTCATACCTCAAATGTTAATCAAAATGAAGATTTTGAGGAAAATACGTTTAATATGTAACTTTTCTCCAAAATATACCCACCACTTTACTGGATATTATTGTTACTGACTTGTTCACAAACAGTAAATGTCATTCTTTGCAGTACAAATCTTTGTAAACTTTGCAGAGAATTAATTTATTATGATTATTCTTTATGTCTTTGGTTTGGCCTTTTTTGGGGCAAATATTGTTCGAAACTGGATGTTTGACAAATCACATTACTTTTTGTTTCTATATGAAAAAAAAGTTGAAAGTCATATAAGAGTTCTTTTGAAGAAAGATGTACCCATCTACCAGTCCCCATCTATCAGCTACTTACTCGGCTGCTGCTAAAAATAGGGATTTCAAATATTTTTTGAACTATTGACTTATTTTCCCAATAACCAAAATGTCAGTGCAGCATTCTAGAAATGTCACAATTGTCACAATGTCACAATGATTATTCTTTATGTCTTTGGTTTGGCCTTTTTTGGGGCAAATATTGTTTGAAACTGGATGTTTGACAAATCACGTTATTTTTTGTTACACACAAAAGGGTCTCTATACGAAAAAAAAGTTGAAAGTCATATAAGGGTTCTTTTGAAGAAAGATGTACCCGTCTACCTGTACCCATCTATCAGCTACTTACTCGGCTGCTGCTACAAATAGGGATTTCAAATAGTTTTTGAACTATTGACTTATTTTCCCAATAACCAAAATGTCAGTGCAGCATTCTAGAAATGTCACAATGCATATGACATCACAACATCTTTGACGTCACTACAAGTATATAAAGGTGAGCGCAAGCATTTATATGTCATTTCACTTGACAGATTTCAGCAGTTATAAAGTTGGAAGACAATAGAGTGAATTAAACCTAATCGTAGGTCAACTTTCCAGAACAAGGTACGGTTGAATAAGTCAATTTTGTAATTACAGAAGGCTATTTTCCATCTAATTGTATGTGTATGTATCTGTCTGTCTGTCTAAATGTCCGCTTAGCTACTATAGCTAGAGCTTTTCTAATTTTATGATGAACGGTCTGTCTGCTGTAGTTTTATATAGTTATGGAATGCATTGACGTTCCACCTGTTTTCTCACACAAGGCTTTATGTCAAGCATAAGCGACTGCTTTTTATGCTATTTAGATTTTGCTGTTTTAAAGGTACAAGACAAGTAATATAAGTGATTAAACCAAATTTCATCACCATACCCGCCCTTTCATGTTAGATTGCTGTCTGTCCACCAAACTGTAAAAATGATTTATGCTTTTGACTTCATATCGCCTTTTCAGAACAAAGTATTCCAGGAGAGTCTTAAGAAAACTTGGACCAGGACAAATGGAGAAACAGAAGCGTCTTTTAGGCAGGAAGATGTAAGGCCTTTGCACTACAATGTTAAAAAATCTTAGAATAACAATATTAATTTTAAATGATTCTTATTTATACAGCATATTCCTTATAGAACCCAAAAGCTCAAGGTGCTTTACACTGCAATGAACGAACAGTATTCAGTAATAAAACATTGATCAAATAAAACAGTTAAAAGTCACAAAATATAAATGTAGAAAATGAAATTAATTGAAACAGAATTTAAATTAAACCGGCTAAACAACCTGAACAATTAGATCAAGCTAAACAAGCCACTCTTTAATCTGTATTAAACACCAATAGAGCTTGCACTCTAAATACTTTCTGGACTATTCCAAAGTATCGGAACGATGAAACATGAAACAGATGAAACATGTTTCATCAACCTTGTTATTTTAAAAGATTAGGAAGTAATGTTAAAGGAATCAGTCTTATTTTCCTTATAATGTGCTAAAGTAGAATAAAATAATTTTGATTGTATTGTGCAATTAACAAAATACAACATGGACCTGAGCTCTATCAGTGATTCATCCATTAAATAGAGATTAAGAAAAACAATCTATAAACTTAGACACAAGCTCTCTCAAAATGATTTGACCATGGATTTTAGTTCAGGCTGTTGATGTTTGAAGAATGACAAACGAACAACATTTCCTTATATATTTTTGTTGTTTCCATAGTAAAATTCCTTCACCTCCAAAAGTGACACGGGCTTCTTCAGTATTTAAAAAGGTGAGTTTAAAATGGCCAAATTTGTTATTCATCAGAAAATGGAATTGTTGCTAATAAGTGAGATGTCAGCACAGTTGTTATGTTATCCTGATATTTAATTTCTTTTTATTCAACCTCTTCTATGGTTCTCAAAACAAGAGCAAGTCAAAAAGCACAAGACAAAACGAGAATAAACCTGTGAGGAATGACAGCAAAATGCTCCTTGATAGAGCCAAAAAAATCATCCCAGACTTGGAGAAGCTCGATATTGCACCAATCTTGACCCATTTTGTGATGGATCTGACTCATGAGTATGCCATTTTTAAACCTTTTCTTCTTCTTCTTCTTCTTCTTCTTCTTCTTCTTCTTCTTCTTCTTCTTCTTCTTCTTCTGCTTTTTCAATTTATCATTTTTATTTTTGGTATAATTTTGAATGTATGAGATTTTTAGCATAAATATTAATTATAGTTCTAAAGAATGCTTTTATTCACATTCTTTAAGGCAGTGGACATCTATCCGGAAAGCAATCCCTAGTCCAGTAAGTCATACTACATTGCTTACACTTCAACATATTTTAAATGGGATTCATATTAATTCTAAACCAAACAACCAAAACCATTTTGGAGCAATTTTCAATGTTCGCCTTTCTATGTTATCTCTCCTTTCTTTCACAGGAGACAAAGGTCATGATCTCTCATATGGGTTCATTCATTGCGGACATTGTCACTGAAGTAACTGTGATGGGTCTTCTTTCATCTCTGGAAGAAATGTTAGATGTTGATCTAAGATCAGTGTTGCTTTCAAATTCCAAGAAGGAAACTGCAGACTTGCTGAATGCTTTCCGTACCAGATATCGTGAGATAAATCATTCAGCTTCAGTCCACGTGAAGGAGGGGACAGCTCATATGGACTCTCTAAGCAGAGATGTTAAGACTGCAGTTATTGATACACATCGCAGTTGCCTAGATGACTATGAGAGAGACCAAATTGTGATGAAATTCCACTCTACTATGGAAGATACAAATTCAGAAGCAGTGAGTGAGGTTCTGATAGGAGATACTGAGAGTCTGACATCGTTATCCTCAGATGTCCATGACGATGGTACATCTAGACCTATAAGTACCATTCCTATAGCTGGCTCTCCGGTTTCGAATATGCTTCAGCGCTTTGATGATGAGATGGAGGAATTTTCTGAACTGTCACAAGACATCAATCCCCGCATAAAAGGAAGGACACATTTTTTGTCCCATCATTTAATAAATCCTGACCTTGAAGGGGTCTCATCTTGTGAGCTCTGTGGTATGGTCATGCCAATCTACCTAGAGCAGGATGACTTGAAATCATCACAGGCATCATCAGAGCTATGCACAGATAGTAGGAACACCTCCTCCGACGTCATGGCAAGCCAAGTTATGGAGTTGGTTGTCCCACCCTCTGTGAAGAAGGCTCAAGAGTCCCCAAGTGTACACAATGACTGGTCTTCCCTGTTCAGCATCGATATACATAGCTCTCCATCACTACAGTCTGAGATGTCTGCTAGGTCACCATGTACTGAGCCTGCTCTGGACAATCAGAGCAAAACCATGAAAGCCCAGAAGGGGAGATTGCATTTCCTATTCCCCTTCAGTAAGGTCTCAAAGGACTTAAAGGTAAAACATTTGACTTATTTCTTATTTAGATTTTGTTACATTATTAATTTTTAAAGTAGTGCA
Source organism: Electrophorus electricus (assembly GCF_041902795.1). NCBI lineage: Eukaryota > Metazoa > Chordata > Actinopteri > Gymnotiformes > Gymnotidae > Electrophorus > Electrophorus electricus. Next base: position 16,415,293 of record NC_137505.1, on the reverse strand, counting down.
TATTTGAATTTCATTTCACACTGAATGTGTATATATCACTTTGCATAAATGACATAATTTGTTCTAAATTATATTCTGTTGCATTATTACTGGTTTGTATCTGTACTTTTAGTTATAAATGTACTTATGCTCTGATATTTTTCTACTAAATCATTGTTTTGTTTTTGTTAGAAACTCAAAAAGAAAAGCAAGGAGCACCCTAACAATGTAGCTGCTGCTGCAACTACAGGTAAGAACATATTGCTAGAAACACATATGACAATTTAGTTGTTAGACAGAATATCACAGTTATATCCATTTTTTAAAAATCAATAACTTTTTTGTCTTATGATAGGTAGTGAAGATGTTTCCCCCATCTCGTCACGTTTCACGAGGATGTTATCGTTCTTTACAAGGCAACGCTCAAATCATCAATAAAGCCTGAAACATCAATTTGCTGAAAATGTGCAAAAATGGCTGGTTTTTGATTACATTTACATTTACATTTACAGTATTTAGCAGATGCTCTTATCCAGAGCGTCTTACAAAAGTGCTTTGTCCTTTACTCATAGAATATCTTAGTACAGTACAGTAGGTTAGAGTCCCACATACCAATGAACTAGAATACTGTAGAATACAGGGATCAATGCTGATACCTAGAAGTACAAAATACATAAGGTCTATCTTAAACAATGATAAGTGCAATAAACAATAAGTGCTAGAGTTTTTTAAACAACATAAACAATACCCTACAATAAGTACAAATTTAGTCAGTCAATATGGGAGCAGTGTCAGTTGTCCTTTAACTAGTCTGCAAATAGATGAGTCTTCAGTCTGCATTTGAAGACTGCAAGGGACTCTGCTGACCGGACAGCAAGTGGGAGTTCATTTCACCATCTTGGAGCCAGGACAGAAAATAGTCTCGATGCTTGTCGTCAATGAGAACTGAAGCAAGGAATTTCAAGCCGAGCCGTACTTGAGGTTCAACGTGCTCGAGCAGCGGATCGCGCTTTGACCATTGACTTCATGTATGAAGGGGATGATCCATTTTTGGCTTTTGTAGGCAAGCATCAAAGTTTTAAATCTGATGCGTGCAGCTACTGGGAGCCAGTGAAGGGAGTGCAGCAGTGGAGTAACGTGTAAACTTCGGAAGATTGAAGACCAGTCGTGCTGCTGCATTCTGGACAAGTTGTAGAGGGCTGATGGCTCTTAGAGGAAGACCAGCAAATAGCGAGTTGCAGTAGTCTAGCCTTGAGATTACAAGAGACTGCACAAGCACCTCGGTAGCTTCCTGTGAGAGAACGGGCCGAATCCTTCGTATGTTACAAAGGAGAAATCTGCAAGACCATGTTAGATTAGAGAAGAATGTCAAAGGCTGCTGAAAGGACTAGAAGAATCAAAACAGATGACTGTTTGGCAGCTTTACCTGCATGAAGTTTTTTCGTCACATGCTATGAGGGCCGTGTCTGTAGAATGTGCCGGTTTGTAGCCAGACCGATTGATCACTTTATGCAAGTGCATGTACAACCAATGTTTCAGGAACTTCTTACTTATTAGGTTTCATACCTCAAATGTTAATCAAAATGAAGATTTTGAGGAAAATACGTTTAATATGTAACTTTTCTCCAAAATATACCCACCACTTTACTGGATATTATTGTTACTGACTTGTTCACAAACAGTAAATGTCATTCTTTGCAGTACAAATCTTTGTAAACTTTGCAGAGAATTAATCTCTTATTAGTATTCTTTAAGTCTTTGGTTTGGCCTTTTTTGGTGCAAATATTGTTCGAAACTGGATGTTTGACAAATCACATTACTTTTTGTTACACACAAAAGGGTCTCTATACGAAAAAAAAGTTGAAAGTCATATAAGGGTTCTTTTGAAGAAAGATGTACCCATCTACCAGTCCCCATCTATCAGCTACTTACTCGGCTGCTGCTAAAAATAGGGATTTCAAATATTTTTTGAACTATTGACTTATTTTCCCAATAACCAAAATGTCAGTGCAGCATTCTAGAAATGTCACAATGCATATGACATCACAACAGCGTTGACGTCACTACAAGTATATAAAGGTGAGCGCAAGCATTTATATGTCATTTCACTTGACAGATTTCAGCAGTTATAAAGTTGGAAGACAATAGAGTGAATTAAACCTAATCGTAGGTGAACTTTCCAGAACAAGGTACGGTTGAATAAGTCAATTTTGTAATTACAGAAGGCTATTTTCCATCTAATTGTATGTGTATGTACCTGTCTTTCTGTCTAAATGTCCACTTAGCTACTATAGCTAGAGCTTTTCTAATTTTATGATGAACGGTCTGTCTGCTGTAGTTTTATATAGTTATGGAATGCATTGACGTTCCACCTGTTTTCTCACACAAGGCTTTATGTCAAGCATAAGCGACTGCTTTTTATGCTATTTAGATTTTGCTGTTTTAAAGGTACAAGACAAGTAATATAAGTGATTAAACCAAATTTCATCACCATACCCGCCCTTTCATGTTAGATTGCTGTCTGTCCACCAAACTGTAAAAATGATTTATGCTTTTGACTTCACATCGCCTTTTCAGAACAAAGTATTCCAGGAGAGTCCTAAGAAAACTTGGACCAGGACAAATGGAGAAACAGAAGCGTCTTTTAGGCAGGAAGATGTAAGGCCTTTGCACTACAATGTTAAAAAATCTTAGAATAACAATATTAATTTTAAATGATTCTTATTTATACATCATATTCCTTATAGAACCCAAAAGCTCAAGGTGCTTTACACTGCAATGAATGAACAGTATTTAGTAATAAAACATTGATCAAATAAAACAGTTAAAAGTCACAAAATATAAATGTAGAAAATGAAATTAATTGAAACAGAATTTAAATTAAACCGGCTAAACAAGCTGAACAATTAGATCAAGCTAAACAAGCCACTCTTTAATCTGTATTAAACACCAATAGAGCTTGCACTCTAAATACTTTCTGGACTATTCCAAAGTATCGGAACGATGAAACATGAAACAGATGAAACATGTTTCATCAACCTTGTTATTTTAAAAGATTAGGAAGTAATGTTAAAGGAATCAGTCTTATTTTCCTTATAATGTGCTAAAGTAGAATAAAATAATTTTGATTGTATTGTGCAATTAACAAAATACAACATGGACCTGAGCTCTATCAGTGATTCATCCATTAAATAGAGAATAAGAATAACAATCTATAAACTTAGACACAAGCTCTCTCAAAATAATTTGACCATGGATTTTAGTTCAGGCTGTTGATGTTTGAAGAATGACAAACGAACAACATTTCCTTATATATTTTTGTTGTTTCCATAGTAAAATTCCTTCACCTCCAAAAGTGACACGGGCTTCTTCAGTATTTAAAAAGGTGAGTTTAAAATGGCCAAATTTGTTATTCATCAGAAAATGGAATTGTTGCTAATAAGTGAGATGTCAGCACAGTTGTTATGTTATCCTGATATTTAATTTCTTTTTATTCAACCTCTTCTATGGTTCTCAAAACAAGAGCAAGTCAAAAAGCACAAGACAAAACGAGAATAAACCTGTGAGGAATGACAGCAAAATGCTCCTTGATAGAGCCAAAAAAATCATCCCAGACTTGGAGAAGCTCGATATTGCACCAATCTTGACCCATTTTGTGATGGATCTGACTCATGAGTATGCCATTTTTAAACCTTTTCTTCTTCTTCTTCTTCTTCTTCTTCTTCTTCTTCTTCTGCTTTTTCAATTTATCATTTTTATTTTTGGTATAATTTTGAATGTATGAGATTTTTAGCATAAATATTAATTATAGTTCTAAAGAATGCTTTTATTCACATTCTTTAAGGCAGTGGACATCTATCCGGAAAGCAATCCCTAGTCCAGTAAGTCATACTACATTGCTTACACTTCAACATATTTTAAATGGGATTCATATTAATTCTAAACCAAACAACCAAAACCATTTTGGAGCAATTTTCAATGTTCGCCTTTCTATGTTATCTCTCCTTTCTTTCACAGGAGACAAAGGTCATGATCTCTCATATGGGTTCATTCATTGCGGACATTGTCACTGAAGTAACTGTGATGGGTCTTCTTTCATCTCTGGAAGAAATGTTAGATGTTGATCTAAGATCAGTGTTGCTTTCAAATTCCAAGAAGGAAACTGCAGACTTGCTGAATGCTTTCCGTACCAGATATCGTGAGATAAATCATTCAGCTTCAGTCCACGTGAAGGAGGGGACAGCTCATATGGACTCTCTAAGCAGAGATGTTAAGACTGCAGTTATTGATACACATCGCAGTTGCCTAGATGACTATGAGAGAGACCAAATTGTGATGAAATTCCACTCTACTATGGAAGATACAAATTCAGAAGCAGTGAGTGAGGTTCTGATAGGAGATACTGAGAGTCTGACATCGTTATCCTCAGATGTCCATGACGATGGTACATCTAGACCTATAAGTACCATTCCTATAGCTGGCTCTCCGGTTTCGAATATGCTTCAGCGCTTTGATGATGAGATGGAGGAATTTTCTGAACTGTCACAAGACATCAATCCCCGCATAAAAGGAAGGACACATTTTTTGTCCCATCATTTAATAAATCCTGACCTTGAAGGGGTCTCATCTTGTGAGCTCTGTGGTATGGTCATGCCAATCTACCTAGAGCAGGATGACTTGAAATCATCACAGGCATCATCAGAGCTATGCACAGATAGTAGGAACACCTCCTCCGACGTCATGGCAAGCCAAGTTATGGAGTTGGTTGTCCCACCCTCTGTGAAGAAGGCTCAAGAGTCCCCCAGTGTACACAATGACTGGTCTTCCCTGTTCAGCATCGATATACATAGCTCTCCATCACTACAGTCTGAGATGTCTGCTAGGTCACCATGTACTGAGCCTGCTCTGGACAATCAGAGCAAAACCATGAAAGCCCAGAAGGGGAGATTGCATTTCCTATTCCCCTTCAGTAAGGTCTCAAAGGACTTAAAGGTAAAACATTTGACTTATTTCTTATTTAGATTTTGTTACATTATTAATTTTTAAAGTAGTGCATATTTGAATTTCATTTCACACTGAATGTGTATATATCACTTTGCATAAATGACATAATTTGTTCTAAATTATATTCTGTTGCATTATTACTGGTTTGTATCTGTACTTTTAGTTATAAATGTACTTATGCTCTGATATTTTTCTACTAAATCATTGTTTTGTTTTTGTTAGAAACTCAAAAAGAAAAGCAAGGAGCACCCTAACACTGTAGCTGCTGCTGCAACTACAGGTAAGAACATATTGCTAGAAACACATATGACAATTTAGTTGTTAGACAGAATATCACAGTTATATCCATTTTTTAAAAATCAATAACTTTTTTGTCTTATGATAGGTAGTGAAGATGTTTCCCCCATCTCGTCACGTTTCACGAGGATGTTATCGTTCTTTAGAAGGCAACGCTCAAATCATCAATAAAGCCTGAAACATCAATTTGCTGAAAATGTGCAAAAATGGCTGGTTTTTGATTACATTTACATTTACATTTACAGTATTTAGCAGATGCTCTTATCCAGAGCGTCTTACAAAAGTGCTTTGTCCTTTACTCATAGAATATCTTAGTACAGTACAGTAGGTTAGAGTCCCACATACCAATGAACTAGAATACTGTAGAATACAGGGATCAATGCTGATACCTAGAAGTACAAAATACATAAGGTCTATCTTAAACAATGATAAGTGCAATAAACAATAAGTGCTAGAGTTTTTTAAACAACATAAACAATACCCTACAATAAGTACAAATTTAGTCAGTCAATATGGGAGCAGTGTCAGTTGTCCTTTAACTAGTCTGCAAATAGATGAGTCTTCAGTCTGCATTTGAAGACTGCAAGGGACTCTGCTGACCGGACAGCAAGTGGGAGTTCATTTCACCATCTTGGAGCCAGGACAGAAAATAGTCTCGATGCTTGTCGTCAATGAGAACTGAAGCAAGGAATTTCAAGCCGAGCCGTACTTGAGGTTCAACGTGCTCGAGCAGCGGATCGCGCTTTGACCATTGACTTCATGTATGAAGGGGATGATCCATTTTTGGCTTTTGTAGGCAAGCATCAAAGTTTTAAATCTGATGCGTGCAGCTACTGGGAGCCAGTGAAGGGAGTGCAGCAGTGGAGTAACGTGTAAACTTCGGAAGATTGAAGACCAGTCGTGCTGCTGCATTCTGGACAAGTTGTAGAGGGCTGATGGCTCTTAGAGGAAGACCAGCAAATAGCAAGTTGCAGTAGTCTAGCCTTGAGATTACAAGAGACTGCACAAGCACCTCGGTAGCTTCCTGTGAGAGAACGGGCCGAATCCTTCGTATGTTACAAAGGAGAAATCTGCAAGACCATGTTAGATTAGAGAAGAATGTCAAAGGCTGCTGAAAGGACTAGAAGAATCAAAACAGATGACTGTTTGGCAGCTTTACCAGCATGAAGTTTTTTCGTCACATGCTATGAGGGCCGTGTCTGTAGAATGTGCCGGTTTGTAGCCAGACCGATTGATCACTTTATGCAAGTGCATGTACAACCAATGTTTCAGGAACTTCTTACTTATTAGGTTTCATACCTCAAATGTTAATCAAAATGAAGATTTTGAGGAAAATACGTTTAATATGTAACTTTTCTCCAAAATATACCCACCACTTTACTGGATATTATTGTTACTGACTTGTTCACAAACAGTAAATGTCATTCTTTGCAGTACAAATCTTTGTAAACTTTGCAGAGAATTAATTTATTATGATTATTCTTTATGTCTTTGGTTTGGCCTTTTTTGGGGCAAATATTGTTCGAAACTGGATGTTTGACAAATCACATTACTTTTTGTTTCTATATGAAAAAAAAGTTGAAAGTCATATAAGAGTTCTTTTGAAGAAAGATGTACCCATCTACCAGTCCCCATCTATCAGCTACTTACTCGGCTGCTGCTAAAAATAGGGATTTCAAATATTTTTTGAACTATTGACTTATTTTCCCAATAACCAAAATGTCAGTGCAGCATTCTAGAAATGTCACAATGCATATGACATCACAACATCTTTGACGTCACTACAAGTATATAAAGGTGAGCGCAAGCATTTATATGTCATTTCACTTGACAGATTTCAGCAGTTATAAAGTTGGAAGACAATAGAGTGAATTAAACCTAATCGTAGGTCAACTTTCCAGAACAAGGTACGGTTGAATAGGTCAATTTTGTAATTACAGAAGGCTATTTTCCATCTAATTGTATGTGTATGTATCTGTCTGTCTGTCTAAATGTCCGCTTAGCTACTATAGCTAGAGCTTTTCTAATTTTATGATGAACGGTCTGTCTGCTGTAGTTTTATATAGTTATGGAATGCATTGACGTTCCACCTGTTTTCTCACACAAGGCTTTATGTCAAGCATAAGCGACTGCTTTTTATGCTATTTAGATTTTGCTGTTTTAAAGGTACAAGACAAGTAATATAAGTGATTAAACCAAATTTCATCACCATACCCGCCCTTTCATGTTAGATTGCTGTCTGTCCACCAAACTGTAAAAATGATTTATGCTTTTGACTTCATATCGCCTTTTCAGAACAAAGTATTCCAGGAGAGTCTTAAGAAAACTTGGACCAGGACAAATGGAGAAACAGAAGCGTCTTTTAGGCAGGAAGATGTAAGGCCTTTGCACTACAATGTTAAAAAATCTTAGAATAACAATATTAATTTTAAATGATTCTTATTTATACAGCATATTCCTTATAGAACCCAAAAGCTCAAGGTGCTTTACACTGCAATGAACGAACAGTATTCAGTAATAAAACATTGATCAAATAAAACAGTTAAAAGTCACAAAATATAAATGTAGAAAATGAAATTAATTGAAACAGAATTTAAATTAAACCGGCTAAACAACCTGAACAATTAGATCAAGCTAAACAAGCCACTCTTTAATCTGTATTAAACACCAATAGAGCTTGCACTCTAAATACTTTCTGGACTATTCCAAAGTATCGGAACGATGAAACATGAAACGGATGAAACATGTTTCATCAACCTTGTTATTTTAAAAGATTAGGAAGTAATGTTAAAGAAATCAGTCTTATTTTCCTTATAATGTGCTAAAGTAGAATAAAATAATTTTGATTGTATTGTGCAATTAACAAAATACAACATGGACCTGAGCTCTATCAGTGATTCATCCATTAAATAGAGATTAAGAAAAACAATCTATAAACTTAGACACAAGCTCTCTCAAAATGATTTGACCATGGATTTTAGTTCAGGCTGTTGATGTTTGAAGAATGACAAACGAACAACATTTCCTTATATATTTTTGTTGTTTCCATAGTAAAATTCCTTCACCTCCAAAAGTGACACGGGCTTCTTCAGTATTTAAAAAGGTGAGTTTAAAATGGCCAAATTTGTTATTCATCAGAAAATGGAATTGTTGCTAATAAGTGAGATGTCAGCACAGTTGTTATGTTATCCTGATATTTAATTTCTTTTTATTCAACCTCTTCTATGGTTCTCAAAACAAGAGCAAGTCAAAAAGCACAAGACAAAACGAGAATAAACCTGTGAGGAATGACAGCAAAATGCTCCTTGATAGAGCCAAAAAAATCATCCCAGACTTGGAGAAGCTCGATATTGCACCAATCTTGACCCATTTTGTGATGGATCTGACTCATGAGTATGCCATTTTTAAACCTTTTCTTCTTCTTCTTCTTCTTCTTCTTCTTCTTCTTCTTCTTCTTCTTCTTCTTCTTCTTCTTCTTCTGCTTTTTCAATTTATCATTTTTATTTTTGGTATAATTTTGAATGTATGAGATTTTTAGCATAAATATTAATTATAGTTCTAAAGAATGCTTTTATTCACATTCTTTAAGGCAGTGGACATCTATCCGGAAAGCAATCCCTAGTCCAGTAAGTCATACTACATTGCTTACACTTCAACATATTTTAAATGGGATTCATATTAATTCTAAACCAAACAACCAAAACCATTTTGGAGCAATTTTCAATGTTCGCCTTTCTATGTTATCTCTCCTTTCTTTCACAGGAGACAAAGGTCATGATCTCTCATATGGGTTCATTCATTGCGGACATTGTCACTGAAGTAACTGTGATGGGTCTTCTTTCATCTCTGGAAGAAATGTTAGATGTTGATCTAAGATCAGTGTTGCTTTCAAATTCCAAGAAGGAAACTGCAGACTTGCTGAATGCTTTCCGTACCAGATATCGTGAGATAAATCATTCAGCTTCAGTCCACGTGAAGGAGGGGACAGCTCATATGGACTCTCTAAGCAGAGATGTTAAGACTGCAGTTATTGATACACATCGCAGTTGCCTAGATGACTATGAGAGAGACCAAATTGTGATGAAATTCCACTCTACTATGGAAGATACAAATTCAGAAGCAGTGAGTGAGGTTCTGATAGGAGATACTGAGAGTCTGACATCGTTATCCTCAGATGTCCATGACGATGGTACATCTAGACCTATAAGTACCATTCCTATAGCTGGCTCTCCGGTTTCGAATATGCTTCAGCGCTTTGATGATGAGATGGAGGAATTTTCTGAACTGTCACAAGACATCAATCCCCGCATAAAAGGAAGGACACATTTTTTGTCCCATCATTTAATAAATCCTGACCTTGAAGGGGTCTCATCTTGTGAGCTCTGTGGTATGGTCATGCCAATCTACCTAGAGCAGGATGACTTGAAATCATCACAGGCATCATCAGAGCTATGCACAGATAGTAGGAACACCTCCTCCGACGTCATGGCAAGCCAAGTTATGGAGTTGGTTGTCCCACCCTCTGTGAAGAAGGCTCAAGAGTCCCCCAGTGTACACAATGACTGGTCTTCCCTGTTCAGCATCGATATACATAGCTCTCCATCACTACAGTCTGAGATGTCTGCTAGGTCACCATGTACTGAGCCTGCTCTGGACAATCAGAGCAAAACCATGAAAGCCCAGAAGGGGAGATTGCATTTCCTATTCCCCTTCAGTAAGGTCTCAAAGAACTTAAAGGTAAAACATTTGACTTATTTCTTATTTAGATTTTGTTACATTGTTAATTTTTAAAGTAGTGCATATTTGAATTTCATTTCACACTGAATGTGTATATATCACTTTGCATAAATGACATAATTTGTTCTAAATTATATTCTGTTGCATTATTACTGGTTTGTATCTGTACTTTTAGTTATAAATGTACTTATGCTCTGATATTTCTCTACTAAATCATTGTTTTGTTTTTGTTAGAAACTCAAAAAGAAAAGCAAGGAGCACCCTAACACTGTAGCTGCTGCTGCAACTACAGGTAAGAACATATTGCTAGAAACACATATGACAATTTAGTTGTTAGACAGAATATCACAGTTATATCCATTTTTTAAAAATCAATAACTTTTTTGTCTTATGATAGGTAGTGAAGATGTTTCCCCCATCTCGTCACGTTTCACGAGGATGTTATCGTTCTTTACAAGGCAACGCTCAAATCATCAATAAAGCCTGAAACATCAATTTGCTGAAAATGTGCAAAAATGGCTGGTTTTTGATTACATTTACATTTACATTTACAGTATTTAGCAGATGCTCTTATCCAGAGCGTCTTACAAAAGTGCTTTGTCCTTTACTCATAGAATATCTTAGTACAGTACAGTAGGTTAGAGTCCCACATACCAATGAACTAGAATACTGTAGAATACAGGGATCAATGCTGATACCTAGAAGTACAAAATACATAAGGTCTATCTTAAACAATGATAAGTGCAATAAACAATAAGTGCTAGAGTTTTTTAAACAACATAAACAATACCCTACAATAAGTACAAATTTAGTCAGTCAATATGGGAGCAGTTTCAGTTGTCCTTTAACTAGGCTGCAAATAGATGAGTCTTCAGTCTGCATTTGAAGACTGCAAGGGACTCTGCTGACCGGACAGCAAGTGGGAGTTCATTTCACCATCTTGGAGCCAGGACAGAAAATAGTCTCGATGCTTGTCGTCAATGAGAACTGAAGCAAGGAATTTCAAGCCGAGCCGTACTTGAGTTTCAAAGTGCTCGAGCAACGGATCGCGCTTTGACCATTGACTTCATGTATGAAGGGGATGATCCATTTTTGGCTATTGTAGGCAAGCATCAAAGTTTTAAATCTGATGTGTGCAGCTACTGGGAGCCAGTGAAGGGAGTGCAGCAGTGGAGTAACGTGTAAACTTCGGAAGATTGAAGACCAGTCGTGCTGCTGCATTCTGGACAAGTTGTAGAGGGCTGATGGCTCTTAGAGGAAGACCAGCAAATAGCGAGTTGCAGTAGTCTAGCCTTGAGATTACAAGAGACTGCACAAGCACCTCGGTAGCTTCCTGTGAGAGAACGGGCCGAATCCTTCGTATGTTACAAAGGAGAAATCTGCAAGACCATGTTAGATTAGAGAAGAATGTCAAAGGCTGCTGAAAGGACTAGAAGAATCAAAACAGATGACTGTTTGGCAGCTTTACCAGCATGAAGTTTTTTCGTCACATGCTATGAGGGCCGTGTCTGTAGAATGTGCCGGTTTGTAGCCAGACCGATTGATCACTTTATGCAAGTGCATGTACAACCAATGTTTCAGGAACTTCTTACTTATTAGGTTTCATACCTCAAATGTTAATCAAAATGAAGATTTTGAGGAAAATACGTTTAATATGTAACTTTTCTCCAAAACATACCCACCACTTTACTGGATATTATTGTTACTGACTTGTTCACAAACAGTAAATGTCATTCTTTGCAGTACAAATCTTTGTAAACTTTGCAGAGAATTAATTTATTATGATTATTCTTTATGTCTTTGGTTTGGCCTTTTTTGGGGCAAATATTGTTCGAAACTGGATGTTTGACAAATCACATTACTTTTTGTTTCTATATGAAAAAAAAGTTGAAAGTCATATAAGAGTTCTTTTGAAGAAAGATGTACCCATCTACCAGTCCCCATCTATCAGCTACTTACTCGGCTGCTGCTACAAATAGGGATTTCAAATATTTTTTGAACTATTGACTTATTTTCCCAATAACCAAAATGTCAGTGCAGCATTCTAGAAATGTCACAATGCATATGACATCACAACATCTTTGACGTCACTACAAGTATATAAAGGTGAGCGCAAGCATTTATATGTCATTTCACTTGACAGATTTCAGCAGTTATAAAGTTGGAAGACAATAGAGTGAATTAAACCTAATCGTAGGTCAACTTTCCAGAACAAGGTACGGTTGAATAGGTCAATTTTGTAATTACAGAAGGCTATTTTCCATCTAATTGTATGTGTATGTATCTGTCTGTCTGTCTAAATGTCCGCTTAGCTACTATAGCTAGAGCTTTTCTAATTTTATGATGAACGGTCTGTCTGCTGTAGTTTTATATAGTTATGGAATGCATTGACGTTCCACCTGTTTTCTCACACAAGGCTTTATGTCAAGCATAAGCGACTGCTTTTTATGCTATTTAGATTTTGCTGTTTTAAAGGTACAAGACAAGTAATATAAGTGATTAAACCAAATTTCATCACCATACCCGCCCTTTCATGTTAGATTGCTGTCTGTCCACCAAACTGTAAAAATGATTTATGCTTTTGACTTCATATCGCCTTTTCAGAACAAAGTATTCCAGGAGAGTCTTAAGAAAACTTGGACCAGGACAAATGGAGAAACAGAAGCGTCTTTTAGGCAGGAAGATGTAAGGCCTTTGCACTACAATGTTAAAAAATCTTAGAATAACAATATTAATTTTAAATGATTCTTATTTATACAGCATATTCCTTATAGAACCCAAAAGCTCAAGGTGCTTTACACTGCAATGAACGAACAGTATTCAGTAATAAAACATTGATCAAATAAAACAGTTAAAAGTCACAAAATATAAATGTAGAAAATGAAATTAATTGAAACAGAATTTAAATTAAACCGGCTAAACAACCTGAACAATTAGATCAAGCTAAACAAGCCACTCTTTAATCTGTATTAAACACCAATAGAGCTTGCACTCTAAATACTTTCTGGACTATTCCAAAGTATCGGAACGATGAAACATGAAACGGATGAAACATGTTTCATCAACCTTGTTATTTTAAAAGATTAGGAAGTAATGTTAAAGAAATCAGTCTTATTTTCCTTATAATGTGCTAAAGTAGAATAAAATAATTTTGATTGTATTGTGCAATTAACAAAATACAACATGGACCTGAGCTCTATCAGTGATTCATCCATTAAATAGAGATTAAGAAAAACAATCTATAAACTTAGACACAAGCTCTCTCAAAATGATTTGACCATGGATTTTAGTTCAGGCTGTTGATGTTTGAAGAATGACAAACGAACAACATTTCCTTATATATTTTTGTTGTTTCCATAGTAAAATTCCTTCACCTCCAAAAGTGACACGGGCTTCTTCAGTATTTAAAAAGGTGAGTTTAAAATGGCCAAATTTGTTATTCATCAGAAAATGGAATTGTTGCTAATAAGTGAGATGTCAGCACAGTTGTTATGTTATCCTGATATTTAATTTCTTTTTATTCAACCTCTTCTATGGTTCTCAAAACAAGAGCAAGTCAAAAAGCACAAGACAAAACGAGAATAAACCTGTGAGGAATGACAGCAAAATGCTCCTTGATAGAGCCAAAAAAATCATCCCAGACTTGGAGAAGCTCGATATTGCACCAATCTTGACCCATTTTGTGATGGATCTGACTCATGAGTATGCCATTTTTAAACCTTTTCTTCTTCTTCTTCTTCTTCTTCTTCTTCTTCTTCTTCTTCTTCTTCTTCTTCTTCTGCTTTTTCAATTTATCATTTTTATTTTTGGTATAATTTTGAATGTATGAGATTTTTAGCATAAATATTAATTATAGTTCTAAAGAATGCTTTTATTCACATTCTTTAAGGCAGTGGACATCTATCCGGAAAGCAATCCCTAGTCCAGTAAGTCATACTACATTGCTTACACTTCAACATATTTTAAATGGGATTCATATTAATTCTAAACCAAACAACCAAAACCATTTTGGAGCAATTTTCAATGTTCGCCTTTCTATGTTATCTCTCCTTTCTTTCACAGGAGACAAAGGTCATGATCTCTCATATGGGTTCATTCATTGCGGACATTGTCACTGAAGTAACTGTGATGGGTCTTCTTTCATCTCTGGAAGAAATGTTAGATGTTGATCTAAGATCAGTGTTGCTTTCAAATTCCAAGAAGGAAACTGCAGACTTGCTGAATGCTTTCCGTACCAGATATCGTGAGATAAATCATTCAGCTTCAGTCCACGTGAAGGAGGGGACAGCTCATATGGACTCTCTAAGCAGAGATGTTAAGACTGCAGTTATTGATACACATCGCAGTTGCCTAGATGACTATGAGAGAGACCAAATTGTGATGAAATTCCACTCTACTATGGAAGATACAAATTCAGAAGCAGTGAGTGAGGTTCTGATAGGAGATACTGAGAGTCTGACATCGTTATCCTCAGATGTCCATGACGATGGTACATCTAGACCTATAAGTACCATTCCTATAGCTGGCTCTCCGGTTTCGAATATGCTTCAGCGCTTTGATGATGAGATGGAGGAATTTTCTGAACTGTCACAAGACATCAATCCCCGCATAAAAGGAAGGACACATTTTTTGTCCCATCATTTAATAAATCCTGACCTTGAAGGGGTCTCATCTTGTGAGCTCTGTGGTATGGTCATGCCAATCTACCTAGAGCAGGATGACTTGAAATCATCACAGGCATCATCAGAGCTATGCACAGATAGTAGGAACACCTCCTCCGACGTCATGGCAAGCCAAGTTATGGAGTTGGTTGTCCCACCCTCTGTGAAGAAGGCTCAAGAGTCCCCCAGTGTACACAATGACTGGTCTTCCCTGTTCAGCATCGATATACATAGCTCTCCATCACTACAGTCTGAGATGTCTGCTAGGTCACCATGTACTGAGCCTGCTCTGGACAATCAGAGCAAAACCATGAAAGCCCAGAAGGGGAGATTGCATTTCCTATTCCCCTTCAGTAAGGTCTCAAAGAACTTAAAGGTAAAACATTTGACTTATTTCTTATTTAGATTTTGTTACATTGTTAATTTTTAAAGTAGTGCATATTTGAATTTCATTTCACACTGAATGTGTATATATCACTTTGCATAAATGACATAATTTGTTCTAAATTATATTCTGTTGCATTATTACTGGTTTGTATCTGTACTTTTAGTTATAAATGTACTTATGCTCTGATATTTCTCTACTAAATCATTGTTTTGTTTTTGTTAGAAACTCAAAAAGAAAAGCAAGGAGCACCCTAACACTGTAGCTGCTGCTGCAACTACAGGTAAGAACATATTGCTAGAAACACATATGACAATTTAGTTGTTAGACAGAATATCACAGTTATATCCATTTTTTAAAAATCAATAACTTTTTTGTCTTATGATAGGTAGTGAAGATGTTTCCCCCATCTCGTCATGTTTCACGAGGATGTTATCGTTCTTTACAAGGCAACGCTCAAATCATCAATAAAGCCTGAAACATCAATTTGCTGAAAATGTGCAAAAATGGCTGGTTTTTGATTACATTTACATTTACATTTACAGTATTTAGCAGATGCTCTTATCCAGAGCGTCTTACAAAAGTGCTTTGTCCTTTACTCATAGAATATCTTAGTACAGTACAGTAGGTTAGAGTCCCACATACCAATGAACTAGAATACTGTAGAATACAGGGATCAATGCTGATACCTAGAAGTACAAAATACATAAGGTCTATCTTAAACAATGATAAGTGCAATAAACAATAAGTGCTAGAGTTTTTTAAACAACATAAACAATACCCTACAATAAGTACAAATTTAGTCAGTCAATATGGGAGCAGTTTCAGTTGTCCTTTAACTAGGCTGCAAATAGATGAGTCTTCAGTCTGCATTTGAAGACTGCAAGGGACTCTGCTGACCGGACAGCAAGTGGGAGTTCATTTCACCATCTTGGAGCCAGGACAGAAAATAGTCTCGATGCTTGTCGTCAATGAGAACTGAAGCAAGGAATTTCAAGCCGAGCCGTACTTGAGTTTCAAAGTGCTCGAGCAACGGATCGCGCTTTGACCATTGACTTCATGTATGAAGGGGATGATCCATTTTTGGCTATTGTAGGCAAGCATCAAAGTTTTAAATCTGATGTGTGCAGCTACTGGGAGCCAGTGAAGGGAGTGCAGCAGTGGAGTAACGTGTAAACTTCGGAAGATTGAAGACCAGTCGTGCTGCTGCATTCTGGACAAGTTGTAGAGGGCTGATGGCTCTTAGAGGAAGACCAGCAAATAGCGAGTTGCAGTAGTCTAGCCTTGAGATTACAAGAGACTGCACAAGCACCTCGGTAGCTTCCTGTGAGAGAACGGGCCGAATCCTTCGTATGTTACAAAGGAGAAATCTGCAAGACCATGTTAGATTAGAGAAGAATGTCAAAGGCTGCTGAAAGGACTAGAAGAATCAAAACAGATGACTGTTTGGCAGCTTTACCAGCATGAAGTTTTTTCGTCACATGCTATGAGGGCCGTGTCTGTAGAATGTGCCGGTTTGTAGCCAGACCGATTGATCACTTTATGCAAGTGCATGTACAACCAATGTTTCAGGAACTTCTTACTTATTAGGTTTCATACCTCAAATGTTAATCAAAATGAAGATTTTGAGGAAAATACGTTTAATATGTAACTTTTCTCCAAAATATACCCACCACTTTACTGGATATTATTGTTACTGACTTGTTCACAAACAGTAAATGTCATTCTTTGCAGTACAAATCTTTGTAAACTTTGCAGAGAATTAATTTATTATGATTATTCTTTATGTCTTTGGTTTGGCCTTTTTTGGGGCAAATATTGTTCGAAACTGGATGTTTGACAAATCACATTACTTTTTGTTTCTATATGAAAAAAAAGTTGAAAGTCATATAAGAGTTCTTTTGAAGAAAGATGTACCCATCTACCAGTCCCCATCTATCAGCTACTTACTCGGCTGCTGCTACAAATAGGGATTTCAAATATTTTTTGAACTATTGACTTATTTTCCCAATAACCAAAATGTCAGTGCAGCATTCTAGAAATGTCACAATGCATATGACATCACAACATCTTTGACGTCACTACAAGTATATAAAGGTGAGCGCAAGCATTTATATGTCATTTCACTTGACAGATTTCAGCAGTTATAAAGTTGGAAGACAATAGAGTGAATTAAACCTAATCGTAGGTCAACTTTCCAGAACAAGGTACGGTTGAATAGGTCAATTTTGTAATTACAGAAGGCTATTTTCCATCTAATTGTATGTGTATGTATCTGTCTGTCTGTCTAAATGTCCGCTTAGCTACTATAGCTAGAGCTTTTCTAATTTTATGATGAACGGTCTGTCTGCTGTAGTTTTATATAGTTATGGAATGCATTGACGTTCCACCTGTTTTCTCACACAAGGCTTTATGTCAAGCATAAGCGACTGCTTTTTATGCTATTTAGATTTTGCTGTTTTAAAGGTACAAGACAAGTAATATAAGTGATTAAACCAAATTTCATCACCATACCCGCCCTTTCATGTTAGATTGCTGTCTGTCCACCAAACTGTAAAAATGATTTATGCTTTTGACTTCATATCGCCTTTTCAGAACAAAGTATTCCAGGAGAGTCTTAAGAAAACTTGGACCAGGACAAATGGAGAAACAGAAGCGTCTTTTAGGCAGGAAGATGTAAGGCCTTTGCACTACAATGTTAAAAAATCTTAGAATAACAATATTAATTTTAAATGATTCTTATTTATACAGCATATTCCTTATAGAACCCAAAAGCTCAAGGTGCTTTACACTGCAATGAACGAACAGTATTCAGTAATAAAACATTGATCAAATAAAACAGTTAAAAGTCACAAAATATAAATGTAGAAAATGAAATTAATTGAAACAGAATTTAAATTAAACCGGCTAAACAACCTGAACAATTAGATCAAGCTAAACAAGCCACTCTTTAATCTGTATTAAACACCAATAGAGCTTGCACTCTAAATACTTTCTGGACTATTCCAAAGTATCGGAACGATGAAACATGAAACAGATGAAACATGTTTCATCAACCTTGTTATTTTAAAAGATTAGGAAGTAATGTTAAAGGAATCAGTCTTATTTTCCTTATAATGTGCTAAAGTAGAATAAAATAATTTTGATTGTATTGTGCAATTAACAAAATACAACATGGACCTGAGCTCTATCAGTGATTCATCCATTAAATAGAGATTAAGAAAAACAATCTATAAACTTAGACACAAGCTCTCTCAAAATGATTTGACCATGGATTTTAGTTCAGGCTGTTGATGTTTGAAGAATGACAAACGAACAACATTTCCTTATATATTTTTGTTGTTTCCATAGTAAAATTCCTTCACCTCCAAAAGTGACACGGGCTTCTTCAGTATTTAAAAAGGTGAGTTTAAAATGGCCAAATTTGTTATTCATCAGAAAATGGAATTGTTGCTAATAAGTGAGATGTCAGCACAGTTGTTATGTTATCCTGATATTTAATTTCTTTTTATTCAGCCTCTTCTATGGTTCTCAAAACAAGAGCAAGTCAAAAAGCACAAGACAAAACGAGAATAAACCTGTGAGGAATGACAGCAAAATGCTCCTTGATAGAGCCAAAAAAATCATCCCAGACTTGGAGAAGCTCGATATTGCACCAATCTTGACCCATTTTGTGATGGATCTGACTCATGAGTATGCCATTTTTAAACCTTTTCTTCTTCTTCTTCTTCTTCTTCTTCTTCTTCTTCTTCTTCTTCTTCTTCTTCTTCTTCTTCTGCTTTTTCAATTTATCATTTTTATTTTTGGTATAATTTTGAATGTATGAGATTTTTAGCATAAATATTAATTATAGTTCTAAAGAATGCTTTTATTCACATTCTTTAAGGCAGTGGACATCTATCCGGAAAGCAATCCCTAGTCCAGTAAGTCATACTACATTGCTTACACTTCAACATATTTTAAATGGGATTCATATTAATTCTAAACCAAACAACCAAAACCATTTTGGAGCAATTTTCAATGTTCGCCTTTGTATGTTATCTCTCCTTTCTTTCACAGGAGACAAAGGTCATGATCTCTCATATGGGTTCATTCATTGCGGACATTGTCACTGAAGTAACTGTGATGGGTCTTCTTTCATCTCTGGAAGAAATGTTAGATGTTGATCTAAGATCAGTGTTGCTTTCAAATTCCAAGAAGGAAACTGCAGACTTGCTGAATGCTTTCCGTACCAGATATCGTGAGATAAATCATTCAGCTTCAGTCCACGTGAAGGAGGGGACAGCTCATATGGACTCTCTAAGCAGAGATGTTAAGACTGCAGTTATTGATACACATCGCAGTTGCCTAGATGACTATGAGAGAGACCAAATTGTGATGAAATTCCACTCTACTATGGAAGATACAAATTCAGAAGCAGTGAGTGAGGTTCTGATAGGAGATACTGAGAGTCTGACATCGTTATCCTCAGATGTCCATGACGATGGTACATCTAGACCTATAAGTACCATTCCTATAGCTGGCTCTCCGGTTTCGAATATGCTTCAGCGCTTTGATGATGAGATGGAGGAATTTTCTGAACTGTCACAAGACATCAATCCCCGCATAAAAGGAAGGACACATTTTTTGTCCCATCATTTAATAAATCCTGACCTTGAAGGGGTCTCATCTTGTGAGCTCTGTGGTATGGTCATGCCAATCTACCTAGAGCAGGATGACTTGAAATCATCACAGGCATCATCAGAGCTATGCACAGATAGTAGGAACACCTCCTCCGACGTCATGGCAAGCCAAGTTATGGAGTTGGTTGTCCCACCCTCTGTGAAGAAGGCTCAAGAGTCCCCCAGTGTACACAATGACTGGTCTTCCCTGTTCAGCATCGATATACATAGCTCTCCATCACTACAGTCTGAGATGTCTGCTAGGTCACCATGTACTGAGCCTGCTCTGGACAATCAGAGCAAAACCATGAAAGCCCAGAAGGGGAGATTGCATTTCCTATTCCCCTTCAGTAAGGTCTCAAAGAACTTAAAGGTAAAACATTTGACTTATTTCTTATTTAGATTTTGTTACATTGTTAATTTTTAAAGTAGTGCATATTTGAATTTCATTTCACACTGAATGTGTATATATCACTTTGCATAAATGACATAATTTGTTCTAAATTATATTCTGTTGCATTATTACTGGTTTGTATCTGTACTTTTAGTTATAAATGTACTTATGCTCTGATATTTCTCTACTAAATCATTGTTTTGTTTTTGTTAGAAACTCAAAAAGAAAAGCAAGGAGCACCCTAACACTGTAGCTGCTGCTGCAACTACAGGTAAGAACATATTGCTAGAAACACATATGACAATTTAGTTGTTAGACAGAATATCACAGTTATATCCATTTTTTAAAAATCAATAACTTTTTTGTCTTATGATAGGTAGTGAAGATGTTTCCCCCATCTCGTCACGTTTCACGAGGATGTTATCGTTCTTTACAAGGCAACGCTCAAATCATCAATAAAGCCTGAAACATCAATTTGCTGAAAATGTGCAAAAATGGCTGGTTTTTGATTACATTTACATTTACATTTACAGTATTTAGCAGATGCTCTTATCCAGAGCGTCTTACAAAAGTGCTTTGTCCTTTACTCATAGAATATCTTAGTACAGTACAGTAGGTTAGAGTCCCACATACCAATGAACTAGAATACTGTAGAATACAGGGATCAATGCTGATACCTAGAAGTACAAAATACATAAGGTCTATCTTAAACAATGATAAGTGCAATAAACAATAAGTGCTAGAGTTTTTTAAACAACATAAACAATACCCTACAATAAGTACAAATTTAGTCAGTCAATATGGGAGCAGTGTCAGTTGTCCTTTAACTAGTCTGCAAATAGATGAGTCTTCAGTCTGCATTTGAAGACTGCAAGGGACTCTGCTGACCGGACAGCAAGTGGGAGTTCATTTCACCATCTTGGAGCCAGGACAGAAAATAGTCTCGATGCTTGTCGTCAATGAGAACTGAAGCAAGGAATTTCAAGCCGAGCCGTACTTGAGGTTCAACGTGCTCGAGCAGCGGATCGCGCTTTGACCATTGACTTCATGTATGAAGGGGATGATCCATTTTTGGCTTTTGTAGGCAAGCATCAAAGTTTTAAATCTGATGCGTGCAGCTACTGGGAGCCAGTGAAGGGAGTGCAGCAGTGGAGTAACGTGTAAACTTCGGAAGATTGAAGACCAGTCGTGCTGCTGCATTCTGGACAAGTTGTAGAGGGCTGATGGCTCTTAGAGGAAGACCAGCAAATAGCGAGTTGCAGTAGTCTAGCCTTGAGATTACAAGAGACTGCACAAGCACCTCGGTAGCTTCCTGTGAGAGAACGGGCCGAATCCTTCGTATGTTACAAAGGAGAAATCTGCAAGACCATGTTAGATTAGAGAAGAATGTCAAAGGCTGCTGAAAGGACTAGAAGAATCAAAACAGATGACTGTTTGGCAGCTTTACCAGCATGAAGTTTTTTCGTCACATGCTATGAGGGCCGTGTCTGTAGAATGTGCCGGTTTGTAGCCAGACCGATTGATCACTTTATGCAAGTGCATGTACAACCAATGTTTCAGGAACTTCTTACTTATTAGGTTTCATACCTCAAATGTTAATCAAAATGAAGATTTTGAGGAAAATACGTTTAATATGTAACTTTTCTCCAAAATATACCCACCACTTTACTGGATATTATTGTTACTGACTTGTTCACAAACAGTAAATGTCATTCTTTGCAGTACAAATCTTTGTAAACTTTGCAGAGAATTAATTTATTATGATTATTCTTTATGTCTTTGGTTTGGCCTTTTTTGGGGCAAATATTGTTCGAAACTGGATGTTTGACAAATCACATTACTTTTTGTTTCTATATGAAAAAAAAGTTGAAAGTCATATAAGAGTTCTTTTGAAGAAAGATGTACCCATCTACCAGTCCCCATCTATCAGCTACTTACTCGGCTGCTGCTACAAATAGGGATTTCAAATATTTTTTGAACTATTGACTTATTTTCCCAATAACCAAAATGTCAGTGCAGCATTCTAGAAATGTCACAATGCATATGACATCACAACATCTTTGACGTCACTACAAGTATATAAAGGTGAGCGCAAGCATTTATATGTCATTTCACTTGACAGATTTCAGCAGTTATAAAGTTGGAAGACAATAGAGTGAATTAAACCTAATCGTAGGTCAACTTTCCAGAACAAGGTACGGTTGAATAGGTCAATTTTGTAATTACAGAAGGCTATTTTCCATCTAATTGTATGTGTATGTATCTGTCTGTCTGTCTAAATGTCCGCTTAGCTACTATAGCTAGAGCTTTTCTAATTTTATGATGAACGGTCTGTCTGCTGTAGTTTTATATAGTTATGGAATGCATTGACGTTCCACCTGTTTTCTCACACAAGGCTTTATGTCAAGCATAAGCGACTGCTTTTTATGCTATTTAGATTTTGCTGTTTTAAAGGTACAAGACAAGTAATATAAGTGATTAAACCAAATTTCATCACCATACCCGCCCTTTCATGTTAGATTGCTGTCTGTCCACCAAACTGTAAAAATGATTTATGCTTTTGACTTCATATCGCCTTTTCAGAACAAAGTATTCCAGGAGAGTCTTAAGAAAACTTGGACCAGGACAAATGGAGAAACAGAAGCGTCTTTTAGGCAGGAAGATGTAAGGCCTTTGCACTACAATGTTAAAAAATCTTAGAATAACAATATTAATTTTAAATGATTCTTATTTATACAGCATATTCCTTATAGAACCCAAAAGCTCAAGGTGCTTTACACTGCAATGAACGAACAGTATTCAGTAATAAAACATTGATCAAATAAAACAGTTAAAAGTCACAAAATATAAATGTAGAAAATGAAATTAATTGAAACAGAATTTAAATTAAACCGGGTAAACAACCTGAACAATTAGATCAAGCTAAACAAGCCACTCTTTAATCTGTATTAAACACCAATAGAGCTTGCACTCTAAATACTTTCTGGACTATTCCAAAGTATCGGAACGATGAAACATGAAACGGATGAAACATGTTTCATCAACCTTGTTATTTTAAAAGATTAGGAAGTAATGTTAAAGGAATCAGTCTTATTTTCCTTATAATGTGCTAAAGTAGAATAAAATAATTTTGATTGTATTGTGCAATTAACAAAATACAACATGGACCTGAGCTCTATCAGTGATTCATCCATTAAATAGAGATTAAGAAAAACAATCTATAAACTTAGACACAAGCTCTCTCAAAATGATTTGACCATGGATTTTAGTTCAGGCTGTTGATGTTTGAAGAATGACAAACGAACAACATTTCCTTATATATTTTTGTTGTTTCCATAGTAAAATTCCTTCACCTCCAAAAGTGACACGGGCTTCTTCAGTATTTAAAAAGGTGAGTTTAAAATGGCCAAATTTGTTATTCATCAGAAAATGGAATTGTTGCTAATAAGTGAGATGTCAGCACAGTTGTTATGTTATCCTGATATTTAATTTCTTTTTATTCAACCTCTTCTATGGTTCTCAAAACAAGAGCAAGTCAAAAAGCACAAGACAAAACGAGAATAAACCTGTGAGGAATGACAGCAAAATGCTCCTTGATAGAGCCAAAAAAATCATCCCAGACTTGGAGAAGCTCGATATTGCACCAATCTTGACCCATTTTGTGATGGATCTGACTCATGAGTATGCCATTTTTAAACCTTTTCTTCTTCTTCTTCTTCTTCTTCTTCTTCTTCTTCTTCTTCTTCTTCTTCTGCTTTTTCAATTTATCATTTTTATTTTTGGTATAATTTTGAATGTATGAGATTTTTAGCATAAATATTAATTATAGTTCTAAAGAATGCTTTTATTCACATTCTTTAAGGCAGTGGACATCTATCCGGAAAGCAATCCCTAGTCCAGTAAGTCATACTACATTGCTTACACTTCAACATATTTTAAATGGGATTCATATTAATTCTAAACCAAACAACCAAAACCATTTTGGAGCAATTTTCAATGTTCGCCTTTCTATGTTATCTCTCCTTTCTTTCACAGGAGACAAAGGTCATGATCTCTCATATGGGTTCATTCATTGCGGACATTGTCACTGAAGTAACTGTGATGGGTCTTCTTTCATCTCTGGAAGAAATGTTAGATGTTGATCTAAGATCAGTGTTGCTTTCAAATTCCAAGAAGGAAACTGCAGACTTGCTGAATGCTTTCCGTACCAGATATCGTGAGATAAATCATTCAGCTTCAGTCCACGTGAAGGAGGGGACAGCTCATATGGACTCTCTAAGCAGAGATGTTAAGACTGCAGTTATTGATACACATCGCAGTTGCCTAGATGACTATGAGAGAGACCAAATTGTGATGAAATTCCACTCTACTATGGAAGATACAAATTCAGAAGCAGTGAGTGAGGTTCTGATAGGAGATACTGAGAGTCTGACATCGTTATCCTCAGATGTCCATGACGATGGTACATCTAGACCTATAAGTACCATTCCTATAGCTGGCTCTCCGGTTTCGAATATGCTTCAGCGCTTTGATGATGAGATGGAGGAATTTTCTGAACTGTCACAAGACATCAATCCCCGCATAAAAGGAAGGACACATTTTTTGTCCCATCATTTAATAAATCCTGACCTTGAAGGGGTCTCATCTTGTGAGCTCTGTGGTATGGTCATGCCAATCTACCTAGAGCAGGATGACTTGAAATCATCACAGGCATCATCAGAGCTATGCACAGATAGTAGGAACACCTCCTCCGACGTCATGGCAAGCCAAGTTATGGAGTTGGTTGTCCCACCCTCTGTGAAGAAGGCTCAAGAGTCCCCCAGTGTACACAATGACTGGTCTTCCCTGTTCAGCATCGATATACATAGCTCTCCATCACTACAGTCTGAGATGTCTGCTAGGTCACCATGTACTGAGCCTGCTCTGGACAATCAGAGCAAAACCATGAAAGCCCAGAAGGGGAGATTGCATTTCCTATTCCCCTTCAGTAAGGTCTCAAAGAACTTAAAGGTAAAACATTTGACTTATTTCTTATTTAGATTTTGTTACATTGTTAATTTTTAAAGTAGTGCATATTTGAATTTCATTTCACACTGAATGTGTATATATCACTTTGCATAAATGACATAATTTGTTCTAAATTATATTCTGTTGCATTATTACTGGTTTGTATCTGTACTTTTAGTTATAAATGTACTTATGCTCTGATATTTCTCTCCTAAATCATTGTTTTGTTTTTGTTAGAAACTCAAAAAGAAAAGCAAGGAGCACCCTAACACTGTAGCTGCTGCTGCAACTACAGGTAAGAACATATTGCTAGAAACACATATGACAATTTAGTTGTTAGACAAAATATCACAGTTATATCCATTTTTTAAAAATCAATAACTTTTTTGTCTTATGATAGGTAGTGAAGATGTTTCCCCCATCTCGTCATGTTTCACGAGGATGTTATCGTTCTTTACAAGGCAACGCTCAAATCATCAATAAAGCCTGAAACATCAATTTGCTGAAAATGTGCAAAAATGGCTGGTTTTTGATTACATTTACATTTACATTTACAGTATTTAGCAGATGCTCTTATCCAGAGCGTCTTACAAAAGTGCTTTGTCCTTTACTCATAGAATATCTTAGTACAGTACAGTAGGTTAGAGTCCCACATACCAATGAACTAGAATACTGTAGAATACAGGGATCAATGCTGATACCTAGAAGTACAAAATACATAAGGTCTATCTTAAACAATGATAAGTGCAATAAACAATAAGTGCTAGAGTTTTTTAAACAACATAAACAATACCCTACAATAAGTACAAATTTAGTCAGTCAATATGGGAGCAGTTTCAGTTGTCCTTTAACTAGGCTGCAAATAGATGAGTCTTCAGTCTGCATTTGAAGACTGCAAGGGACTCTGCTGACCGGACAGCAAGTGGGAGTTCATTTCACCATCTTGGAGCCAGGACAGAAAATAGTCTCGATGCTTGTCGTCAATGAGAACTGAAGCAAGGAATTTCAAGCCGAGCCGTACTTGAGGTTCAACGTGCTCGAGCAGCGGATCGCGCTTTGACCATTGACTTCATGTATGAAGGGGATGATCCATTTTTGGCTTTTGTAGGCAAGCATCAAAGTTTTAAATCTGATGCGTGCAGCTACTGGGAGCCAGTGAAGGGAGTGCAGCAGTGGAGTAACGTGTAAACTTCGGAAGATTGAAGACCAGTCGTGCTGCTGCATTCTGGACAAGTTGTAGAGGGCTGATGGCTCTTAGAGGAAGACCAGCAAATAGCGAGTTGCAGTAGTCTAGCCTTGAGATTACAAGAGACTGCACAAGCACCTCGGTAGCTTCCTGTGAGAGAACGGGCCGAATCCTTCGTATGTTACAAAGGAGAAATCTGCAAGACCATGTTAGATTAGAGAAGAATGTCAAAGGCTGCTGAAAGGACTAGAAGAATCAAAACAGATGACTGTTTGGCAGCTTTACCAGCATGAAGTTTTTTCGTCACATGCTATGAGGGCCGTGTCTGTAGAATGTGCCGGTTTGTAGCCAGACCGATTGATCACTTTATGCAAGTGCATGTACAACCAATGTTTCAGGAACTTCTTACTTATTAGGTTTCATACCTCAAATGTTAATCAAAATGAAGATTTTGAGGAAAATACGTTTAATATGTAACTTTTCTCCAAAATATACCCACCACTTTACTGGATATTATTGTTACTGACTTGTTCACAAACAGTAAATGTCATTCTTTGCAGTACAAATCTTTGTAAACTTTGCAGAGAATTAATTTATTATGATTATTCTTTATGTCTTTGGTTTGGCCTTTTTTGGGGCAAATATTGTTCGAAACTGGATGTTTGACAAATCACATTACTTTTTGTTTCTATATGAAAAAAAAGTTGAAAGTCATATAAGAGTTCTTTTGAAGAAAGATGTACCCATCTACCAGTCCCCATCTATCAGCTACTTACTCGGCTGCTGCTACAAATAGGGATTTCAAATATTTTTTGAACTATTGACTTATTTTCCCAATAACCAAAATGTCAGTGCAGCATTCTAGAAATGTCACAATGCATATGACATCACAACATCTTTGACGTCACTACAAGTATATAAAGGTGAGCGCAAGCATTTATATGTCATTTCACTTGACAGATTTCAGCAGTTATAAAGTTGGAAGACAATAGAGTGAATTAAACCTAATCGTAGGTCAACTTTCCAGAACAAGGTACGGTTGAATAGGTCAATTTTGTAATTACAGAAGGCTATTTTCCATCTAATTGTATGTGTATGTATCTGTCTGTCTGTCTAAATGTCCGCTTAGCTACTATAGCTAGAGCTTTTCTAATTTTATGATGAACGGTCTGTCTGCTGTAGTTTTATATAGTTATGGAATGCATTGACGTTCCACCTGTTTTCTCACACAAGGCTTTATGTCAAGCATAAGCGACTGCTTTTTATGCTATTTAGATTTTGCTGTTTTAAAGGTACAAGACAAGTAATATAAGTGATTAAACCAAATTTCATCACCATACCCGCCCTTTCATGTTAGATTGCTGTCTGTCCACCAAACTGTAAAAATGATTTATGCTTTTGACTTCATATCGCCTTTTCAGAACAAAGTATTCCAGGAGAGTCTTAAGAAAACTTGGACCAGGACAAATGGAGAAACAGAAGCGTCTTTTAGGCAGGAAGATGTAAGGCCTTTGCACTATAATGTTAAAAAATCTTAGAATAACAATATTAATTTTAAATGATTCTTATTTATACAGCATATTCCTTATAGAACCCAAAAGCTCAAGGTGCTTTACACTGCAATGAACGAACAGTATTCAGTAATAAAACATTGATCAAATAAAACAGTTAAAAGTCACAAAATATAAATGTAGAAAATGAAATTAATTGAAACAGAATTTAAATTAAACCGGCTAAACAACCTGAACAATTAGATCAAGCTAAACAAGCCACTCTTTAATCTGTATTAAACACCAATAGAGCTTGCACTCTAAATACTTTCTGGACTATTCCAAAGTATCGGAACGATGAAACATGAAACAGATGAAACATGTTTCATCAACCTTGTTATTTTAAAAGATTAGGAAGTAATGTTAAAGGAATCAGTCTTATTTTCCTTATAATGTGCTAAAGTAGAATAAAATAATTTTGATTGTATTGTGCAATTAACAAAATACAACATGGACCTGAGCTCTATCAGTGATTCATCCATTAAATAGAGATTAAGAAAAACAATCTATAAACTTAGACACAAGCTCTCTCAAAATGATTTGACCATGGATTTTAGTTCAGGCTGTTGATGTTTGAAGAATGACAAACGAACAACATTTCCTTATATATTTTTGTTGTTTCCATAGTAAAATTCCTTCACCTCCAAAAGTGACACGGGCTTCTTCAGTATTTAAAAAGGTGAGTTTAAAATGGCCAAATTTGTTATTCATCAGAAAATGGAATTGTTGCTAATAAGTGAGATGTCAGCACAGTTGTTATGTTATCCTGATATTTAATTTCTTTTTATTCAACCTCTTCTATGGTTCTCAAAACAAGAGCAAGTCAAAAAGCACAAGACAAAACGAGAATAAACCTGTGAGGAATGACAGCAAAATGCTCCTTGATAGAGCCAAAAAAATCATCCCAGACTTGGAGAAGCTCGATATTGCACCAATCTTGACCCATTTTGTGATGGATCTGACTCATGAGTATGCCATTTTTAAACCTTTTCTTCTTCTTCTTCTTCTTCTTCTTCTTCTTCTTCTTCTTCTTCTTCTTCTTCTTCTTCTTCTGCTTTTTCAATTTATCATTTTTATTTTTGGTATAATTTTGAATGTATGAGATTTTTAGCATAAATATTAATTATAGTTCTAAAGAATGCTTTTATTCACATTCTTTAAGGCAGTGGACATCTATCCGGAAAGCAATCCCTAGTCCAGTAAGTCATACTACATTGCTTACACTTCAACATATTTTAAATGGGATTCATATTAATTCTAAACCAAACAACCAAAACCATTTTGGAGCAATTTTCAATGTTCGCCTTTCTATGTTATCTCTCCTTTCTTTCACAGGAGACAAAGGTCATGATCTCTCATATGGGTTCATTCATTGCGGACATTGTCACTGAAGTAACTGTGATGGGTCTTCTTTCATCTCTGGAAGAAATGTTAGATGTTGATCTAAGATCAGTGTTGCTTTCAAATTCCAAGAAGGAAACTGCAGACTTGCTGAATGCTTTCCGTACCAGATATCGTGAGATAAATCATTCAGCTTCAGTCCACGTGAAGGAGGGGACAGCTCATATGGACTCTCTAAGCAGAGATGTTAAGACTGCAGTTATTGATACACATCGCAGTTGCCTAGATGACTATGAGAGAGACCAAATTGTGATGAAATTCCACTCTACTATGGAAGATACAAATTCAGAAGCAGTGAGTGAGGTTCTGATAGGAGATACTGAGAGTCTGACATCGTTATCCTCAGATGTCCATGACGATGGTACATCTAGACCTATAAGTACCATTCCTATAGCTGGCTCTCCGGTTTCGAATATGCTTCAGCGCTTTGATGATGAGATGGAGGAATTTTCTGAACTGTCACAAGACATCAATCCCCGCATAAAAGGAAGGACACATTTTTTGTCCCATCATTTAATAAATCCTGACCTTGAAGGGGTCTCATCTTGTGA
The DNA here is from genome assembly GCF_041902795.1 of Electrophorus electricus. NCBI lineage: Eukaryota > Metazoa > Chordata > Actinopteri > Gymnotiformes > Gymnotidae > Electrophorus > Electrophorus electricus. Next base: position 16,385,480 of record NC_137505.1, on the reverse strand, counting down.
GCTCTGTGGTATGGTCATGCCAATCTACCTAGAGCAGGATGACTTGAAATCATCACAGGCATCATCAGAGCTATGCACAGATAGTAGGAACACCTCCTCCGACGTCATGGCAAGCCAAGTTATGGAGTTGGTTGTCCCACCCTCTGTGAAGAAGGCTCAAGAGTCCCCCAGTGTACACAATGACTGGTCTTCCCTGTTCAGCATCGATATACATAGCTCTCCATCACTACAGTCTGAGATGTCTGCTAGGTCACCATGTACTGAGCCTGCTCTGGACAATCAGAGCAAAACCATGAAAGCCCAGAAGGGGAGATTGCATTTCCTATTCCCCTTCAGTAAGGTCTCAAAGAACTTAAAGGTAAAACATTTGACTTATTTCTTATTTAGATTTTGTTACATTGTTAATTTTTAAAGTAGTGCATATTTGAATTTCATTTCACACTGAATGTGTATATATCACTTTGCATAAATGACATAATTTGTTCTAAATTATATTCTGTTGCATTATTACTGGTTTGTATCTGTACGTTTAGTTATAAATGTACTTATGCTCTGATATTTCTCTACTAAATCATTGTTTTGTTTTTGTTAGAAACTCAAAAAGAAAAGCAAGGAGCACCCTAACACTGTAGCTGCTGCTGCAACTACAGGTAAGAACATATTGCTAGAAACACATATGACAATTTAGTTGTTAGACAGAATATCACAGTTATATCCATTTTTTAAAAATCAATAACTTTTTTGTCTTATGATAGGTAGTGAAGATGTTTCCCCCATCTCGTCATGTTTCACGAGGATGTTATCGTTCTTTACAAGGCAACGCTCAAATCATCAATAAAGCCTGAAACATCAATTTGCTGAAAATGTGCAAAAATGGCTGGTTTTTGATTACATTTACATTTACATTTACAGTATTTAGCAGATGCTCTTATCCAGAGCGTCTTACAAAAGTGCTTTGTCCTTTACTCATAGAATATCTTAGTACAGTACAGTAGGTTAGAGTCCCACATACCAATGAACTAGAATACTGTAGAATACAGGGATCAATGCTGATACCTAGAAGTACAAAATACATAAGGTCTATCTTAAACAATGATAAGTGCAATAAACAATAAGTGCTAGAGTTTTTTAAACAACATAAACAATACCCTACAATAAGTACAAATTTAGTCAGTCAATATGGGAGCAGTTTCAGTTGTCCTTTAACTAGGCTGCAAATAGATGAGTCTTCAGTCTGCATTTGAAGACTGCAAGGGACTCTGCTGACCGGACAGCAAGTGGGAGTTCATTTCACCATCTTGGAGCCAGGACAGAAAATAGTCTCGATGCTTGTCGTCAATGAGAACTGAAGCAAGGAATTTCAAGCCGAGCCGTACTTGAGGTTCAACGTGCTCGAGCAGCGGATCGCGCTTTGACCATTGACTTCATGTATGAAGGGGATGATCCATTTTTGGCTTTTGTAGGCAAGCATCAAAGTTTTAAATCTGATGCGTGCAGCTACTGGGAGCCAGTGAAGGGAGTGCAGCAGTGGAGTAACGTGTAAACTTCGGAAGATTGAAGACCAGTCGTGCTGCTGCATTCTGGACAAGTTGTAGAGGGCTGATGGCTCTTAGAGGAAGACCAGCAAATAGCGAGTTGCAGTAGTCTAGCCTTGAGATTACAAGAGACTGCACAAGCACCTCGGTAGCTTCCTGTGAGAGAACGGGCCGAATCCTTCGTATGTTACAAAGGAGAAATCTGCAAGACCATGTTAGATTAGAGAAGAATGTCAAAGGCTGCTGAAAGGACTAGAAGAATCAAAACAGATGACTGTTTGGCAGCTTTACCAGCATGAAGTTTTTTCGTCACATGCTATGAGGGCCGTGTCTGTAGAATGTGCCGGTTTGTAGCCAGACCGATTGATCACTTTATGCAAGTGCATGTACAACCAATGTTTCAGGAACTTCTTACTTATTAGGTTTCATACCTCAAATGTTAATCAAAATGAAGATTTTGAGGAAAATACGTTTAATATGTAACTTTTCTCCAAAATATACCCACCACTTTACTGGATATTATTGTTACTGACTTGTTCACAAACAGTAAATGTCATTCTTTGCAGTACAAATCTTTGTAAACTTTGCAGAGAATTAATTTATTATGATTATTCTTTATGTCTTTGGTTTGGCCTTTTTTGGGGCAAATATTGTTCGAAACTGGATGTTTGACAAATCACATTACTTTTTGTTTCTATATGAAAAAAAAGTTGAAAGTCATATAAGAGTTCTTTTGAAGAAAGATGTACCCATCTACCAGTCCCCATCTATCAGCTACTTACTCGGCTGCTGCTACAAATAGGGATTTCAAATATTTTTTGAACTATTGACTTATTTTCCCAATAACCAAAATGTCAGTGCAGCATTCTAGAAATGTCACAATGCATATGACATCACAACATCTTTGACGTCACTACAAGTATATAAAGGTGAGCGCAAGCATTTATATGTCATTTCACTTGACAGATTTCAGCAGTTATAAAGTTGGAAGACAATAGAGTGAATTAAACCTAATCGTAGGTCAACTTTCCAGAACAAGGTACGGTTGAATAGGTCAATTTTGTAATTACAGAAGGCTATTTTCCATCTAATTGTATGTGTATGTATCTGTCTGTCTGTCTAAATGTCCGCTTAGCTACTATAGCTAGAGCTTTTCTAATTTTATGATGAACGGTCTGTCTGCTGTAGTTTTATATAGTTATGGAATGCATTGACGTTCCACCTGTTTTCTCACACAAGGCTTTATGTCAAGCATAAGCGACTGCTTTTTATGCTATTTAGATTTTGCTGTTTTAAAGGTACAAGACAAGTAATATAAGTGATTAAACCAAATTTCATCACCATACCCGCCCTTTCATGTTAGATTGCTGTCTGTCCACCAAACTGTAAAAATGATTTATGCTTTTGACTTCATATCGCCTTTTCAGAACAAAGTATTCCAGGAGAGTCTTAAGAAAACTTGGACCAGGACAAATGGAGAAACAGAAGCGTCTTTTAGGCAGGAAGATGTAAGGCCTTTGCACTACAATGTTAAAAAATCTTAGAATAGCAATATTAATTTTAAATGATTCTTATTTATACAGCATATTCCTTATAGAACCCAAAAGCTCAAGGTGCTTTACACTGCAATGAACGAACAGTATTCAGTAATAAAACATTGATCAAATAAAACAGTTAAAAGTCACAAAATATAAATGTAGAAAATGAAATTAATTGAAACAGAATTTAAATTAAACCGGCTAAACAACCTGAACAATTAGATCAAGCTAAACAAGCCACTCTTTAATCTGTATTAAACACCAATAGAGCTTGCACTCTAAATACTTTCTGGACTATTCCAAAGTATCGGAACGATGAAACATGAAACAGATGAAACATGTTTCATCAACCTTGTTATTTTAAAAGATTAGGAAGTAATGTTAAAGGAATCAGTCTTATTTTCCTTATAATGTGCTAAAGTAGAATAAAATAATTTTGATTGTATTGTGCAATTAACAAAATACAACATGGACCTGAGCTCTATCAGTGATTCATCCATTAAATAGAGATTAAGAAAAACAATCTATAAACTTAGACACAAGCTCTCTCAAAATGATTTGACCATGGATTTTAGTTCAGGCTGTTGATGTTTGAAGAATGACAAACGAACAACATTTCCTTATATATTTTTGTTGTTTCCATAGTAAAATTCCTTCACCTCCAAAAGTGACACGGGCTTCTTCAGTATTTAAAAAGGTGAGTTTAAAATGGCCAAATTTGTTATTCATCAGAAAATGGAATTGTTGCTAATAAGTGAGATGTCAGCACAGTTGTTATGTTATCCTGATATTTAATTTCTTTTTATTCAACCTCTTCTATGGTTCTCAAAACAAGAGCAAGTCAAAAAGCACAAGACAAAACGAGAATAAACCTGTGAGGAATGACAGCAAAATGCTCCTTGATAGAGCCAAAAAAATCATCCCAGACTTGGAGAAGCTCGATATTGCACCAATCTTGACCCATTTTGTGATGGATCTGACTCATGAGTATGCCATTTTTAAACCTTTTCTTCTTCTTCTTCTTCTTCTTCTTCTTCTTCTTCTTCTTCTTCTTCTTCTTCTTCTTCTTCTTCTGCTTTTTCAATTTATCATTTTTATTTTTGGTATAATTTTGAATGTATGAGATTTTTAGCATAAATATTAATTATAGTTCTAAAGAATGCTTTTATTCACATTCTTTAAGGCAGTGGACATCTATCCGGAAAGCAATCCCTAGTCCAGTAAGTCATACTACATTGCTTACACTTCAACATATTTTAAATGGGATTCATATTAATTCTAAACCAAACAACCAAAACCATTTTGGAGCAATTTTCAATGTTCGCCTTTCTATGTTATCTCTCCTTTCTTTCACAGGAGACAAAGGTCATGATCTCTCATATGGGTTCATTCATTGCGGACATTGTCACTGAAGTAACTGTGATGGGTCTTCTTTCATCTCTGGAAGAAATGTTAGATGTTGATCTAAGATCAGTGTTGCTTTCAAATTCCAAGAAGGAAACTGCAGACTTGCTGAATGCTTTCCGTACCAGATATCGTGAGATAAATCATTCAGCTTCAGTCCACGTGAAGGAGGGGACAGCTCATATGGACTCTCTAAGCAGAGATGTTAAGACTGCAGTTATTGATACACATCGCAGTTGCCTAGATGACTATGAGAGAGACCAAATTGTGATGAAATTCCACTCTACTATGGAAGATACAAATTCAGAAGCAGTGAGTGAGGTTCTGATAGGAGATACTGAGAGTCTGACATCGTTATCCTCAGATGTCCATGACGATGGTACATCTAGACCTATAAGTACCATTCCTATAGCTGGCTCTCCGGTTTCGAATATGCTTCAGCGCTTTGATGATGAGATGGAGGAATTTTCTGAACTGTCACAAGACATCAATCCCCGCATAAAAGGAAGGACACATTTTTTGTCCCATCATTTAATAAATCCTGACCTTGAAGGGGTCTCATCTTGTGAGCTCTGTGGTATGGTCATGCCAATCTACCTAGAGCAGGATGACTTGAAATCATCACAGGCATCATCAGAGCTATGCACAGATAGTAGGAACACCTCCTCCGACGTCATGGCAAGCCAAGTTATGGAGTTGGTTGTCCCACCCTCTGTGAAGAAGGCTCAAGAGTCCCCCAGTGTACACAATGACTGGTCTTCCCTGTTCAGCATCGATATACATAGCTCTCCATCACTACAGTCTGAGATGTCTGCTAGGTCACCATGTACTGAGCCTGCTCTGGACAATCAGAGCAAAACCATGAAAGCCCAGAAGGGGAGATTGCATTTCCTATTCCCCTTCAGTAAGGTCTCAAAGGACTTAAAGGTAAAACATTTGACTTATTTCTTATTTAGATTTTGTTACATTATTAATTTTTAAAGTAGTGCATATTTGAATTTCATTTCACACTGAATGTGTATATATCACTTTGCATAAATGACATAATTTGTTCTAAATTATATTCTGTTGCATTATTACTGGTTTGTATCTGTACTTTTAGTTATAAATGTACTTATGCTCTGATATTTTTCTACTAAATCATTGTTTTGTTTTTGTTAGAAACTCAAAAAGAAAAGCAAGGAGCACCCTAACACTGTAGCTGCTGCTGCAACTACAGGTAAGAACATATTGCTAGAAACACATATGACAATTTAGTTGTTAGACAGAATATCACAGTTATATCCATTTTTTAAAAATCAATAACTTTTTTGTCTTATGATAGGTAGTGAAGATGTTTCCCCCATCTCGTCACGTTTCACGAGGATGTTATCGTTCTTTACAAGGCAACGCTCAAATCATCAATAAAGCCTGAAACATCAATTTGCTGAAAATGTGCAAAAATGGCTGGTTTTTGATTACATTTACATTTACATTTACAGTATTTAGCAGATGCTCTTATCCAGAGCGTCTTACAAAAGTGCTTTGTCCTTTACTCATAGAATATCTTAGTACAGTACAGTAGGTTAGAGTCCCACATACCAATGAACTAGAATACTGTAGAATACAGGGATCAATGCTGATACCTAGAAGTACAAAATACATAAGGTCTATCTTAAACAATGATAAGTGCAATAAACAATAAGTGCTAGAGTTTTTTAAACAACATAAACAATACCCTACAATAAGTACAAATTTAGTCAGTCAATATGGGAGCAGTGTCAGTTGTCCTTTAACTAGTCTGCAAATAGATGAGTCTTCAGTCTGCATTTGAAGACTGCAAGGGACTCTGCTGACCGGACAGCAAGTGGGAGTTCATTTCACCATCTTGGAGCCAGGACAGAAAATAGTCTCGATGCTTGTCGTCAATGAGAACTGAAGCAAGGAATTTCAAGCCGAGCCGTACTTGAGGTTCAACGTGCTCGAGCAGCGGATCGCGCTTTGACCATTGACTTCATGTATGAAGGGGATGATCCATTTTTGGCTTTTGTAGGCAAGCATCAAAGTTTTAAATCTGATGCGTGCAGCTACTGGGAGCCAGTGAAGGGAGTGCAGCAGTGGAGTAACGTGTAAACTTCGGAAGATTGAAGACCAGTCGTGCTGCTGCATTCTGGACAAGTTGTAGAGGGCTGATGGCTCTTAGAGGAAGACCAGCAAATAGCGAGTTGCAGTAGTCTAGCCTTGAGATTACAAGAGACTGCACAAGCACCTCGGTAGCTTCCTGTGAGAGAACGGGCCGAATCCTTCGTATGTTACAAAGGAGAAATCTGCAAGACCATGTTAGATTAGAGAAGAATGTCAAAGGCTGCTGAAAGGACTAGAAGAATCAAAACAGATGACTGTTTGGCAGCTTTACCAGCATGAAGTTTTTTCGTCACATGCTATGAGGGCCGTGTCTGTAGAATGTGCCGGTTTGTAGCCAGACCGATTGATCACTTTATGCAAGTGCATGTACAACCAATGTTTCAGGAACTTCTTACTTATTAGGTTTCATACCTCAAATGTTAATCAAAATGAAGATTTTGAGGAAAATACGTTTAATATGTAACTTTTCTCCAAAGTATACCCACCACTTTACTGGATATTATTGTTACTGACTTGTTCACAAACAGTAAATGTCATTCTTTGCAGTACAAATCTTTGCAAACTTTGCAGAGAATTAATCTCTTATTAGTATTCTTTAAGTCTTTGGTTTGGCCTTTTTTGGTGCAAATATTGTTCGAAACTGGATGTTTGACAAATCACATTACTTTTTGTTACACACAAAAGGGTCTCTATACGAAAAAAAAGTTGAAAGTCATATAAGGGTTCTTTTGAAGAAAGATGTACCCATCTACCAGTCCCCATCTATCAGCTACTTACTCGGCTGCTGCTAAAAATAGGGATTTCAAATATTTTTTGAACTATTGACTTATTTTCCCAATAACCAAAATGTCAGTGCAGCATTCTAGAAATGTCACAATTGTCACAATGTCACAATGATTATTCTTTATGTCTTTGGTTTGGCCTTTTTTGGGGCAAATATTGTTTGAAACTGGATGTTTGACAAATCACGTTATTTTTTGTTACACACAAAAGGGTCTCTATACGAAAAAAAAGTTGAAAGTCATATAAGGGTTCTTTTGAAGAAAGATGTACCCGTCTACCAGTACCCATCTATCAGCTACTTACTCGGCTGCTGCTAAAAATAGGGATTTCAAATATTTTTTGAACTATTGACTTATTTTCCCAATAACCAAAATGTCAGTGCAGCATTCTAGAAATGTCACAATGCATATGACATCACAACAGCGTTGACGTCACTACAAGTATATAAAGGTGAGCGCAAGCATTTATATGTCATTTCACTTGACAGATTTCAGCAGTTATAAAGTTGGAAGACAATAGAGTGAATTAAACCTAATCGTAGGTCAATTTTCCAGAACAAGGTACGGTTGAATAAGTCAATTTTGTAATTACAGAAGGCTATTTTCCATCTAATTGTATGTGTATGTACCTGTCTTTCTGTCTAAATGTCCACTTAGCTACTATAGCTAGAGCTTTTCTAATTTTATGATGAACGGTCTGTCTGCTGTAGTTTTATATAGTTATGGAATGCATTGACGTTCCACCTGTTTTCTCACACAAGGCTTTATGTCAAGCATAAGCGACTGCTTTTTATGCTATTTAGATTTTGCTGTTTTAAAGGTACAAGACAAGTAATATAAGTGATTAAACCAAATTTCATCACCATACCCGCCCTTTCATGTTAGATTGCTGTCTGTCCACCAAACTGTAAAAATGATTTATGCTTTTGACTTCACATCGCCTTTTCAGAACAAAGTATTCCAGGAGAGTCCTAAGAAAACTTGGACCAGGACAAATGGAGAAACAGAAGCGTCTTTTAGGCAGGAAGATGTAAGGCCTTTGCACTACAATGTTAAAAAATCTTAGAATAACAATATTAATTTTAAATGATTCTTATTTATACAGCATATTCCTTATAGAACCCAAAAGCTCAAGGTGCTTTACACTGCAATGAACGAACAGTATTTAGTAATAAAACATTGATCAAATAAAACAGTTAAAAGTCACAAAATATAAATGTAGAAAATGAAATTAATTGAAACAGAATTTAAATTAAACCGGCTAAACAAGCTGAACAATTAGATCAAGCTAAACAAGCCACTCTTTAATCTGTATTAAACACCAATAGAGCTTGCACTCTAAATACTTTCTGGACTATTCCAAAGTATCGGAACGATGAAACATGAAACAGATGAAACATGTTTCATCAACCTTGTTATTTTAAAAGATTAGGAAGTAATGTTAAAGGAATCAGTCTTATTTTCCTTATAATGTGCTAAAGTAGAATAAAATAATTTTGATTGTATTGTGCAATTAACAAAATACAACATGGACCTGAGCTCTATCAGTGATTCATCCATTAAATAGAGAATAAGAATAACAATCTATAAACTTAGACACAAGCTCTCTCAAAATAATTTGACCATGGATTTTAGTTCAGGCTGTTGATGTTTGAAGAATGACAAACGAACAACATTTCCTTATATATTTTTGTTGTTTCCATAGTAAAATTCCTTCACCTCCAAAAGTGACACGGGCTTCTTCAGTATTTAAAAAGGTGAGTTTAAAATGGCCAAATTTGTTATTCATCAGAAAATGGAATTGTTGCTAATAAGTGAGATGTCAGCACAGTTGTTATGTTATCCTGATATTTAATTTCTTTTTATTCAACCTCTTCTATGGTTCTCAAAACAAGAGCAAGTCAAAAAGCACAAGACAAAACGAGAATAAACCTGTGAGGAATGACAGCAAAATGCTCCTTGATAGAGCCAAAAAAATCATCCCAGACTTGGAGAAGCTCGATATTGCACCAATCTTGACCCATTTTGTGATGGATCTGACTCATGAGTATGCCATTTTTAAACCTTTTCTTCTTCTTCTTCTTCTTCTTCTTCTTCTTCTTCTTCTTCTTCTTCTTCTTCTTCTTCTTCTTCTTCTGCTTTTTCAATTTATCATTTTTATTTTTGGTATAATTTTGAATGTATGAGATTTTTAGCATAAATATTAATTATAGTTCTAAAGAATGCTTTTATTCACATTCTTTTAGGCAGTGGACATCTATCCGGAAAGCAATCCCTAGTCCAGTAAGTCATACTACATTGCTTACACATCAACATATTTTAAATGGGATTCATATTAATTCTAAACCAAACAACCAAAACCATTTTGGAGCAATTTTCAATGTTCGCCTTTCTATGTTATCTCTCCTTTCTTTCACAGGAGACAAAGGTCATGATCTCTCATATGGGTTCATTCATTGCGGACATTGTCACTGAAGTAACTGTGATGGGTCTTCTTTCATCTCTGGAAGAAATGTTAGATGTTGATCTAAGATCAGTGTTGCTTTCAAATTCCAAGAAGGAAACTGCAGATTTGCTGAATGCTTTCCGTACCAGATATCGTGAGATAAATCATTCAGCTTCAGTCCACGTGAAGGAGGGAACAGCTCATATGGACTCTCTGAGCAGAGATGTTAGGACTGCGGTTATTGATACGCATCGCAGTTGCCTGGATGACCATGAGAGAGACCAAATTGTGATGAAATTCCACTCTACTATGGAAGATACAAATTCAGAAGCAGTGAGTGAGGTTCTGATAGGAGATACTGAGAGTCTGACATCGTTATCCTCAGATGTCCATGACGATGGTACATCTAGACCTATAAGTACCATTCCTATAGCTGGCTCTCCGGTTTCGGATATGCTTCAGCGCTTTGATGATGAGATGGAGGAATTTGCTGAACTGTCGCAAGACATCAATCCCCGCATAAAAGGAAGGACACATTTTTTGTCCCATCATTTAATAAATCCTGACCTTGAAGGGGTCTCATCTTGTGAGCTCTGTGGTATGGTCATGCCAATCTACCTAGAGCAGGATGACTTGAAATCATCACAGGCATCATCAGAGCTATGCACAGATAGTAGGAACACCTCCTCCGACGTCATGGCAAGCCAAGTTATGGAGTTGGTTGTCCCACCATCTGTGAAGAAGGCTCAAGAGTCCCCCAGTGTACACAATGACTGGTCTTCCCTGTTCAGCATCGATATACATAGCTCTCCATCACTACAGTCTGAGATGTCTGCTAGGTCACCATGTACTGAGCCTGCTCTGGACAATCAGAGCAAAACCATGAAAGCCCAGAAGGGGAGATTGCATTTCCTATTCCCCTTCAGTAAGGTCTCAAAGAACTTAAAGGTAAAACATTTGACTTATTTCTTATTTAGATTTTGTTACATTATTAATTTTTAAAGTAGTGCATATTTGAATTTCATTTCACACTGAATGTGTATATATCACTTTGCATAAATGACATAATTTGTTCTAAATTATATTCTGTTGCATTATTACTGGTTTGTATCTGTACTTTTAGTTATAAATGTACTTATGCTCTGATATTTCTCTACTAAATCATTGTTTTGTTTTTGTTAGAAACTCAAAAAGAAAAGCAAGGAGCACCCTAACACTGTAGCTGCTGCTGCAACTACAGGTAAGAACATATTGCTAGAAACACATATGACAATTTAGTTGTTAGACAGAATATCACAGTTATATCCATTTTTTAAAAATCAATAACTTTTTTGTCTTATGATAGGTAGTGAAGATGTTTCCCCCATCTCGTCACGTTTCATGAGGATGTTATCGTTCTTTAGAAGGCAACGCTCAAATCATCAATAAAGCCTGAAACATCAATTTGCTGAAAATGTGCAAAAATGGCTGGTTTTTGATTACATTTACATTTACATTTACAGTATTTAGCAGATGCTCTTATCCAGAGCGTCTTACAAAAGTGCTTTGTCCTTTACTCATAGAATATCTTAGTACAGTACAGTAGGTTAGAGTCCCACATACCAATGAACTAGAATACTGTAGAATACAGGGATCAATGCTGATACCTAGAAGTACAAAATACATAAGGTCTATCTTAAACAATGATAAGTGCAATAAACAATAAGTGCTAGAGTTTTTTAAACAACATAAACAATACCCTACAATAAGTACAAATTTAGTCAGTCAATATGGGAGCAGTTTCAGTTGTCCTTTAACTAGGCTGCAAATAGATGAGTCTTCAGTCTGCATTTGAAGACTGCAAGGGACTCTGCTGACCGGACAGCAAGTGGGAGTTCATTTCACCATCTTGGAGCCAGGACAGAAAATAGTCTCGATGCTTGTCGTCAATGAGAACTGAAGCAAGGAATTTCAAGCCGAGCCGTACTTGAGTTTCAAAGTGCTCGAGCAACGGATCGCGCTTTGACCATTGACTTCATGTATGAAGGGGATGATCCATTTTTGGCTTTTGTAGGCAAGCATCAAAGTTTTAAATCTGATGTGTGCAGCTACTGGGAGCCAGTGAAGGGAGTGCAGCAGTGGAGTAACGTGTAAACTTCGGAAGATTGAAGACCAGTCGTGCTGCTGCATTCTGGACAAGTTGTAGAGGGCTGATGGCTCTTAGAGGAAGACCAGCAAATAGCGAGTTGCAGTAGTCTAGCTTTGAGATCACAAAAGACTACACAAGCACCTGGGTAGCGTCCTGTGAGAGATAGGGCAGAATGTTTCATATGTTACAAAGGAGAAATCTGCAAGACCGTGTTAGATTAGAGAAGAATGTCAAAGGCTGCTGAAAGGACTAGAAGAATCAAAACAGATGACTGTTTGGCAGCTTTACCAGCATGAAGTTTTTCCGTCACTGCTATGAGGGCCGTTTCTGTAGAATGTGCCGGTTTGTAGCCAGACCGATTGATCACTTTATGCAAGTGCATGTACAACCAATGTTTCAGGAACTTCTTACTTATTAGGTTTCATACCTCAAATGTTAATCAAAATGAAGATTTTGAGGAAAATAAGTTTAATATGTAACTTTTCTCCAAAATATACCCACCACTTTACTGGATATTATTGATCCTGATTTGTTCACAAACAGTAAATGTCATGCTTTACAGTACAAATCTTTGTAAATTTTGCAGATAATTAATCTCTTATTAGTATTCTTTAAGTCTTTGGTTTGGTCTTATTTGGGGCATATTTTGTTTGAAATTGGATGTTTGACAAATCACATTATTTTTTTGTTACACATAAAAGGGTCTCTTTACATGAAGAAAAAAAATTGAAAGTCATAAAAAGGTACTTTTGAATAGAATGCAGAACTGGGTGAGGATGCTGGTGTCAAAGGTGTGTTTCTCTATATATCCAGACTCCTATGCAGGGCACACAATAAAATACGTGAAAGGTTGCCAGAGCATACATTGGGACATGCACCCACATGGGCAGCATATCTGCTGCGTGTGCCTGGGTGTGCCCATGCATGCACGATTGGGAATCATTCACGCTGTTACACTGGTTGGGGCAGGACGACGTGGAGTCGCTCTTGTCACTGGAGTTCTTCTTGCCGCTCTCCGAGCACAAGTCGCCCTGCAGTGCATCGAACAGCACGGGGTTCAGATGGACATACTCCCCCGATACCACCTCGATTACTGCAGGGAAACAGAAGAAGGGCACGTGGGGATCATATGTACTATGAGCTAGGACAATTTCTGCTGTTTTACAACAGTTTTGCATAGTTACAGATAAACTGTTCATACTATTACATTATTGCAGACTGAAGATAAAAACCTCCTACCTTCCTCATGAAGCCTTTTTAAATCATAAAAAGATAATAAACAAAATATGCTTCAATATATCAGCACAGTATAAAGTACAGACTATATAGTATAAAAATGTAATATTTCAAATGCACAGACAAAGACATGGTATATAATTTTGCCATATCAAACACAGACCATTGTAAATCCGTATTATTCCACTTTAATATCAGATATTAGTATGCGGTGTCCTTACACCTTTGTCTTGTCTGACAGTAATTGACTATGCCATCCAATAATGATAGCTGGAAGAATTTTATCTGTGCTTTACAAATTCCCAGACAATGCAGTTTCATTGCTGCACCTAACAGAGTGTTCCATGCAAAGAGAACAGGCTTGCTCAGATTTTTGGGTATTGACATTAAGACAGTTATATTGGGTGGAACAGCTACCCTTTGAAATGACAAAGAAGGATTTCTTTTAAACTCAAACGCTATCCTCTATCTGTCACGATACAGCCCCCTCGTCCCAGACGTGTGTGTGTGTGGGTGTGCATGTGTGTGTGTTTTTCTGCATTGCCATGCCCTCCCCATATATCAAACTTCTTCCTCTTTTCGTGTCGTTACGGTTTATGAATGTAAAGTCTTGTGTAGTCATTGGTTGCTTGTGTTTAACCTTACGTGAGCATATGTGCTAAGTTGTCTTCATTGTGTCTGTCAATAAACGTCATTGTCTTCTACACGGCTTGCCTTTGTATCCTGCCAATCGAAACACCAACCGCCAAAGGATGCCAGGAAAGAAGCGCAAAAAGAGGAACTGGAAGAAAAGGCATGACCACTCTTCCACAGCCCCTGCAGGGAAACCGTCCATCTTTATGGACACACTCCACAGTTTGTAGAGTTCTACAAACCCTCGACAGACTACTGGAACTGGTACGATTACGACCAATATCCAGGTCCTATTATCCATCTTGGGACTACCGAGAGGGTTAAGAGGAAGATGGCAGGAGGAAGGTTTATACCACATCAGCCTCCAGTCGGACTCGGGGGTCGATCGCTTGTAGGATCCAGCAATGAAGGTGGAGGAGGCCCTCCAGGAGGATCCTCCCACTGTTATGGACACCGGGTCAGCGCACTCCAGGAGTGACGAGCCTCCGGCATACAAGGCTTTGCCCAAGGCACGCCATTCTGTAGCCAGGAAGGTACCCCGCGTGACTGGCAGAGAGGCGTGATCATCTGAGGACAATCTCTCCCCTAAGACACACAGCCCCAGAGCTAGTGTGCCTCTGCATACGCCTCGTAGAGGCAAGAAGGAAGCCTCACCAGTGCCCGCCCCAGAGACAGGCAAAACCGCTGGTGTGCTTCCTGGCACGTCTGCCCCGAAACCAGAGAAGCCGCCGCCACCCACGTCTGCGAGGGACGACCCCCCCAGACTGGTCAGATGTCGACTCACCTAACGACTGGGAGACAAGCTGGTGTTCATGCCAGCTTCCCTGGACTACAACCATTTAGGTGTTCTTATTCATGTCCCTATCACTGTGCCCCTCTCTGTCACACTTAACGTACCGGTCATTTTGTGCCACTTTGTGTCTGTTCCTGTTTCTGTTACTGTGTCCATCCCTGTGTCTGTTGTCATCTTGGTCCCTGTCTTCCTCCCATCAGTCCTGCTTGCGGTGGCCCGTGTCGGTCGCTCGGTCCTCCAGCCGATTTGGCCTTGATCTGGGGGCCATAGCCTGACAGGTTGCCGTCGCGTGGTTGGGGAAGGGTTCTGTCATGTTTTGGCCCCCTACTCCCAGAAGTGCGTGTGTGTGTATTTGTGTGTGTGTGTGTGTGTGTGTGTGTGTGTGAGTGTATGTATATGTGTGTGTGTGTGTGTGTGTGTGTGTGTGTGTGTGTGTGTGTTTGTGTGCGGGTGTTCATCTGCATGGCCATGCCCTCCCCATGTATCACACCTGTTCCTCATTTTGTGTCATTACAGTTCATGAATATAAAGTGTTGTGTAGCCATTTTTGCTTGTTGGTGTTCTACACGACTCACCTTTCCATGCAAAGCCTCCCAGCGTTCCACTATCTAATGTACCATGTGTAGATATGTGTCCACTATCTAATGTACAACTGGGCTGAATTTTAAGGCTCTGAAGAAAAACATCTGGCATGAACACCAAACTACAATAAGCACAGTGTTATCAGTTAAAGCTGAATAGTGGCTTCACTTCTATAACCATATAGCTTAGTAAAGTGAAGAGAAGATCATGGGAAATGGAGTTTATTAGTATATCATTGCTGTTCTGATGACTACAGAACACTGGGCATCTGGGA
Source organism: Electrophorus electricus (assembly GCF_041902795.1). Taxonomy (NCBI): domain Eukaryota; kingdom Metazoa; phylum Chordata; class Actinopteri; order Gymnotiformes; family Gymnotidae; genus Electrophorus; species Electrophorus electricus. The sequence continues at coordinate 16,370,005 of NC_137505.1, read as the reverse complement.
GAAGTAAATAGATGCTGAGGCATCTGAGCATACACAGCCAACGTCGTCCTCTCACACATGTATATAGTCTATATACATCTGACTCTATGTTACTGAAGGAGGGAGAACATGTGTGGTATTTCAGCACATGAGAGAAATCAGAAGATTGAAGCAGTACTAATAAGACTGAGTCCTGTAACAAAGAATTTTGAGAGGAGAAAAGGCAGGAGATGTGAAGTAGAGTGAGTCGACCACACAGTCTACCTCACAGCTATCAAACTATGGCAAGGAAAGGAAGAATTAAGGAAGTTACCCGTGGACTGCCGTAATCTCATGGTGGCCAGTGAGAGTGAGTGAAAGTGTGTGTGTGTGTGTGTGTGTGTGTGTGTGCGTGCGTGCGTGCGTGCTTGCGTGCGTGTGTGTTCTGTCCCAGTCCAAGTGGAGAAGGTGTTAGAGATGAGTGCATACAGGTGCAGTGCAAAATTCCGCTTCTTGAACCTAACTAATACAACTACTCTTTCTAGTTTTACACAGCTCCATTTAACTGTTGGTGTGTGTGCACATGTGTGCACATGTGTGTGCTTTTAATGAGAAAAGGCCATATATGAGTAACCCCTGAACATGCTTACACATATGTGTATTTGTGTATTTTGAATATGCTATGTCTGCTTTTTCCCTGGCAATTTTCTTCATTTCCTGCAACAAAATGCTGTTGGTTGTCTCAGAGAGGAGTGTATCGTAGTGCTGCTTATAGCTGTTCCATTCACAATTGCACTTAAAGCAAACCTAAAGGCAAAATGAGTCGTGAGTAACACCACAGCTGCTTAAGAGGTACCATAGAAACAATCCACCAGCCATGAGGATCAAGCCATACGTCTACATTTTCTCTTTCATGAGCATAATTTCTTTCTCTGTTTATAACAGTATAATTACAGGAGGTAAAAGCAGATACAGTACTCCATTTACATGTACACCAGGTTTGCAGGAGCAATGAAATTCCATTTCAAAGATGCTCTGGAGGATGTAGAAACTATGAAGATGAGAAAAGCGTTGGCAGCCGTTGAGAGGAGGCTGAATAGTTTCTGTGGTACATCAGGTTACTTCACTCAATTCACTCAGTTCAACTTCAGATGAAGAAAAATTGTGAGAAAAAGTTGATGTCCAGCTGCCCAAAAGCCCTGCATCCCGTCTTTAACTTGTGTGATCGCTTTAGAGGTGTCAGCAGTCCAAACAGAGTCTGATTCCAAAGGCGAATCCCTCGGAATGCTTCAATTATGGTATGTATCATGAGGAGGACATTGGGTATCCACAGGTTCCTCTTGGAAATATTTCCAACCACATCAGCAAGTTTCAATATAAGTAACTTATGTTAGAGACTTATTGTTAATTTCATATTGTTGTGTAAAATTTCTTTTCGTTTTCAGTACCTATGAAAGATTTTGTCTGTTTTCTTGCTTTTTTTTACCAAGTTTATTTTTCTGTATGTGATGTTGTTATTAATTCCATTCTTTTCTAGGCTTATTTACATTTCCATTCACGATATTTAGCAGATGTTTTTATCCAGAGTGACTTACAAAAGTGCTTTATCATTTACTCAAGGAATGAATACATCCTAGCCAGTGCAGTAATGTAGAGTCCAAGATACCATTGAACTAGAATACTGTTGAAATACAGGGATCAGTGCTGATGCCTAGAAGTGCAAAATACTCTATAACAGATATCGATACGTTCAGAAAACAATACTCTATAATAAGTACCAGAGGTTCAGTTACTCAACATAGGTGTAGGATCAGTGCTCATTTAAATATTCCACAAATAGATGGGTCTTCAGTCTGCGTTTGAAGACCACAAGGGACTCTGCTGTCCAAACAGTAAACAGACATTTGTTCCACCATCTAGGATCCAAGATAGAGAATACCCTCGATACTTGTCTTCCATGAGACTTGAAGCATGGTGTTTGAAGCCAAGCCATACTTGAGGTTCGACGTACTCAAGGTACAGATCGGGCTTTTACCATTGACATCAAATATTGAGGGACATTTTTGGCTTTGTAGGCAAACATTCAGGTTTTAATCTGATGTGTGCAGCTATAGGAAGCCAATAAAGGGAGACCGGTCGAGACCAGTCTTGCTGATGTGTTTTGGACAAATTGTAGAGGTCTGATGTCTCGGAGGAAGACCAGCAAGTAGCGAGTTGCAGTAGTCTAGCCTTGAGATTACAAGAGACTGCACAAGCACCTGGGTAGCTTCCTGTGAGAGAACGGGCCGAATCCTTCGTATGTTACAAAGGAGAAATCTGCAAGACCGTGTTAGATTAGAGAAGAATGTCAAAGGCTGCTGAAAGGACTAGAAGAATCAAAACAGATGACTGTTTGGCAGCTTTACCAGCATGAAGTTTTTTTGTCACATGCTATGAGGGCCGTGTCTGTAGAATGTGCCGGTTTGTAGCCAGACCGATTGATCACTTTATGCAAGTGCATGTACAACCAATGTTTCAGGAACTTCTTACTTATTAGGTTTCATACCTCAAATGTTAATCAAAATGAAGATTTTGAGGAAAATAAGTTTAATATGTAACTTTTCTCCAAAATATACCCACCACTTTACTGGATATTATTGTTACTGACTTGTTCACAAACAGTAAATGTCATTCTTTGCAGTACAAATCTTTGTAAACTTTGCAGAGAATTAATTTATTATGATTATTCTTTATGTCTTTGGTTTGGCCTTTTTTGGGGCAAATATTGTTCGAAACTGGATGTTTGACAAATCACATTACTTTTTGTTACACACAAAAGGGTCTCTATATGAAAAAAAAGTTGAAAGTCATATAAGGGTTCTTTTGAAGAAAGATGTACCCATCTACCAGTCCCCATCTATCAGCTACTTACTCGGCTGCTGCTAAAAATAGGGATTTCAAATATTTTTTGAACTATTGACTTATTTTCCCAATAACCAAAATGTCAGTGCAGCATTCTAGAAATGTCACAATTGTCACAATGTCACAATGATTATTCTTTATGTCTTTGGTTTGGCCTTTTTTGGGGCAAATATTGTTTGAAACTGGATGTTTGACAAATCACGTTATTTTTTGTTACACACAAAAGGGTCTCTATACGAAAAAAAAGTTGAAAGTCATATAAGGGTTCTTTTGAAGAAAGATGTACCCGTCTACCAGTACCCATCTATCAGCTACTTACTCGGCTGCTGCTAAAAATAGGGATTTCAAATATTTTTTGAACTATTGACTTATTTTCCCAATAACCAAAATGTCAGTGCAGCATTCTAGAAATGTCACAATGCATATGACATCACAACAGCGTTGACGTCACTACAAGTATATAAAGGTGAGCGCAAGCATTTATATGTCATTTCACTTGACAGATTTCAGCAGTTATAAAGTTGGAAGACAATAGAGTGAATTAAACCTAATCGTAGGTCAACTTTCCAGAACAAGGTACGGTTGAATAAGTCAATTTTGTAATTACAGAAGGCTATTTTCCATCAAATTGTATGTGTATGTACCTGTCTTTCTGTCTAAATGTCCACTTAGCTACTATAGCTAGAGCTTTTCTAATTTTATGATAAACGGTCTGTCTGCTGTAGTTTTATATAGTTATGGAATGCATTGACGTTCCACCTGTTTTCTCACACAAGGCTTTATGTCAAGCATAAGTGACTGCTTTTTATGCTATTTAGATTTTGCTGTTTTAAAGGTACAAGACAAGTAATATAAGTGATTAAACCAAATTTCATCACCATACCCGCCCTTTCATGTTAGATTGCTGTCTGTCCACCAAACTGTAAAAATGATTTATGCTTTTGACTTCACATCGCCTTTTCAGAACAAAGTATTCCAGGAGAGTCCTAAGAAAACTTGGACCAGGACAAATGGAGAAACAGAAGCGTCTTTTAGGCAGGAAGATGTAAGGCCTTTGCACTACAATGTTAAAAAATCTTAGAATAACAATATTAATTTTAAATGATTCTTATTTATACAGCATATTCCTTATAGAACCCAAAAGCTCAAGGTGCTTTACACTGCAATGAATGAACAGTATTTAGTAATAAAACATTGATCAAATAAAACAGTTAAAAGTCACAAAATATAAATGTAGAAAATGAAATTAATTGAAACAGAATTTAAATTAAACCGGCTAAACAAGCTGAACAATTAGATCAAGCTAAACAAGCCACTCTTTAATCTGTATTAAACACCAATAGAGCTTGCACTCTAAATACTTTCTGGACTATTCCAAAGTATCGGAACGATGAAACATGAAACAGATGAAACATGTTTCATCAACCTTGTTATTTTAAAAGATTAGGAAGTAATGTTAAAGGAATCAGTCTTATTTTCCTTATAATGTGCTAAAGTAGAATAAAATAATTTTGATTGTATTGTGCAATTAACAAAATACAACATGGACCTGAGCTCTATCAGTGATTCATCCATTAAATAGAGAATAAGAATAACAATCTATAAACTTAGACACAAGCTCTCTCAAAATAATTTGACCATGGATTTTAGTTCAGGCTGTTGATGTTTGAAGAATGACAAACGAACAACATTTCCTTATATATTTTTGTTGTTTCCATAGTAAAATTCCTTCACCTCCAAAAGTGACACGGGCTTCTTCAGTATTTAAAAAGGTGAGTTTAAAATGGCCAAATTTGTTATTCATCAGAAAATGGAATTGTTGCTAATAAGTGAGATGTCAGCACAGTTGTTATGTTATCCTGATATTTAATTTCTTTTTATTCAACCTCTTCTATGGTTCTCAAAACAAGAGCAAGTCAAAAAGCACAAGACAAAACGAGAATAAACCTGTGAGGAATGACAGCAAAATGCTCCTTGATAGAGCCAAAAAAATCATCCCAGACTTGGAGAAGCTCGATATTGCACCAATCTTGACCCATTTTATGATGGATCTGACTCATGAGTATGCCATTTTTAAACCTTTTCTTCTTCTTCTTCTTCTTCTTCTTCTTCTTCTTCTTCTTCTTCTGCTTTTTCAATTTATCATTTTTATTTTTGGTATAATTTTGAATGTATGAGATTTTTAGCATAAATATTAATTATAGTTCTAAAGAATGCTTTTATTCACATTCTTTTAGGCAGTGGACATCTATCCGGAAAGCAATCCCTAGTCCAGTAAGTCATACTACATTGCTTACACATCAACATATTTTAAATGGGATTCATATTAATTCTAAACCAAACAACCAAAACCATTTTGGAGCAATTTTCAATGTTCGCCTTTCTATGTTATCTCTCCTTTCTTTCACAGGAGACAAAGGTCATGATCTCTCATATGGGTTCATTCATTGCGGACATTGTCACTGAAGTAACTGTGATGGGTCTTCTTTCATCTCTGGAAGAAATGTTAGATGTTGATCTAAGATCAGTGTTGCTTTCAAATTCCAAGAAGGAAACTGCAGATTTGCTGAATGCTTTCCGTACCAGATATCGTGAGATAAATCATTCAGCTTCAGTCCACGTGAAGGAGGGAACAGCTCATATGGACTCTCTGAGCAGAGATGTTAGGACTGCGGTTATTGATACGCATTGCAGTTGCCTAGATGACTATGAGAGAGACCAAATTGTGATGAAATTCCACTCTACTATGGAAGATACAAATTCAGAAGCAGTGAGTGAGGTTCTGATAGGAGATACTGAGAGTCTGACATCGTTATCCTCAGATGTCCATGACGATGGTACATCTAGACCTATAAGTACCATTCCTATAGCTGGCTCTCCGGTTTCGGATATGCTTCAGCGCTTTGATGATGAGATGGAGGAATTTGCTGAACTGTCGCAAGACATCAATCCCCGCATAAAAGGAAGGACACATTTTTTGTCCCATCATTTAATAAATCCTGACCTTGAAGGGGTCTCATCTTGTGAGCTCTGTGGTATGGTCATGCCAATCTACCTAGAGCAGGATGACTTGAAATCATCACAGGCATCATCAGAGCTATGCACAGATAGTAGGAACACCTCCTCCGACGTCATGGCAAGCCAAGTTATGGAGTTGGTTGTCCCACAATCTGTGAAGAAGGCTCAAGAGTCCCCCAGTGTACACAATGACTGGTCTTCCCTGTTCAGCATCGATATACATAGCTCTCCATCACTACAGTCTGAGATGTCTGCTAGGTCACCATGTACTGAGCCTGCTCTGGACAATCAGAGCAAAACCATGAAAGCCCAGAAGGGGAGATTGCATTTCCTATTCCCCTTCAGTAAGGTCTCAAAGAACTTAAAGGTAAAACATTTGACTTATTTCTTATTTAGATTTTGTTACATTGTTAATTTTTAAAGTAGTGCATATTTGAATTTCATTTCACACTGAATGTGTATATATCACTTTGCATAAATGACATAATTTGTTCTAAATTATATTCTGTTGCATTATTACTGGTTTGTATCTGTACTTTTAGTTATAAATGTACTTATGCTCTGATATTTCTCTACTAAATCATTGTTTTGTTTTTGTTAGAAACTCAAAAAGAAAAGCAAGGAGCACCCTAACACTGTAGCTGCTGCTGCAACTACAGGTAAGAACATATTGCTAGAAACACATATGACAATTTAGTTGTTAGACAGAATATCACAGTTATATCCATTTTTTAAAAATCAATAACTTTTTTGTCTTATGATAGGTAGTGAAGATGTTTCCCCCATCTCGTCACGTTTCACGAGGATGTTATCGTTCTTTAGAAGGCAACGCTCAAATCATCAATAAAGCCTGAAACATCAATTTGCTGAAAATGTGCAAAAATGGCTGGTTTTTGATTACATTTACATTTACATTTACAGTATTTAGCAGATGCTCTTATCCAGAGCGTCTTACAAAAGTGCTTTGTCCTTTACTCATAGAATATCTTAGTACAGTACAGTAGGTTAGAGTCCCACATACCAATGAACTAGAATACTGTAGAATACAGGGATCAATGCTGATACCTAGAAGTACAAAATACATAAGGTCTATCTTAAACAATGATAAGTGCAATAAACAATAAGTGCTAGAGTTTTTTAAACAACATAAACAATACCCTACAATAAGTACAAATTTAGTCAGTCAATATGGGAGCAGTTTCAGTTGTCCTTTAACTAGGCTGCAAATAGATGAGTCTTCAGTCTGCATTTGAAGACTGCAAGGGACTCTGCTGACCGGACAGCAAGTGGGAGTTCATTTCACCATCTTGGAGCCAGGACAGAAAATAGTCTCGATGCTTGTCGTCAATGAGAACTGAAGCAAGGAATTTCAAGCCGAGCCGTACTTGAGTTTCAAAGTGCTCGAGCAACGGATCGCGCTTTGACCATTGACTTCATGTATGAAGGGGATGATCCATTTTTGGCTTTTGTAGGCAAGCATCAAAGTTTTAAATCTGATGTGTGCAGCTACTGGGAGCCAGTGAAGGGAGTGCAGCAGTGGAGTAACGTGTAAACTTCGGAAGATTGAAGACCAGTCGTGCTGCTGCATTCTGGACAAGTTGTAGAGGGCTGATGGCTCTTAGAGGAAGACCAGCAAATAGCGAGTTGCAGTAGTCTAGCTTTGAGATCACAAAAGACTACACAAGCACCTGGGTAGCGTCCTGTGAGAGATAGGGCAGAATGTTTCATATGTTACAAAGGAGAAATCTGCAAGACCGTGTTAGATTAGAGAAGAATGTCAAAGGCTGCTGAAAGGACTAGAAGAATCAAAACAGATGACTGTTTGGCAGCTTTACCAGCATGAAGTTTTTCCGTCACTGCTATGAGGGCCGTTTCTGTAGAATGTGCCGGTTTGTAGCCAGACCGATTGATCACTTTATGCAAGTGCATGTACAACCAATGTTTCAGGAACTTCTTACTTATTAGGTTTCATACCTCAAATGTTAATCAAAATGAAGATTTTGAGGAAAATAAGTTTAATATGTAACTTTTCTCCAAAATATACCCACCACTTTACTGGATATTATTGATCCTGATTTGTTCACAAACAGTAAATGTCATGCTTTACAGTACAAATCTTTGTAAATTTTGCAGATAATTAATCTCTTATTAGTATTCTTTAAGTCTTTGGTTTGGTCTTATTTGGGGCATATTTTGTTTGAAATTGGATGTTTGACAAATCACATTATTTTTTTGTTACACATAAAAGGGTCTCTTTACATGAAGAAAAAAAATTGAAAGTCATAAAAAGGTACTTTTGAATAGAATGCAGAACTGGGTGAGGATGCTGGTGTCAAAGGTGTGTTTCTCTATATATCCAGACTCCTATGCAGGGCACACAATAAAATACGTGAAAGGTTGCCAGAGCATACATTGGGACATGCACCCACATGGGCAGCATATCTGCTGCGTGTGCCTGGGTGTGCCCATGCATGCACGATTGGGAATCATTCACGCTGTTACACTGGTTGGGGCAGGACGACGTGGAGTCGCTCTTGTCACTGGAGTTCTTCTTGCCGCTCTCCGAGCACAAGTCGCCCTGCAGTGCATCGAACAGCACGGGGTTCAGATGGACATACTCCCCCGATACCACCTCGATTACTGCAGGGAAACAGAAGAAGGGCACGTGGGGATCATATGTACTATGAGCTAGGACAATTTCTGCTGTTTTACAACAGTTTTGCATAGTTACAGATAAACTGTTCATACTATTACATTATTGCAGACTGAAGATAAAAAACTCCTACCTTCCTCATGAAGCCTTTTTAAATCATAAAAAGATAATAAACAAAATATGCTTCAATATATCAGCACAGTATAAAGTACAGACTATATAGTATAAAAATGTAATATTTCAAATGCACAGACAAAGACATGGTATATAATTTTGCCATATCAAACACAGACCATTGTAAATCCGTATTATTCCACTTTAATATCAGATATTAGTATGCGGTGTCCTTACACCTTTGTCTTGTCTGACAGTAATTGACTATGCCATCCAATAATGATAGCTGGAAGAATTTTATCTGTGCTTTACAAATTCCCAGACAATGCAGTTTCATTGCTGCACCTAACAGAGTGTTCCATGCAAAGAGAACAGGCTTGCTCAGATTTTTGGGTATTGACATTAAGACAGTTATATTGGGTGGAACAGCTACCCTTTGAAATGACAAAGAAGGATTTCTTTTAAACTCAAACGCTATCCTCTATCTGTCACGATACAGCCCCCTCGTCCCAGACGTGTGTGTGTGTGGGTGTGCATGTGTGTGTGTTTTTCTGCATTGCCATGCCCTCCCCATATATCAAACTTCTTCCTCTTTTCGTGTCGTTACGGTTTATGAATGTAAAGTCTTGTGTAGTCATTGGTTGCTTGTGTTTAACCTTACGTGAGCATATGTGCTAAGTTGTCTTCATTGTGTCTGTCAATAAACGTCATTGTCTTCTACACGGCTTGCCTTTGTATCCTGCCAATCGAAACACCAACCGCCAAAGGATGCCAGGAAAGAAGCGCAAAAAGAGGAACTGGAAGAAAAGGCATGACCACTCTTCCACAGCCCCTGCAGGGAAACCGTCCATCTTTATGGACACACTCCACAGTTTGTAGAGTTCTACAAACCCTCGACAGACTACTGGAACTGGTACGATTACGACCAATATCCAGGTCCTATTATCCATCTTGGGACTACCGAGAGGGTTAAGAGGAAGATGGCAGGAGGAAGGTTTATACCACATCAGCCTCCAGTCGGACTCGGGGGTCGATCGCTTGTAGGATCCAGCAATGAAGGTGGAGGAGGCCCTCCAGGAGGATCCTCCCACTGTTATGGACACCGGGTCAGCGCACTCCAGGAGCGACGAGCCTCCGGCATACAAGGCTTTGCCCAAGGCACGCCATTCTGGAGCCAGGAAGGTACCCCGCGTGACTGGCAGAGAGGCGTGATCATCTGAGGACAATCTCTCCCCTAAGACACACAGCCCCAGAGCTAGTGTGCCTCTGCATACGCCTCGTAGAGGCAAGAAGGAAGCCTCACCAGTGCCCGCCCCAGAAACAGGCAAAACCGCTGGTGTGCTTCCTGGCACGTCTGCCCCGAAACCAGAGAAGCCGCCGCCACCCACGTCTGCGAGGGACGACCCCCCCAGACTGGTCAGACGTCGACTCACCTAACGACTGGGAGACAAGCTGGTGTTCATGCCAGCTTCCCTGGACTACAACCATTTAGGTGTTCTTATTCATGTCCCTATCACTGTGCCCCTCTCTGTCACACTTAACGTACCGGTCATTTTGTGCCACTTTGTGTCTGTTCCTGTTTCTGTTACTGTGTCCATCCCTGTGTCTGTTGTCATCTTGGTCCCTGTCTTCCTCCCATCAGTCCTGCTTGCGGTGGCCCGTGTCGGTCGCTCGGTCCTCCAGCCGATTTGGCCTTGATCTGGGGGCCATAGCCTGACAGGTTGCCGTCGCGTGGTTGGGGAAGGGTTCTGTCACGTTTTGGCCCCCTACTCCCAGAAGTGCGTGTGTGTGTATTTGTGTGTGTGTGTGTGTGTGTGTGTGTGTGTGAGTGTATGTATATGTGTGTGTGTGTGTGTGTGTGTGTGTGTGTGTGTGTGTGTGTTGTGTGCGGGTGTTCATCTGCATGGCCATGCCCTCCCCATGTATCACACCTGTTCCTCATTTTGTGTCATTACAGTTCATGAATATAAAGTGTTGTGTAGCCATTTTTGCTTGTTGGTGTTCTACACGACTCACCTTTCCATGCAAAGCCTCCCAGCGTTCCACTATCTAATGTACCATGTGTAGATATGTGTCCACTATCTAATGTACAACTGGGCTGAATTTTAAGGCTCTGAAGAAAAACATCTGGCATGAACACCAAACTACAATAAGCACAGTGTTATCAGTTAAAGCTGAATAGTGGCTTCACTTCTATAACCATATAGCTTAGTAAAGTGAAGAGAAGATCATGGGAAATGGAGTTTATTAGTATATCATTGCTGTTCTGATGACTACAGAACACTGGGCATCTGGGAGAAGTAAATAGATGCTGAGGCATCTGAGCATACACAGCCAACGTCGTCCTCTCACACATGTATATAGTCTATATACATCTGACTCTATGTTACTGAAGGAGGGAGAACATGTGTGGTATTTCAGCACATGAGAGAAATCAGAAGATTGAAGCAGTACTAATAAGACTGAGTCCTGTAACAAAGAATTTTGAGAGGAGAAAAGGCAGGAGATGTGAAGTAGAGTGAGTCGACCACACAGTCTACCTCACAGCTATCAAACTATGGCAAGGAAAGGAAGAATTAAGGAAGTTACCCGTGGACTGCCGTAATCTCATGGTGGCCAGTGAGAGTGAGTGAAAGTGTGTGTGTGTGTGTGTGTGTGTGTGTGTGCGTGCGTGCGTGCGTGCTTGCGTGCGTGTGTGTTCTGTCCCAGTCCAAGTGGAGAAGGTGTTAGTGATGAGTGCATACAGGTGCAGTGCAAAATTCCGCTTCTTGAACCTAACTAATACAACTACTCTTTCTAGTTTTACACAGCTCCATTTAACTGTTGGTGTGTGTGCACATGTGTGCACATGTGTGTGCTTTTAATGAGAAAAGGCCATATATGAGTAACCCCTGAACATGCTTACACATATGTGTATTTGTGTATTTTGAATATGCTATGTCTGCTTTTTCCCTGGCAATTTTCTTCATTTCCTGCAACAAAATGCTGTTGGTTGTCTCAGAGAGGAGTGTATCGTAGTGCTGCTTATAGCTGTTCCATTCACAATTGCACTTAAAGCAAACCTAAAGGCAAAATGAGTCGTGAGTAACACCACAGCTGCTTAAGAGGTACCATAGAAACAATCCACCAGCCATGAGGATCAAGCCATACGTCTACATTTTCTCTTTCATGAGCATAATTTCTTTCTCTGTTTATAACAGTATAATTACAGGAGGTAAAAGCAGATACAGTACTCCATTTACATGTACACCAGGTTTGCAGGAGCAATGAAATTCCATTTCAAAGATGCTCTGGAGGATGTAGAAACTATGAAGATGAGAAAAGCGTTGGCAGCCGTTGAGAGGAGGCTGAATAGTTTCTGTGGTACATCAGGTTACTTCACTCAATTCACTCAGTTCAACTTCAGATGAAGAAAAATTGTGAGAAAAAGTTGATGTCCAGCTGCCCAAAAGCCCTGCATCCCGTCTTTAACTTGTGTGATCGCTTTAGAGGTGTCAGCAGTCCAAACAGAGTCTGATTCCAAAGGCGAATCCCTCGGAATGCTTCAATTATGGTATGTATCATGAGGAGGACATTGGGTATCCACAGGTTCCTCTTGGAAATATTTCCAACCACATCAGCAAGTTTTAGTATAAGTAACTTATGTTAGAGACTTATTGTTAATTTCATATTGTTGTGTAAAATTTCTTTTCGTTTTCAGTACCTATGAAAGATTTTGTCTGTTTTCTTGCTTTTTTTTTACCAAGTTTATTTTTCTGTATGTGATGTTGTTATTAATTCCATTCTTTTCTAGGCTTATTTACATTTCCATTCACGATATTTAGCAGATGTTTTTATCCAGAGTGACTTACAAAAGTGCTTTATCATTTACTCAAGGAATGAATACATCCTAGCCAGTGCAGTAATGTAGAGTCCAAGATACCATTGAACTAGAATACTGTTGAAATACAGGGATCAGTGCTGATGCCTAGAAGTGCAAAATACTCTATAACAGATATCGATACGTTCAGAAAACAATACTCTATAATAAGTACCAGAGGTTCAGTTACTCAACATAGGTGTAGGATCAGTGCTCATTTAAATATTCCACAAATAGATGTGTCTTCAGTCTGCGTTTGAAGACCACAAGGGACTCTGCTGTCCAAACAGTAAACAGACATTTGTTCCACCATCTAGGATCCAAGATAGAGAATACCCTCGATACTTGTCTTCCATGAGACTTGAAGCATGGTGTTTGAAGCCAAGCCATACTTGAGGTTCGACGTACTCAAGGTACAGATCGGGCTTTTACCATTGACATCAAATATTGAGGGACATTTTTGGCTTTGTAGGCAAACATTCAGGTTTTAATCTGATGTGTGCAGCTATAGGAAGCCAATAAAGGGAGACCGGTCGAGACCAGTCTTGCTGATGTGTTTTGGACAAATTGTAGAGGTCTGATGTCTCGGAGGAAGACCAGCAAGTAGCGAGTTGCAGTAGTCTAGCCTTGAGATTACAAGAGACTGCACAAGCACCTGGGTAGCTTCCTGTGAGAGAACGGGCCGAATCCTTCGTATGTTACAAAGGAGAAATCTGCAAGACCGTGTTAGATTAGAGAAGAATGTCAAAGGCTGCTGAAAGGACTAGAAGAATCAAAACAGATGACTGTTTGGCAGCTTTACCAGCATGAAGTTTTTTCGTCACATGCTATGAGGGCCGTGTCTGTAGAATGTGCCGGTTTGTAGCCAGACCGATTGATCACTTTATGCAAGTGCATGTACAACCAATGTTTCAGGAACTTCTTACTTATTAGGTTTCATACCTCAAATGTTAATCAAAATGAAGATTTTGAGGAAAATACGTTTAATATGTAACTTTTCTCCAAAATATACCCACCACTTTACTGGATATTATTGTTACTGACTTGTTCACAAACAGTAAATGTCATTCTTTGCAGTACAAATCTTTGTAAACTTTGCAGAGAATTAATTTATTATGATTATTCTTTATGTCTTTGGTTTGGCCTTTTTTGGGGCAAATATTGTTCGAAACTGGATGTTTGACAAATCACATTACTTTTTGTTTCTATATGAAAAAAAAGTTGAAAGTCATATAAGAGTTCTTTTGAAGAAAGATGTACCCATCTACCAGTCCCCATCTATCAGCTACTTACTCGGCTGCTGCTAAAAATAGGGATTTCAAATATTTTTTGAACTATTGACTTATTTTCCCAATAACCAAAATGTCAGTGCAGCATTCTAGAAATGTCACAATTGTCACAATGTCACAATGATTATTCTTTATGTCTTTGGTTTGGCCTTTTTTGGGGCAAATATTGTTTGAAACTGGATGTTTGACAAATCACGTTATTTTTTGTTACACACAAAAGGGTCTCTATACGAAAAAAAAGTTGAAAGTCATATAAGGGTTCTTTTGAAGAAAGATGTACCCGTCTACCTGTACCCATCTATCAGCTACTTACTCGGCTGCTGCTACAAATAGGGATTTCAAATATTTTTTGAACTATTGACTTATTTTCCCAATAACCAAAATGTCAGTGCAGCATTCTAGAAATGTCACAATGCATATGACATCACAACATCTTTGACGTCACTACAAGTATATAAAGGTGAGCGCAAGCATTTATATGTCATTTCACTTGACAGATTTCAGCAGTTATAAAGTTGGAAGACAATAGAGTGAATTAAACCTAATCGTAGGTCAACTTTCCAGAACAAGGTACGGTTGAATAAGTCAATTTTGTAATTACAGAAGGCTATTTTCCATCTAATTGTATGTGTATGTATCTGTCTGTCTGTCTAAATGTCCGCTTAGCTACTATAGCTAGAGCTTTTCTAATTTTATGATGAACGGTCTGTCTGCTGTAGTTTTATATAGTTATGGAATGCATTGACGTTCCACCTGTTTTCTCACACAAGGCTTTATGTCAAGCATAAGCGACTGCTTTTTATGCTATTTAGATTTTGCTGTTTTAAAGGTACAAGACAAGTAATATAAGTGATTAAACCAAATTTCATCACCATACCCGCCCTTTCATGTTAGATTGCTGTCTGTCCACCAAACTGTAAAAATGATTTATGCTTTTGACTTCATATCGCCTTTTCAGAACAAAGTATTCCAGGAGAGTCTTAAGAAAACTTGGACCAGGACAAATGGAGAAACAGAAGCGTCTTTTAGGCAGGAAGATGTAAGGCCTTTGCACTACAATGTTAAAAAATCTTAGAATAACAATATTAATTTTAAATGATTCTTATTTATACAGCATATTCCTTATAGAACCCAAAAGCTCAAGGTGCTTTACACTGCAATGAACGAACAGTATTCAGTAATAAAACATTGATCAAATAAAACAGTTAAAAGTCACAAAATATAAATGTAGAAAATGAAATTAATTGAAACAGAATTTAAATTAAACCGGCTAAACAACCTGAACAATTAGATCAAGCTAAACAAGCCACTCTTTAATCTGTATTAAACACCAATAGAGCTTGCACTCTAAATACTTTCTGGACTATTCCAAAGTATCGGAACGATGAAACATGAAACAGATGAAACATGTTTCATCAACCTTGTTATTTTAAAAGATTAGGAAATAATGTTAAAGGAATCAGTCTTATTTTCCTTATAATGTGCTAAAGTAGAATAAAATAATTTTGATTGTATTGTGCAATTAACAAAATACAACATGGACCTGAGCTCTATCAGTGATTCATCCATTAAATAGAGATTAAGAAAAACAATCTATAAACTTAGACACAAGCTCTCTCAAAATGATTTGACCATGGATTTTAGTTCAGGCTGTTGATGTTTGAAGAATGACAAACGAACAACATTTCCTTATATAGTTTTGTTGTTTCCATAGTAAAATTCCTTCACCTCCAAAAGTGACACGGGCTTCTTCAGTATTTAAAAAGATGAGTTTAAAATGGCCAAATTTGTTATTCATCAGAAAATGGAATTGTTGCTAATAAGTGAGATGTCAGCACAGTTGTTATGTTATCCTGATATTTAATTTCTTTTTATTCAACCTCTTCTATGGTTCTCAAAACAAGACCAAGTCAAAAAGCACAAGACAAAACGAGAATAAACCTGTGAGGAATGACAGCAAAATGCTCCTTGATAGAGCCAAAAAAATCATCCCAGACTTGGAGAAGCTCGATATTGCACCAATCTTGACCCATTTTGTGATGGATCTGACTCATGAGTATGCCATTTTTAAACCTTTTCTTCTTCTTCTTCTTCTTCTTCTTCTTCTTCTTCTTCTTCTTCTTCTTCTTCTTCTTCTTCTTCTGCTTTTTCAATTTATCATTTTTATTTTTGGTATAATTTTGAATGTATGAGATTTTTAGCATAAATATTAATTATAGTTCTAAAGAATGCTTTTATTCACATTCTTTAAGGCAGTGGACATCTATCCGGAAAGCAATCCCTAGTCCAGTAAGTCATACTACATTGCTTACACTTCAACATATTTTAAATGGGATTCATATTAATTCTAAACCAAACAACCAAAACCATTTTGGAGCAATTTTCAATGTTCGCCTTTCTATGTTATCTCTCCTTTCTTTCACAGGAGACAAAGGTCATGATCTCTCATATGGGTTCATTCATTGCGGACATTGTCACTGAAGTAACTGTGATGGGTCTTCTTTCATCTCTGGAAGAAATGTTAGATGTTGATCTAAGATCAGTGTTGCTTTCAAATTCCAAGAAGGAAACTGCAGATTTGCTGAATGCTTTCCGTACCAGATATCGTGAGATAAATCATTCAGCTTCAGTCCACGTGAAGGAGGGGACAGCTCATATGGACTCTCTAAGCAGAGATGTTAAGACTGCAGTTATTGATACACATCGCAGTTGCCTAGATGACTATGAGAGAGACCAAATTGTGATGAAATTCCACTCTACTATGGAAGATACAAATTCAGAAGCAGTGAGTGAGGTTCTGATAGGAGATACTGAGAGTCTGACATCGTTATCCTCAGATGTCCATGACGATGGTACATCTAGACCTATAAGTACCATTCCTATAGCTGGCTCTCCGGTTTCGAATATGCTTCAGCGCTTTGATGATGAGATGGAGGAATTTTCTGAACTGTCACAAGACATCAATCCCCCATAAAAGGAAGGACACATTTTTTGTCCCATCATTTAATAAATCCTGACCTTGAAGGGGTCTCATCTTGTGAGCTCTGTGGTATGGTCATGCCAATCTACCTAGAGCAGGATGACTTGAAATCATCACAGGCATCATCAGAGCTATGCACAGATAGTAGGAACACCTCCTCCGACGTCATGGCAAGCCAAGTTATGGAGTTGGTTGTCCCACCCTCTGTGAAGAAGGCTCAAGAGTCCCCCAGTGTACACAATGACTGGTCTTCCCTGTTCAGCATCGATATACATAGCTCTCCATCACTACAGTCTGAGATGTCTGCTAGGTCACCATGTACTGAGCCTGCTCTGGACAATCAGAGCAAAACCATGAAAGCCCAGAAGGGGAGATTGCATTTCCTATTCCCCTTCAGTAAGGTCTCAAAGAACTTAAAGGTAAAACATTTGACTTATTTCTTATTTAGATTTTGTTACATTGTTAATTTTTAAAGTAGTGCATATTTGAATTTCATTTCACACTGAATGTGTATATATCACTTTGCATAAATGACATAATTTGTTCTAAATTATATTCTGTTGCATTATTACTGGTTTGTATCTGTACTTTTAGTTATAAATGTACTTATGCTCTGATATTTCTCTACTAAATCATTGTTTTGTTTTTGTTAGAAACTCAAAAAGAAAAGCAAGGAGCACCCTAACACTGTAGCTGCTGCTGCAACTACAGGTAAGAACATATTGCTAGAAACACATATGACAATTTAGTTGTTAGACAGAATATCACAGTTATATCCATTTTTTAAAAATCAATAACTTTTTTGTCTTATGATAGGTAGTGAAGATGTTTCCCCCATCTCGTCACGTTTCACGAGGATGTTATCGTTCTTTAGAAGGCAATGCTCAAATCATCAATAAAGCCTGAAACATCAATTTGCTGAAAATGTGCAAAAATGGCTGGTTTTTGATTACATTTACATTTACATTTACAGTATTTAGCAGATGCTCTTATCCAGAGCGTCTTACAAAAGTGCTTTGTCCTTTACTCATAGAATATCTTAGTACAGTACAGTAGGTTAGAGTCCCACATACCAATGAACTAGAATACTGTAGAATACAGGGATCAATGCTGATACCTAGAAGTACAAAATACATAAGGTCTATCTTAAACAATGATAAGTGCAATAAACAATAAGTGCTAGAGTTTTTTAAACAACATAAACAATACCCTACAATAAGTACAAATTTAGTCAGTCAATATGGGAGCAGTTTCAGTTGTCCTTTAACTAGGCTGCAAATAGATGAGTCTTCAGTCTGCATTTGAAGACTGCAAGGGACTCTGCTGACGGGACAGCAAGTGGGAGTTCATTTCACCATCTTGGAGCCAGGACAGAAAATAGTCTCGATGCTTGTCGTCAATGAGAACTGAAGCAAGGAATTTCAAGCCGAGCCGTACTTGAGTTTCAAAGTGCTCGAGCAACGGATCGCGCTTTGACCATTGACTTCATGTATGAAGGGGATGATCCATTTTTGGCTTTTGTAGGCAAGCATCAAAGTTTTAAATCTGATGCGTGCAGCTACTGGGAGCCAGTGAAGGGAGTGCAGCAGTGGAGTAACGTGTAAACTTCGGAAGATTGAAGACCAGTCGTGCTGCTGCATTCTGGACAAGTTGTAGAGGGCTGATGGCTCTTAGAGGAAGACCAGCAAATAGCGAGTTGCAGTAGTCTAGCTTTGAGATCACAAAAGACTACACAAGCACCTGGGTAGCGTCCTGTGAGAGATAGGGCAGAATGTTTCATATGTTACAAAGGAGAAATCTGCAAGACCGTGTTAGATTAGAGAAGAATGTCAAAGGCTGCTGAAAGGACTAGAAGAATCAAAACAGATGACTGTTTGGCAGCTTTACCAGCATGAAGTTTTTCCGTCACTGCTATGAGGGCCGTTTCTGTAGAATGTGCCGGTTTGTAGCCAGACCGATTGATCACTTTATGCAAGTGCATGTACAACCAATGTTTCAGGAACTTCTTACTTATTAGGTTTCATACCTCAAATGTTAATCAAAATGAAGATTTTGAGGAAAATAAGTTTAATATGTAACTTTTCTCCAAAATATACCCACCACTTTACTGGATATTATTGATCCTGATTTGTTCACAAACAGTAAATGTCATGCTTTACAGTACAAATCTTTGTAAATTTTGCAGATAATTAATCTCTTATTAGTATTCTTTAAGTCTTTGGTTTGGTCTTATTTGGGGCATATTTTGTTTGAAATTGGATGTTTGACAAATCACATTATTTTTTTGTTACACATAAAAGGGTCTCTTTACATGAAGAAAAAAAATTGAAAGTCATAAAAAGGTACTTTTGAATAGAATGCAGAACTGGGTGAGGATGCTGGTGTCAAAGGTGTGTTTCTCTATATATCCAGACTCCTATGCAGGGCACACAATAAAATACGTGAAAGGTTGCCAGAGCATACATTGGGACATGCACCCACATGGGCAGCATATCTGCTGCGTGTGCCTGGGTGTGCCCATGCATGCACGATTGGGAATCATTCACGCTGTTACACTGGTTGGGGCAGGACGACGTGGAGTCGCTCTTGTCACTGGAGTTCTTCTTGCCGCTCTCCGAGCACAAGTCGCCCTGCAGTGCATCGAACAGCACGGGGTTCAGATGGACATACTCCCCCGATACCACCTCGATTACTGCAGGGAAACAGAAGGGCACGTGGGGATCATATGTACTATGAGCTAGGACAATTTCTGCTGTTTTACAACAGTTTTGCATAGTTACAGATAAACTGTTCATACTATTACATTATTGCAGACTGAAGATAAAAAACTCCTACCTTCCTCATGAAGCCTTTTTAAATCATAAAAAGATAATAAACAAAATATGCTTCAATATATCAGCACAGTATAAAGTACAGACTATATAGTATAAAAATGTAATATTTCAAATGCACAGACAAAGACATGGTATATAATTTTGCCATATCAAACACAGACCATTGTAAATCCGTATTATTCCACTTTAATATCAGATATTAGTATGCGGTGTCCTTACACCTTTGTCTTGTCTGACAGTAATTGACTATGCCATCCAATAATGATAGCTGGAAGAATTTTATCTGTGCTTTACAAATTCCCAGACAATGCAGTTTCATTGCTGCACCTAACAGAGTGTTCCATGCAAAGAGAACAGGCTTGCTCAGATTTTTGGGTATTGACATTAAGACAGTTATAT
>NC_137505.1:16312500-16345000 GCF_041902795.1 Electrophorus electricus | reverse complement strand
GTCTTGTACCTGCTCCCCGCACACGCTATTGTTTTTTACTATGAACTCTTTGAGAGTGGATTTGATATTCTGTTCTTCCTGCAGGTTGTTTACCACTACCTCAGCGATTGCCTGAATCTTGCTAGAGGATGGAGGTATCTGAATGCCGCACAGCTTCAAAGCTCTGGCTAGAGTATGTATGAACCACGGCTTGAACAGTTTATTGTATCAGCTTAGGTGCGTTGAGGCTGAAATAGGATTTATTTGGATCGTACAGGCATGTGTGCTGACGCTGACTAGGATGGTCAATAGCACACTTTGGGCCCTTAACACTTTTCAGTGCATTCCACATCTGAGAGTGGTGTTGGGGAGGGGTGGATTGTAATTTACAGCTTTTCTTTTTTCCAACTACACTTCTTCCTTAAAGCCGTGTTTTACGGTACTTCACTACTTTAGTTCACAGTCGTAATTGTACTGAGTAGTGTCCTCGTTGCCTGTAGATTGGCAATTAGTGGAAGAGGCTGGGTGGACTACATTATGCTAGTAAAAATAATTTCAAAGGACTCGAAAATCATAACCAGCTTTTTGGTTTTCCTTAGTCACTTAATGGTTTCTACTGCACATGTATGAATAATATCAGATTACTCTCCATGGTCAAGGCTGTCACCTAAATGAGAAACCACAGCCAGGAGTCTGTGGGTGCCGGTGGGTGCACATTCCTGCAACCAACAACTACATCTGTTTTTTTTCATACGATTAACTGAAAATGCATCATGGATCGTTGAAACCCCATCTCTGTATTAACAGGCCTCTTTCATTCTCTCTCATTCTGTCTCTGTGTCTCTCTCAGCCTGTATCTCTCTTCTTTTTGGTCTCTCTCTCTCCTCACCGGTGGGCTTACGTGCTGTCCTCTAGCTCCCTGTCCTTCTCCTCTCTCATTTACTACTGATGGGTTAAAAGAACTTAGTCATTATGGCAGATACTTATACACAGCTGTATTATCACTCCACTGAAAGAAAATGGCACAACTCTACCTGGCTGGGGACTGGAGTTTTCCCCCAGTTTATCGTTTTGCTTTTCTTTTCATTCAGTCAGCATTTTGTAGCTAAATGGGAATGGGTGGACAGAGAAGTATGTGGGCACGGGTTGATGGTACGAGCTCACCTTGACTGCTGCCTGAGAGAAGCCACCCCAGGAAGGGCAGAGAGGTCCAGCTCGGACGGGACGTCCATCACGTCTGAGAGCTTTTGGCCCAGCATGTCAAACCGCTTAATGTGGAGGATGAGAATACTGTTCCAAGAGGAAAAGTGACTTAAGGACTGGAAGTGTGTGTGAGTGGAGGAGGGTGTGTGTGTTGGACTGGTTTAAAACTCATTCTTTAAGGTCATCTACGTCAGACGAGACTCACCGTGGCAGTGTGAAAAACTCCACCTCTTCAGTTGCCTTGCTGAAAAAAGAAAGAGACCCTTTCATTGAGAGTGATAAAATCAAAATGGCAGCATGTCATAAGTGTATTCTCTCCTTTACAACACAGTAATGAAGCGTTATCCAAAGAGGGTGTGTGACGTGACAGACCTTAAAGTAAGTGTGTAGACTGTCGGTCATAGTAGGGCTCAGATTAACAGAGAGGTAGTTGTAGACATCCACTCTGCAGCTCTGCTGTCCACAGCTTTCACAAAATGGAGAACAGAAATATTAAAACATTTGCACAGAAATAACTTGCTGCATCCCTTATACAGTGTGTGAGTTATCACATGCTAATATGCTTGTGTATGTTTTACTAGTAGATAACAGCTTATCTAATGTGGAGCATCAAAACAGTAAACATGTACACTAATGCAAAGCCAGCAGAGCACGTAGAATGCTCAGTCCATGTCAGTTATGTTTTCCCAAACTCACACACTCTGGGATTTGAAAGTTATGTGATGAATAGAAGCTGAACTGGTGAGCATTTTAAATGTTCACATTTAAGTTATGTATGTTATGAAACTTTCATGAACACTTTAAACAGATGTCCGGAGAAAGCGCCTGCTCTCGGTGAGAAAATGTACACTTTAAACAAACACGTTAAGACTGGTTAAGACCAGTCCATTAACACAAATGAGATATGGAACAGTGATACATAATTAGCTGGTGCATGTGAGCACAGACTTGATATGAAACTCAAAAGTTTTCCACAGGGCAGATGTAAGAGAAGAAAGAGGCCCCGAGTCTCTCTTCCTCCTCTTTCAGCTGCAGTAACTCAGGAACTCATGGGCATCCTTTGGAGGACAGCACAGGAGAACATCAGAGGGGGCTTTGCTCCTGGACTTCAACAGCAGTGAAAAAACAAAGGTGCCTATGTTCAGTTCCTGCAGGGTACTGCGTGAGGTTCTGATGTGTTCTGAATGGCTGAGGGGGCCGTTTAACTGGACCTGATCATAGTCTTCTTCAAATGCAGGGCAGCGGGCTGAAACACACTCAAGCAGGGCTCCCAGGAGCTGAACCTTCTGCTTTGTGCTCCGACTGGTGAGGCGGGCCTGCTGCAGATCTGCAAAACATCTACACCCAGCAACAGGGAGACCAAGTGGTTTATATCTCTGAGCTTCACAGCACCTCCTTAAGCACTCATGATTAAACTGTTCATTTAGACCCGTGTGAAGCCTCTGGTTCTGAACGGACATGTGTGCTGGTGTGTGTAGACATGCCTGGAAGAGCAGGATGTTCAAATATATGGCACAGAAATCCAACCGGAGGGCTCTCGATTGGAAGAATGTGGTTGGACCAAATCCATATAAGAGTCTGAATGTGTGTGAGTAAAGCGCACTCTTGCGGCAATGAAAGTGTGTAAGGCTCACTCTAGCAATGATGAAAGTGTGTAAAGTGCACTCTAGTGACGATGGTGCGCATAGCTTTAGCAGGCCCGTCCAGAGCGCTCTGTATTTGTCCATGATGTCTGCAGTGTGGATCAGCGCTCAAGGAACAGCTCACATCACATCTAACCTCAGCAGAAAACACCAGACTCCACATGCTGATTGCCTTGCGAAAGCACAGACTGCCTGCATGATCCCAGCAATGTTCCTCTTTAGGAATTTGGGAGCAAGTCCCTCCTACCACACAGTAAGTCCAGTGCTCCCAAATTATATAATCATTTCTGCATTAACCTTTGAGTTTTAATTGGGTTTTTCAGCAAAACATATTTACTGAGCTTTTGCTGAAATTTAGGATATTCTATTAGTCATATAATGCTAATGTGCTTGTTGCTGTCCTGGTTGGAGTGCTGGTTGCCGTGCTGGTTGTGGTTCTGCAGAACTGAGTCTTTGCTCCTCCATTTCCTGTACCATGTAGGTATGCTCAGAGATTGCCCTGTATGCACTCTCAACATCATTTGGTCTTTGCAGCCTTACAGCTACTTCCAATTCATTCCTCATGATTGATGTTGTGTATTTTGAATATGCTATGTCTGCTTTTTCCCTGGCAATTTTCTTCATTTCCTGCAACAAAATGCTGTTGGTTGTCTCAGAGAGGAGTGTATCGTAGTGCTGCTTATAGCTGTTCCATTCACAATTGCATTTAAAGCAAACCTAAAGGCAAAATGAGTCGTGAGTAACACCACAGCTGCTTAAGAGGTACCATAGAAACAATCCACCAGCCATGAGGATCAAGCCATACGTCTACATTTTCTCTTTCATGAGCATAATTTCTTTCTCTGTTTATAACAGTATAATTACAGGAGGTAAAAGCAGATACAGTACTCCATTTACATGTACACCAGGTTTGCAGGAGCAATGAAATTCCATTTCAAAGATGCTCTGGAGGATGTAGAAACTATGAAGATGAGAAAAGGGTTGGTAGCCGTTGCGAGGAGGCTGAATAGTTTCTGTGGTACATCAGGTTACTTCACTCAATTCACTCAGTTCAACTTCAGATGAAGAAAAATTGTGAGAAAAAGTTGATGTCCAGCTGCCCAAAAGCCCTGCATCCCGTCTTTAACTTGTGTGATCGCTTTAGAGGTGTCAGCAGTCCAAACAGAGTCTGATTCCAAAGGCGAATCCCTCGGAATGCTTCAATTATGGTATGTATCATGAGGAGGACATTGGGTATCCACAGGTTCCTCTTGGAAATATTTCCAACCACATCAGCAAGTTTCAGTATAAGTAACTTATGTTAGAGACTTATTGTTAATTTCATATTGATGTGTAAAATTTCTTTTCATTTTCAGTACCTATGAAAGATTTTGTCTGTTTTCTTGCTTTTTTTTTTACCAAGTTTATTTTTCTGTATGTGATGTTGTTATTAATTCCATTCTTTTCTAGGCTTATTTACATTTCCATTCACGATATTTAGCAGATGTTTTTATCCAGAGTGACTAACAAAAGTGCTTTATCATTTACTCAAGGAATGAATACATCCTAGCCAGTGCAGTAATGTAGAGTCCAAGATACCATTGAACTAGAATACTGTTGAAATACAGGGATCAGTGCTGATGCCTAGAAGTGCAAAATACTCTATAACAGATATCGATACGTTCAGAAAACAATACTCTATAATAAGTACCAGAGGTTCAGTTACTCAACATAGGTGTAGGATCAGTGCTCATTTAAATATTCCACAAATAGATGGGTCTTCAGTCTGCGTTTGAATACCACAAGGGACTCTGCTGTCCAGACAGTAAGCAGACATTTGTTCCACCATCTAGGATCCAAGATAGAGAATACCCTCGATACTTGTCTTCCATGAGACTTGAAGCATGGTGTTTGAAGCCAAGCCATACTTGAGGTTCGACGTACTCAAGGTACAGATCGGGCTTTTACCATTGACATCAAATATTGAGGGACATTTTTGGCTTTGTAGGCAAACATTCAGGTTTTAATCTGATGTGTGCAGCTATAGGAAGCCAATAAAGGGAGACCAGTCGAGACCAGTCTTGCTGATGTGTTTTGGACAAATTGTAGAGGTCTGATGTCTCGGAGGAAGACCAGCAAGTAGCGAGTTGCAGTAGTCTAGCCTTGAGATTACAAGAGACTGCACAAGCACCTCGGTAGCTTCCTGTGAGAGAACGGGCCGAATCCTTCGTATGTTACAAAGGAGAAATCTGCAAGACCATGTTAGATTAGAGAAGAATGTCAAAGGCTGCTGAAAGGACTAGAAGAATCAAAACAGATGACTGTTTGGCAGCTTTACCAGCATGAAGTTTTTTCGTCACATGCTATGAGGGCCGTGTCTGTAGAATGTGCCGGTTTGTAGCCAGACCGATTGATCACTTTATGCAAGTGCATGTACAACCAATGTTTCAGGAACTTCTTACTTATTAGGTTTCATACCTCAAATGTTAATCAAAATGAAGATTTTGAGTAAAATACGTTTAATATGTAACTTTTCTCCAAAATATACCCACCACTTTACTGGATATTATTGTTACTGACTTGTTCACAAACAGTAAATGTCATTCTTTGCAGTACAAATCTTTGTAAACTTTGCAGAGAATTAATCTCTTATTAGTATTCTTTAAATCTTTGGTTTGGCCTTTTTTGGGGCAAATATTGTTCGAAACTGGATGTTTGACAAATCACATTACTTTTTGTTACACACAAAAGGGTCTCTATACGAAAAAAAAGTTGAAAGTCATATAAAGGTTCTTTTGAAGAAAGATGTACCCATCTACCAGTCCCCATCTATCAGCTACTTACTCGGCTGCTGCTAAAAATAGGGATTTCAAATATTTTTTGAACTATTGACTTATTTTCCCAATAACCAAAATGTCAGTGCAGCATTCTAGAAATGTCACAATTGTCACAATGTCACAATGATTATTCTTTATGTCTTTGGTTTGGCCTTTTTTGGGGCAAATATTGTTTGAAACTGGATGTTTGACAAATCACGTTATTTTTTGTTACACACAAAAGGGTCTCTATACGAAAAAAAAGTTGAAAGTCATATAAGGGTTCTTTTGAAGAAAGATGTACCCGTCTACCTGTACCCATCTATCAGCTACTTACTCGGCTGCTGCTACAAATAGGGATTTTAAATATTTTTTGAACTATTGACTTATTTTCCCAATAACCAAAATGTCAGTGCAGCATTCTAGAAATGTCACAATGCATATGACATCACAACATCTTTGACGTCACTACAAGTATATAAAGGTGAGCGCAAGCATTTATATGTCATTTCACTTGACAGATTTCAGCAGTTATAAAGTTGGAAGACAATAGAGTGAATTAAACCTAATCGTAGGTCAACTTTCCAGAACAAGGTACGGTTGAATAAGTCAATTTTGTAATTACAGAAGGCTATTTTCCATCTAATTGTATGTGTATGTATCTGTCTGTCTGTCTAAATGTCCGCTTAGCTACTATAGCTAGAGCTTTTCTAATTTTATGATGAACGGTCTGTCTGCTGTAGTTTTATATAGTTATGGAATGCATTGACGTTCCACCTGTTTTCTCACACAAGGCTTTATGTCAAGCATAAGCGACTGCTTTTTATGCTATTTAGATTTTGCTGTTTTAAAGGTACAAGACAAGTAATATAAGTGATTAAACCAAATTTCATCACCATACCCGCCCTTTCATGTTAGATTGCTGTCTGTCCACCAAACTGTAAAAATGATTTATGCTTTTGACTTCATATCGCCTTTTCAGAACAAAGTATTCCAGGAGAGTCTTAAGAAAACTTGGACCAGGACAAATGGAGAAACAGAAGCGTCTTTTAGGCAGGAAGATGTAAGGCCTTTGCACTACAATGTTAAAAAATCTTAGAATAACAATATTAATTTTAAATGATTCTTATTTATACAGCATATTCCTTATAGAACCCAAAAGCTCAAGGTGCTTTACACTGCAATGAACGAACAGTATTCAGTAATAAAACATTGATCAAATAAAACAGTTAAAAGTCACAAAATATAAATGTAGAAAATGAAATTAATTGAAACAGAATTTAAATTAAACCGGCTAAACAACCTGAACAATTAGATCAAGCTAAACAAGCCACTCTTTAATCTGTATTAAACACCAATAGAGCTTGCACTCTAAATACTTTCTGGACTATTCCAAAGTATCGGAACGATGAAACATGAAACAGATGAAACATGTTTCATCAACCTTGTTATTTTAAAAGATTAGGAAGTAATGTTAAAGGAATCAGTCTTATTTTCCTTATAATGTGCTAAAGTAGAATAAAATAATTTTGATTGTATTGTGCAATTAACAAAATACAACATGGACCTGAGCTCTATCAGTGATTCATCCATTAAATAGAGATTAAGAAAAACAATCTATAAACTTAGACACAAGCTCTCTCAAAATGATTTGACCATGGATTTTAGTTCAGGCTGTTGATGTTTGAAGAATGACAAACGAACAACATTTCCTTATATATTTTTGTTGTTTCCATAGTAAAATTCCTTCACCTCCAAAAGTGACACGGGCTTCTTCAGTATTTAAAAAGGTGAGTTTAAAATGGCCAAATTTGTTATTCATCAGAAAATGGAATTGTTGCTAATAAGTGAGATGTCAGCACAGTTGTTATGTTATCCTGATATTTAATTTCTTTTTATTCAACCTCTTCTATGGTTCTCAAAACAAGAGCAAGTCAAAAAGCACAAGACAAAACGAGAATAAACCTGTGAGGAATGACAGCAAAATGCTCCTTGATAGAGCCAAAAAAATCATCCCAGACTTGGAGAAGCTCGATATTGCACCAATCTTGACCCATTTTGTGATGGATCTGACTCATGAGTATGCCATTTTTAAACCTTTTCTTCTTCTTCTTCTTCTTCTTCTTCTTCTTCTTCTTCTTCTTCTTCTTCTTCTTCTTCTTCTTCTTCTTCTGCTTTTTCAATTTATCATTTTTATTTTTGGTATAATTTTGAATGTATGAGATTTTTAGCATAAATATTAATTATAGTTCTAAAGAATGCTTTTATTCACATTCTTTAAGGCAGTGGACATCTATCCGGAAAGCAATCCCTAGTCCAGTAAGTCATACTACATTGCTTACACTTCAACATATTTTAAATGGGATTCATATTAATTCTAAACCAAACAACCAAAACCATTTTGGAGCAATTTTCAATGTTCGCCTTTCTATGTTATCTCTCCTTTCTTTCACAGGAGACAAAGGTCATGATCTCTCATATGGGTTCATTCATTGCGGACATTGTCACTGAAGTAACTGTGATGGGTCTTCTTTCATCTCTGGAAGAAATGTTAGATGTTGATCTAAGATCAGTGTTGCTTTCAAATTCCAAGAAGGAAACTGCAGATTTGCTGAATGCTTTCCGTACCAGATATCGTGAGATAAATCATTCAGCTTCAGTCCACGTGAAGGAGGGGACAGCTCATATGGACTCTCTAAGCAGAGATGTTAAGACTGCAGTTATTGATACACATCGCAGTTGCCTAGATGACTATGAGAGAGACCAAATTGTGATGAAATTCCACTCTACTATGGAAGATACAAATTCAGAAGCAGTGAGTGAGGTTCTGATAGGAGATACTGAGAGTCTGACATCGTTATCCTCAGATGTCCATGACGATGGTACATCTAGACCTATAAGTACCATTCCTATAGCTGGCTCTCCGGTTTCGAATATGCTTCAGCGCTTTGATGATGAGATGGAGGAATTTTCTGAACTGTCACAAGACATCAATCCCCGCATAAAAGGAAGGACACATTTTTTGTCCCATCATTTAATAAATCCTGACCTTGAAGGGGTCTCATCTTGTGAGCTCTGTGGTATGGTCATGCCAATCTACCTAGAGCAGGATGACTTGAAATCATCACAGGCATCATCAGAGCTATGCACAGATAGTAGGAACACCTCCTCCGACGTCATGGCAAGCCAAGTTATGGAGTTGGTTGTCCCACCCTCTGTGAAGAAGGCTCAAGAGTCCCCCAGTGTACACAATGACTGGTCTTCCCTGTTCAGCATCGATAGGCATAGCTCTCCATCACTACAGTCTGAGATGTCTGCTAGGTCACCATGTACTGAGCCTGCTCTGGACAATCAGAGCAAAACCATGAAAGCCCAGAAGGGGAGATTGCATTTCCTATTCCCCTTCAGTAAGGTCTCAAAGGACTTAAAGGTAAAACATTTGACTTATTTCTTATTTAGATTTTGTTACATTATTAATTTTTAAAGTAGTGCATATTTGAATTTCATTTCACACTGAATGTGTATATATCACTTTGCATAAATGACATAATTTGTTCTAAATTATATTCTGTTGCATTATTACTGGTTTGTATCTGTACTTTTAGTTATAAATGTACTTATGCTCTGATATTTTTCTACTAAATCATTGTTTTGTTTTTGTTAGAAACTCAAAAAGAAAAGCAAGGAGCACCCTAACAATGTAGCTGCTGCTGCAACTACAGGTAAGAACATATTGCTAGAAACACATATGACAATTTAGTTGTTAGACAGAATATCACAGTTATATCCATTTTTTAAAAATCAATAACTTTTTTGTCTTATGATAGGTAGTGAAGATGTTTCCCCCATCTCGTCACGTTTCACGAGGATGTTATCGTTCTTTACAAGGCAACGCTCAAATCATCAATAAAGCCTGAAACATCAATTTGCTGAAAATGTGCAAAAATGGCTGGTTTTTGATTACATTTACATTTACATTTACAGTATTTAGCAGATGCTCTTATCCAGAGCGTCTTACAAAAGTGCTTTGTCCTTTACTCATAGAATATCTTAGTACAGTACAGTAGGTTAGAGTCCCACATACCAATGAACTAGAATACTGTAGAATACAGGGATCAATGCTGATACCTAGAAGTACAAAATACATAAGGTCTATCTTAAACAATGATAAGTGCAATAAACAATAAGTGCTAGAGTTTTTTAAACAACATAAACAATACCCTACAATAAGTACAAATTTAGTCAGTCAATATGGGAGCAGTGTCAGTTGTCCTTTAACTAGTCTGCAAATAGATGAGTCTTCAGTCTGCATTTGAAGACTGCAAGGGACTCTGCTGACCGGACAGCAAGTGGGAGTTCATTTCACCATCTTGGAGCCAGGACAGAAAATAGTCTCGATGCTTGTCGTCAATGAGAACTGAAGCAAGGAATTTCAAGCCGAGCCGTACTTGAGGTTCAACGTGCTCGAGCAGCGGATCGCGCTTTGACCATTGACTTCATGTATGAAGGGGATGATCCATTTTTGGCTTTTGTAGGCAAGCATCAAAGTTTTAAATCTGATGCGTGCAGCTACTGGGAGCCAGTGAAGGGAGTGCAGCAGTGGAGTAACGTGTAAACTTCGGAAGATTGAAGACCAGTCGTGCTGCTGCATTCTGGACAAGTTGTAGAGGGCTGATGGCTCTTAGAGGAAGACCAGCAAATAGCGAGTTGCAGTAGTCTAGCCTTGAGATTACAAGAGACTGCACAAGCACCTCGGTAGCTTCCTGTGAGAGAACGGGCCGAATCCTTCGTATGTTACAAAGGAGAAATCTGCAAGACCATGTTAGATTAGAGAAGAATGTCAAAGGCTGCTGAAAGGACTAGAAGAATCAAAACAGATGACTGTTTGGCAGCTTTACCTGCATGAAGTTTTTTCGTCACATGCTATGAGGGCCGTGTCTGTAGAATGTGCCGGTTTGTAGCCAGACCGATTGATCACTTTATGCAAGTGCATGTACAACCAATGTTTCAGGAACTTCTTACTTATTAGGTTTCATACCTCAAATGTTAATCAAAATGAAGATTTTGAGGAAAATACGTTTAATATGTAACTTTTCTCCAAAATATACCCACCACTTTACTGGATATTATTGTTACTGACTTGTTCACAAACAGTAAATGTCATTCTTTGCAGTACAAATCTTTGTAAACTTTGCAGAGAATTAATCTCTTATTAGTATTCTTTAAGTCTTTGGTTTGGCCTTTTTTGGTGCAAATATTGTTCGAAACTGGATGTTTGACAAATCACATTACTTTTTGTTACACACAAAAGGGTCTCTATACGAAAAAAAAGTTGAAAGTCATATAAGGGTTCTTTTGAAGAAAGATGTACCCATCTACCAGTCCCCATCTATCAGCTACTTACTCGGCTGCTGCTAAAAATAGGGATTTCAAATATTTTTTGAACTATTGACTTATTTTCCCAATAACCAAAATGTCTGTGCAGCATTCTAGAAATGTCACAATTGTCACAATGTCACAATGATTATTCTTTATGTCTTTGGTTTGGCCTTTTTTGGGGCAAATATTGTTTGAAACTGGATGTTTGACAAATCACGTTATTTTTTGTTACACACAAAAGGGTCTCTATACGAAAAAAAAGTTGAAAGTCATATAAGGGTTCTTTTGAAGAAAGATGTACCCGTCTACCAGTACCCATCTATCAGCTACTTACTCGGCTGCTGCTAAAAATAGGGATTTCAAATATTTTTTGAACTATTGACTTATTTTCCCAATAACCAAAATGTCAGTGCAGCATTCTAGAAATGTCACAATGCATATGACATCACAACAGCGTTGACGTCACTACAAGTATATAAAGGTGAGCGCAAGCATTTATATGTCATTTCACTTGACAGATTTCAGCAGTTATAAAGTTGGAAGACAATAGAGTGAATTAAACCTAATCGTAGGTGAACTTTCCAGAACAAGGTACGGTTGAATAAGTCAATTTTGTAATTACAGAAGGCTATTTTCCATCTAATTGTATGTGTATGTACCTGTGTTTCTGTCTAAATGTCCACTTAGCTACTATAGCTAGAGCTTTTCTAATTTTATGATGAACGGTCTGTCTGCTGTAGTTTTATATAGTTATGGAATGCATTGACGTTCCACCTGTTTTCTCACACAAGGCTTTATGTCAAGCATAAGCGACTGCTTTTTATGCTATTTAGATTTTGCTGTTTTAAAGGTACAAGACAAGTAATATAAGTGATTAAACCAAATTTCATCACCATACCCGCCCTTTCATGTTAGATTGCTGTCTGTCCACCAAACTGTAAAAATGATTTATGCTTTTGACTTCACATCGCCTTTTCAGAACAAAGTATTTCAGGAGAGTCCTAAGAAAACTTGGACCAGGACAAATGGAGAAACAGAAGCGTCTTTTAGGCAGGAAGATGTAAGGCCTTTGCACTACAATGTTAAAAAATCTTAGAATAACAATATTAATTTTAAATGATTCTTATTTATACAGCATATTCCTTATAGAACCCAAAAGCTCAAGGTGCTTTACACTGCAATGAACGAACAGTATTCAGTAATAAAACATTGATCAAATAAAACAGTTAAAAGTCACAAAATATAAATGTAGAAAATGAAATTAATTGAAACAGAATTTAAATTAAACCGGCTAAACAACCTGAACAATTAGATCAAGCTAAACAAGCCACTCTTTAATCTGTATTAAACACCAATAGAGCTTGCACTCTAAATACTTTCTGGACTATTCCAAAGTATCGGAACGATGAAACATGAAACAGATGAAACATGTTTCATCAACCTTGTTATTTTAAAAGATTAGGAAGTAATGTTAAAGGAATCAGTCTTATTTTCCTTATAATGTGCTAAAGTAGAATAAAATAATTTTGATTGTATTGTGCAATTAACAAAATACAACATGGACCTGAGCTCTATCAGTGATTCATCCATTAAATAGAGATTAAGAAAAACAATCTATAAACTTAGACACAAGCTCTCTCAAAATGATTTGACCATGGATTTTAGTTCAGGCTGTTGATGTTTGAAGAATGACAAACGAACAACATTTCCTTATATATTTTTGTTGTTTCCATAGTAAAATTCCTTCACCTCCAAAAGTGACACGGGCTTCTTCAGTATTTAAAAAGGTGAGTTTAAAATGGCCAAATTTGTTATTCATCAGAAAATGGAATTGTTGCTAATAAGTGAGATGTCAGCACAGTTGTTATGTTATCCTGATATTTAATTTCTTTTTATTCAACCTCTTCTATGGTTCTCAAAACAAGAGCAAGTCAAAAAGCACAAGACAAAACGAGAATAAACCTGTGAGGAATGACAGCAAAATGCTCCTTGATAGAGCCAAAAAAATCATCCCAGACTTGGAGAAGCTCGATATTGCACCAATCTTGACCCATTTTGTGATGGATCTGACTCATGAGTATGCCATTTTTAAACCTTTTCTTCTTCTTCTTCTTCTTCTTCTTCTTCTTCTTCTTCTGCTTTTTCAATTTATCATTTTTATTTTTGGTATAATTTTGAATGTATGAGATTTTTAGCATAAATATTAATTATAGTTCTAAAGAATGCTTTTATTCACATTCTTTAAGGCAGTGGACATCTATCCGGAAAGCAATCCCTAGTCCAGTAAGTCATACTACATTGCTTACACTTCAACATATTTTAAATGGGATTCATATTAATTCTAAACCAAACAACCAAAACCATTTTGGAGCAATTTTCAATGTTCGCCTTTCTATGTTATCTCTCCTTTCTTTCACAGGAGACAAAGGTCATGATCTCTCATATGGGTTCATTCATTGCGGACATTGTCACTGAAGTAACTGTGATGGGTCTTCTTTCATCTCTGGAAGAAATGTTAGATGTTGATCTAAGATCAGTGTTGCTTTCAAATTCCAAGAAGGAAACTGCAGATTTGCTGAATGCTTTCCGTACCAGATATCGTGAGATAAATCATTCAGCTTCAGTCCACGTGAAGGAGGGGACAGCTCATATGGACTCTCTAAGCAGAGATGTTAAGACTGCAGTTATTGATACACATCGCAGTTGCCTAGATGACTATGAGAGAGACCAAATTGTGATGAAATTCCACTCTACTATGGAAGATACAAATTCAGAAGCAGTGAGTGAGGTTCTGATAGGAGATACTGAGAGTCTGACATCGTTATCCTCAGATGTCCATGACGATGGTACATCTAGACCTATAAGTACCATTCCTATAGCTGGCTCTCCGGTTTCGAATATGCTTCAGCGCTTTGATGATGAGATGGAGGAATTTTCTGAACTGTCACAAGACATCAATCCCCGCATAAAAGGAAGGACACATTTTTTGTCCCATCATTTAATAAATCCTGACCTTGAAGGGGTCTCATCTTGTGAGCTCTGTGGTATGGTCATGCCAATCTACCTAGAGCAGGATGACTTGAAATCATCACAGGCATCATCAGAGCTATGCACAGATAGTAGGAACACCTCCTCCGACGTCATGGCAAGCCAAGTTATGGAGTTGGTTGTCCCACCCTCTGTGAAGAAGGCTCAAGAGTCCCCCAGTGTACACAATGACTGGTCTTCCCTGTTCAGCATCGATAGGCATAGCTCTCCATCACTACAGTCTGAGATGTCTGCTAGGTCACCATGTACTGAGCCTGCTCTGGACAATCAGAGCAAAACCATGAAAGCCCAGAAGGGGAGATTGCATTTCCTATTCCCCTTCAGTAAGGTCTCAAAGGACTTAAAGGTAAAACATTTGACTTATTTCTTATTTAGATTTTGTTACATTATTAATTTTTAAAGTAGTGCATATTTGAATTTCATTTCACACTGAATGTGTATATATCACTTTGCATAAATGACATAATTTGTTCTAAATTATATTCTGTTGCATTATTACTGGTTTGTATCTGTACTTTTAGTTATAAATGTACTTATGCTCTGATATTTTTCTACTAAATCATTGTTTTGTTTTTGTTAGAAACTCAAAAAGAAAAGCAAGGAGCACCCTAACAATGTAGCTGCTGCTGCAACTACAGGTAAGAACATATTGCTAGAAACACATATGACAATTTAGTTGTTAGACAGAATATCACAGTTATATCCATTTTTTAAAAATCAATAACTTTTTTGTCTTATGATAGGTAGTGAAGATGTTTCCCCCATCTCGTCACGTTTCACGAGGATGTTATCGTTCTTTACAAGGCAACGCTCAAATCATCAATAAAGCCTGAAACATCAATTTGCTGAAAATGTGCAAAAATGGCTGGTTTTTGATTACATTTACATTTACATTTACAGTATTTAGCAGATGCTCTTATCCAGAGCGTCTTACAAAAGTGCTTTGTCCTTTACTCATAGAATATCTTAGTACAGTACAGTAGGTTAGAGTCCCACATACCAATGAACTAGAATACTGTAGAATACAGGGATCAATGCTGATACCTAGAAGTACAAAATACATAAGGTCTATCTTAAACAATGATAAGTGCAATAAACAATAAGTGCTAGAGTTTTTTAAACAACATAAACAATACCCTACAATAAGTACAAATTTAGTCAGTCAATATGGGAGCAGTGTCAGTTGTCCTTTAACTAGTCTGCAAATAGATGAGTCTTCAGTCTGCATTTGAAGACTGCAAGGGACTCTGCTGACCGGACAGCAAGTGGGAGTTCATTTCACCATCTTGGAGCCAGGACAGAAAATAGTCTCGATGCTTGTCGTCAATGAGAACTGAAGCAAGGAATTTCAAGCCGAGCCGTACTTGAGGTTCAACGTGCTCGAGCAGCGGATCGCGCTTTGACCATTGACTTCATGTATGAAGGGGATGATCCATTTTTGGCTTTTGTAGGCAAGCATCAAAGTTTTAAATCTGATGCGTGCAGCTACTGGGAGCCAGTGAAGGGAGTGCAGCAGTGGAGTAACGTGTAAACTTCGGAAGATTGAAGACCAGTCGTGCTGCTGCATTCTGGACAAGTTGTAGAGGGCTGATGGCTCTTAGAGGAAGACCAGCAAATAGCGAGTTGCAGTAGTCTAGCCTTGAGATTACAAGAGACTGCACAAGCACCTCGGTAGCTTCCTGTGAGAGAACGGGCCGAATCCTTCGTATGTTACAAAGGAGAAATCTGCAAGACCATGTTAGATTAGAGAAGAATGTCAAAGGCTGCTGAAAGGACTAGAAGAATCAAAACAGATGACTGTTTGGCAGCTTTACCTGCATGAAGTTTTTTCGTCACATGCTATGAGGGCCGTGTCTGTAGAATGTGCCGGTTTGTAGCCAGACCGATTGATCACTTTATGCAAGTGCATGTACAACCAATGTTTCAGGAACTTCTTACTTATTAGGTTTCATACCTCAAATGTTAATCAAAATGAAGATTTTGAGGAAAATACGTTTAATATGTAACTTTTCTCCAAAATATACCCACCACTTTACTGGATATTATTGTTACTGACTTGTTCACAAACAGTAAATGTCATTCTTTGCAGTACAAATCTTTGTAAACTTTGCAGAGAATTAATCTCTTATTAGTATTCTTTAAGTCTTTGGTTTGGCCTTTTTTGGTGCAAATATTGTTCGAAACTGGATGTTTGACAAATCACATTACTTTTTGTTACACACAAAAGGGTCTCTATACGAAAAAAAAGTTGAAAGTCATATAAGGGTTCTTTTGAAGAAAGATGTACCCATCTACCAGTCCCCATCTATCAGCTACTTACTCGGCTGCTGCTAAAAATAGGGATTTCAAATATTTTTTGAACTATTGACTTATTTTCCCAATAACCAAAATGTCTGTGCAGCATTCTAGAAATGTCACAATTGTCACAATGTCACAATGATTATTCTTTATGTCTTTGGTTTGGCCTTTTTTGGGGCAAATATTGTTTGAAACTGGATGTTTGACAAATCACGTTATTTTTTGTTACACACAAAAGGGTCTCTATACGAAAAAAAAGTTGAAAGTCATATAAGGGTTCTTTTGAAGAAAGATGTACCCGTCTACCAGTACCCATCTATCAGCTACTTACTCGGCTGCTGCTAAAAATAGGGATTTCAAATATTTTTTGAACTATTGACTTATTTTCCCAATAACCAAAATGTCAGTGCAGCATTCTAGAAATGTCACAATGCATATGACATCACAACAGCGTTGACGTCACTACAAGTATATAAAGGTGAGCGCAAGCATTTATATGTCATTTCACTTGACAGATTTCAGCAGTTATAAAGTTGGAAGACAATAGAGTGAATTAAACCTAATCGTAGGTGAACTTTCCAGAACAAGGTACGGTTGAATAAGTCAATTTTGTAATTACAGAAGGCTATTTTCCATCTAATTGTATGTGTATGTACCTGTGTTTCTGTCTAAATGTCCACTTAGCTACTATAGCTAGAGCTTTTCTAATTTTATGATGAACGGTCTGTCTGCTGTAGTTTTATATAGTTATGGAATGCATTGACGTTCCACCTGTTTTCTCACACAAGGCTTTATGTCAAGCATAAGCGACTGCTTTTTATGCTATTTAGATTTTGCTGTTTTAAAGGTACAAGACAAGTAATATAAGTGATTAAACCAAATTTCATCACCATACCCGCCCTTTCATGTTAGATTGCTGTCTGTCCACCAAACTGTAAAAATGATTTATGCTTTTGACTTCACATCGCCTTTTCAGAACAAAGTATTTCAGGAGAGTCCTAAGAAAACTTGGACCAGGACAAATGGAGAAACAGAAGCGTCTTTTAGGCAGGAAGATGTAAGGCCTTTGCACTACAATGTTAAAAAATCTTAGAATAACAATATTAATTTTAAATGATTCTTATTTATACAACATATTCCTTATAGAACCCAAAAGCTCAAGGTGCTTTACACTGCAATGAATGAACAGTATTTAGTAATAAAACATTGATCAAATAAAACAGTTAAAAGTCACAAAATATAAATGTAGAAAATGAAATTAATTGAAACAGAATTTAAATTAAACCGGCTAAACAAGCTGAACAATTAGATCAAGCTAAACAAGCCACTCTTTAATCTGTATTAAACACCAATAGAGCTTGCACTCTAAATACTTTCTGGACTATTCCAAAGTATCGGAACGATGAAACATGAAACAGATGAAACATGTTTCATCAACCTTGTTATTTTAAAAGATTAGGAAGTAATGTTAAAGGAATCAGTCTTATTTTCCTTATAATGTGCTAAAGTAGAATAAAATAATTTTGATTGTATTGTGCAATTAACAAAATACAACATGGACCTGAGCTCTATCAGTGATTCATCCATTAAATAGAGAATAAGAATAACAATCTATAAACTTAGACACAAGCTCTCTCAAAATAATTTGACCATGGATTTTAGTTCAGGCTGTTGATGTTTGAAGAATGACAAACGAACAACATTTCCTTATATATTTTTGTTGTTTCCATAGTAAAATTCCTTCACCTCCAAAAGTGACACGGGCTTCTTCAGTATTTAAAAAGGTGAGTTTAAAATGGCCAAATTTGTTATTCATCAGAAAATGGAATTGTTGCTAATAAGTGAGATGTCAGCACAGTTGTTATGTTATCCTGATATTTAATTTCTTTTTATTCAACCTCTTCTATGGTTCTCAAAACAAGAGCAAGTCAAAAAGCACAAGACAAAACGAGAATAAACCTGTGAGGAATGACAGCAAAATGCTCCTTGATAGAGCCAAAAAAATCATCCCAGACTTGGAGAAGCTCGATATTGCACCAATCTTGACCCATTTTGTGATGGATCTGACTCATGAGTATGCCATTTTTAAACCTTTTCTTCTTCTTCTTCTTCTTCTTCTTCTTCTTCTTCTGCTTTTTCAATTTATCATTTTTATTTTTGGTATAATTTTGAATGTATGAGATTTTTAGCATAAATATTAATTATAGTTCTAAAGAATGCTTTTATTCACATTCTTTTAGGCAGTGGACATCTATCCGGAAAGCAATCCCTAGTCCAGTAAGTCATACTACATTGCTTACACATCAACATATTTTAAATGGGATTCATATTAATTCTAAACCAAACAACCAAAACCATTTTGGAGCAATTTTCAATGTTCGCCTTTCTATGTTATCTCTCCTTTCTTTCACAGGAGACAAAGGTCATGATCTCTCATATGGGTTCATTCATTGCGGACATTGTCACTGAAGTAACTGTGATGGGTCTTCTTTCATCTCTGGAAGAAATGTTAGATGTTGATCTAAGATCAGTGTTGCTTTCAAATTCCAAGAAGGAAACTGCAGATTTGCTGAATGCTTTCCGTACCAGATATCGTGAGATAAATCATTCAGCTTCAGTCCACGTGAAGGAGGGGACAGCTCATATGGACTCTCTAAGCAGAGATGTTAAGACTGCAGTTATTGATACACATCGCAGTTGCCTAGATGACTATGAGAGAGACCAAATTGTGATGAAATTCCACTCTACTATGGAAGATACAAATTCAGAAGCAGTGAGTGAGGTTCTGATAGGAGATACTGAGAGTCTGACATCGTTATCCTCAGATGTCCATGACGATGGTACATCTAGACCTATAAGTACCATTCCTATAGCTGGCTCTCCGGTTTCGAATATGCTTCAGCGCTTTGATGATGAGATGGAGGAATTTTCTGAACTGTCACAAGACATCAATCCCCGCATAAAAGGAAGGACACATTTTTTGTCCCATCATTTAATAAATCCTGACCTTGAAGGGGTCTCATCTTGTGAGCTCTGTGGTATGGTCATGCCAATCTACCTAGAGCAGGATGACTTGAAATCATCACAGGCATCATCAGAGCTATGCACAGATAGTAGGAACACCTCCTCCGACGTCATGGCAAGCCAAGTTATGGAGTTGGTTGTCCCACCCTCTGTGAAGAAGGCTCAAGAGTCCCCCAGTGTACACAATGACTGGTCTTCCCTGTTCAGCATCGATATACATAGCTCTCCATCACTACAGTCTGAGATGTCTGCTAGGTCACCATGTACTGAGCCTGCTCTGGACAATCAGAGCAAAACCATGAAAGCCCAGAAGGGGAGATTGCATTTCCTATTCCCCTTCAGTAAGGTCTCAAAGGACTTAAAGGTAAAACATTTGACTTATTTCTTATTTAGATTTTGTTACATTATTAATTTTTAAAGTAGTGCATATTTGAATTTC
This sequence comes from Electrophorus electricus, assembly GCF_041902795.1. Classification (NCBI taxonomy): domain Eukaryota; kingdom Metazoa; phylum Chordata; class Actinopteri; order Gymnotiformes; family Gymnotidae; genus Electrophorus; species Electrophorus electricus. The sequence continues at coordinate 16,325,192 of NC_137505.1, read as the reverse complement.
ATTTCACACTGAATGTGTATATATCACTTTGCATAAATGACATAATTTGTTCTAAATTATATTCTGTTGCATTATTACTGGTTTGTATCTGTACTTTTAGTTATAAATGTACTTATGCTCTGATATTTTTCTACTAAATCATTGTTTTGTTTTTGTTAGAAACTCAAAAAGAAAAGCAAGGAGCACCCTAACACTGTAGCTGCTGCTGCAACTACAGGTAAGAACATATTGCTAGAAACACATATGACAATTTAGTTGTTAGACAGAATATCACAGTTATATCCATTTTTTAAAAATCAATAACTTTTTTGTCTTATGATAGGTAGTGAAGATGTTTCCCCCATCTCGTCACGTTTCACGAGGATGTTATCGTTCTTTACAAGGCAACGCTCAAATAATCAATAAAGCCTGAAACATCAATTTGCTGAAAATGTGCAAAAATGGCTGGTTTTTGATTACATTTACATTTACATTTACAGTATTTAGCAGATGCTCTTATCCAGAGCGTCTTACAAAAGTGCTTTGTCCTTTACTCATAGAATATCTTAGTACAGTACAGTAGGTTAGAGTCCCACATACCAATGAACTAGAATACTGTAGAATACAGGGATCAATGCTGATACCTAGAAGTACAAAATACATAAGGTCTATCTTAAACAATGATAAGTGCAATAAACAATAAGTGCTAGAGTTTTTTAAACAACATAAACAATACCCTACAATAAGTACAAATTTAGTCAGTCAATATGGGAGCAGTGTCAGTTGTCCTTTAACTAGTCTGCAAATAGATGAGTCTTCAGTCTGCATTTGAAGACTGCAAGGGACTCTGCTGACCGGACAGCAAGTGGGAGTTCATTTCACCATCTTGGAGCCAGGACAGAAAATAGTCTCGATGCTTGTCGTCAATGAGAACTGAAGCAAGGAATTTCAAGCCGAGCCGTACTTGAGGTTCAACGTGCTCGAGCAGCGGATCGCGCTTTGACCATTGACTTCATGTATGAAGGGGATGATCCATTTTTGGCTTTTGTAGGCAAGCATCAAAGTTTTAAATCTGATGCGTGCAGCTACTGGGAGCCAGTGAAGGGAGTGCAGCAGTGGAGTAACGTGTAAACTTCGGAAGATTGAAGACCAGTCGTGCTGCTGCATTCTGGACAAGTTGTAGAGGGCTGATGGCTCTTAGAGGAAGACCAGCAAATAGCGAGTTGCAGTAGTCTAGCCTTGAGATTACAAGAGACTGCACAAGCACCTCGGTAGCTTCCTGTGAGAGAACGGGCCGAATCCTTCGTATGTTACAAAGGAGAAATCTGCAAGACCATGTTAGATTAGAGAAGAATGTCAAAGGCTGCTGAAAGGACTAGAAGAATCAAAACAGATGACTGTTTGGCAGCTTTACCAGCATGAAGTTTTTTCGTCACATGCTATGAGGGCCGTGTCTGTAGAATGTGCCGGTTTGTAGCCAGACCGATTGATCACTTTATGCAAGTGCATGTACAACCAATGTTTCAGGAACTTCTTACTTATTAGGTTTCATACCTCAAATGTTAATCAAAATGAAGATTTTGAGGAAAATACGTTTAATATGTAACTTTTCTCCAAAATATACCCACCACTTTACTGGATATTATTGTTACTGACTTGTTCACAAACAGTAAATGTCATTCTTTGCAGTACAAATCTTTGTAAACTTTGCAGAGAATTAATTTATTATGATTATTCTTTATGTCTTTGGTTTGGCCTTTTTTGGGGCAAATATTGTTCGAAACTGGATGTTTGACAAATCACATTACTTTTTGTTTCTATATGAAAAAAAAGTTGAAAGTCATATAAGAGTTCTTTTGAAGAAAGATGTACCCATCTACCAGTCCCCATCTATCAGCTACTTACTCGGCTGCTGCTACAAATAGGGATTTCAAATATTTTTTGAACTATTGACTTATTTTCCCAATAACCAAAATGTCAGTGCAGCATTCTAGAAATGTCACAATGCATATGACATCACAACATCTTTGACGTCACTACAAGTATATAAAGGTGAGCGCAAGCATTTATATGTCATTTCACTTGACAGATTTCAGCAGTTATAAAGTTGGAAGACAATAGAGTGAATTAAACCTAATCGTAGGTCAACTTTCCAGAACAAGGTATGGTTGAATAGGTCAATTTTGTAATTACAGAAGGCTATTTTCCATCTAATTGTATGTGTATGTATCTGTCTGTCTGTCTAAATGTCCGCTTAGCTACTATAGCTAGAGCTTTTCTAATTTTATGATGAACGGTCTGTCTGCTGTAGTTTTATATAGTTATGGAATGCATTGACGTTCCACCTGTTTTCTCACACAAGGCTTTATGTCAAGCATAAGCGACTGCTTTTTATGCTATTTAGATTTTGCTGTTTTAAAGGTACAAGACAAGTAATATAAGTGATTAAACCAAATTTCATCACCATACCCGCCCTTTCATGTTAGATTGCTGTCTGTCCACCAAACTGTAAAAATGATTTATGCTTTTGACTTCATATCGCCTTTTCAGAACAAAGTATTCCAGGAGAGTCTTAAGAAAACTTGGACCAGGACAAATGGAGAAACAGAAGCGTCTTTTAGGCAGGAAGATGTAAGGCCTTTGCACTACAATGTTAAAAAATCTTAGAATAACAATATTAATTTTAAATGATTCTTATTTATACAGCATATTCCTTATAGAACCCAAAAGCTCAAGGTGCTTTACACTGCAATGAACGAACAGTATTCAGTAATAAAACATTGATCAAATAAAACAGTTAAAAGTCACAAAATATAAATGTAGAAAATGAAATTAATTGAAACAGAATTTAAATTAAACCGGCTAAACAACCTGAACAATTAGATCAAGCTAAACAAGCCACTCTTTAATCTGTATTAAACACCAATAGAGCTTGCACTCTAAATACTTTCTGGACTATTCCAAAGTATCGGAACGATGAAACATGAAACAGATGAATTATGTTTCATCAACCTTGTTATTTTAAAAGATTAGGAAGTAATGTTAAAGGAATCAGTCTTATTTTCCTTATAATGTGCTAAAGTAGAATAAAATAATTTTGATTGTATTGTGCAATTAACAAAATACAACATGGACCTGAGCTCTATCAGTGATTCATCCATTAAATAGAGATTAAGAAAAACAATCTATAAACTTAGACACAAGCTCTCTCAAAATGATTTGACCATGGATTTTAGTTCAGGCTGTTGATGTTTGAAGAATGACAAACGAACAACATTTCCTTATATATTTTTGTTGTTTCCATAGTAAAATTCCTTCACCTCCAAAAGTGACACGGGCTTCTTCAGTATTTAAAAAGGTGAGTTTAAAATGGCCAAATTTGTTATTCATCAGAAAATGGAATTGTTGCTAATAAGTGAGATGTCAGCACAGTTGTTATGTTATCCTGATATTTAATTTCTTTTTATTCAACCTCTTCTATGGTTCTCAAAACAAGAGCAAGTCAAAAAGCACAAGACAAAACGAGAATAAACCTGTGAGGAATGACAGCAAAATGCTCCTTGATAGAGCCAAAAAAATCATCCCAGACTTGGAGAAGCTCGATATTGCACCAATCTTGACCCATTTTGTGATGGATCTGACTCATGAGTATGCCATTTTTAAACCTTTTCTTCTTCTTCTTCTTCTTCTTCTTCTTCTTCTTCTTCTTCTTCTTCTTCTTCTTCTTCTTCTGCTTTTTCAATTTATCATTTTTATTTTTGGTATAATTTTGAATGTATGAGATTTTTAGCATAAATATTAATTATAGTTCTAAAGAATGCTTTTATTCACATTCTTTAAGGCAGTGGACATCTATCCGGAAAGCAATCCCTAGTCCAGTAAGTCATACTACATTGCTTACACTTCAACATATTTTAAATGGGATTCATATTAATTCTAAACCAAACAACCAAAACCATTTTGGAGCAATTTTCAATGTTCGCCTTTCTATGTTATCTCTCCTTTCTTTCACAGGAGACAAAGGTCATGATCTCTCATATGGGTTCATTCATTGCGGACATTGTCACTGAAGTAACTGTGATGGGTCTTCTTTCATCTCTGGAAGAAATGTTAGATGTTGATCTAAGATCAGTGTTGCTTTCAAATTCCAAGAAGGAAACTGCAGATTTGCTGAATGCTTTCCGTACCAGATATCGTGAGATAAATCATTCAGCTTCAGTCCACGTGAAGGAGGGGACAGCTCATATGGACTCTCTAAGCAGAGATGTTAAGACTGCAGTTATTGATACACATCGCAGTTGCCTAGATGACTATGAGAGAGACCAAATTGTGATGAAATTCCACTCTACTATGGAAGATACAAATTCAGAAGCAGTGAGTGAGGTTCTGATAGGAGATACTGAGAGTCTGACATCGTTATCCTCAGATGTCCATGACGATGGTACATCTAGACCTATAAGTACCATTCCTATAGCTGGCTCTCCGGTTTCGAATATGCTTCAGCGCTTTGATGATGAGATGGAGGAATTTTCTGAACTGTCACAAGACATCAATCCCCGCATAAAAGGAAGGACACATTTTTTGTCCCATCATTTAATAAATCCTGACCTTGAAGGGGTCTCATCTTGTGAGCTCTGTGGTATGGTCATGCCAATCTACCTAGAGCAGGATGACTTGAAATCATCACAGGCATCATCAGAGCTATGCACAGATAGTAGGAACACCTCCTCCGACGTCATGGCAAGCCAAGTTATGGAGTTGGTTGTCCCACCCTCTGTGAAGAAGGCTCAAGAGTCCCCCAGTGTACACAATGACTGGTCTTCCCTGTTCAGCATCGATATACATAGCTCTCCATCACTACAGTCTGAGATGTCTGCTAGGTCACCATGTACTGAGCCTGCTCTGGACAATCAGAGCAAAACCATGAAAGCCCAGAAGGGGAGATTGCATTTCCTATTCCCCTTCAGTAAGGTCTCAAAGGACTTAAAGGTAAAACATTTGACTTATTTCTTATTTAGATTTTGTTACATTATTAATTTTTAAAGTAGTGCATATTTGAATTTCATTTCACACTGAATGTGTATATATCACTTTGCATAAATGACATAATTTGTTCTAAATTATATTCTGTTGCATTATTACTGGTTTGTATCTGTACTTTTAGTTATAAATGTACTTATGCTCTGATATTTTTCTACTAAATCATTGTTTTGTTTTTGTTAGAAACTCAAAAAGAAAAGCAAGGAGCACCCTAACACTGTAGCTGCTGCTGCAACTACAGGTAAGAACATATTGCTAGAAACACATATGACAATTTAGTTGTTAGACAGAATATCACAGTTATATCCATTTTTTAAAAATCAATAACTTTTTTGTCTTATGATAGGTAGTGAAGATGTTTCCCCCATCTCGTCACGTTTCACGAGGATGTTATCGTTCTTTACAAGGCAACGCTCAAATCATCAATAAAGCCTGAAACATCAATTTGCTGAAAATGTGCAAAAATGGCTGGTTTTTGATTACATTTACATTTACATTTACAGTATTTAACAGATGCTCATATCCAGAGCGTCTTACAAAAGTGCTTTGTCCTTTACTCATAGAATATCTTAGTACAGTACAGTAGGTTAGAGTCCCACATACCAATGAACTAGAATACTGTAGAATACAGGGATCAATGCTGATACCTAGAAGTACAAAATACATAAGGTCTATCTTAAACAATGATAAGTGCAATAAACAATAAGTGCTAGAGTTTTTTAAACAACATAAACAATACCCTACAATAAGTACAAATTTAGTCAGTCAATATGGGAGCAGTGTCAGTTGTCCTTTAACTAGTCTGCAAATAGATGAGTCTTCAGTCTGCATTTGAAGACTGCAAGGGACTCTGCTGACCGGACAGCAAGTGGGAGTTCATTTCACCATCTTGGAGCCAGGACAGAAAATAGTCTCGATGCTTGTCGTCAATGAGAACTGAAGCAAGGAATTTCAAGCCGAGCCGTACTTGAGGTTCAACGTGCTCGAGCAGCGGATCGCGCTTTGACCATTGACTTCATGTATGAAGGGGATGATCCATTTTTGGCTTTTGTAGGCAAGCATCAAAGTTTTAAATCTGATGCGTGCAGCTACTGGGAGCCAGTGAAGGGAGTGCAGCAGTGGAGTAACGTGTAAACTTCGGAAGATTGAAGACCAGTCGTGCTGCTGCATTCTGGACAAGTTGTAGAGGGCTGATGGCTCTTAGAGGAAGACCAGCAAATAGCGAGTTGCAGTAGTCTAGCCTTGAGATTACAAGAGACTGCACAAGCACCTCGGTAGCTTCCTGTGAGAGAACGGGCCGAATCCTTCGTATGTTACAAAGGAGAAATCTGCAAGACCATGTTAGATTAGAGAAGAATGTCAAAGGCTGCTGAAAGGACTAGAAGAATCAAAACAGATGACTGTTTGGCAGCTTTACCAGCATGAAGTTTTTTCGTCACATGCTATGAGGGCCGTGTCTGTAGAATGTGCCGGTTTGTAGCCAGACCGATTGATCACTTTATGCAAGTGCATGTACAACCAATGTTTCAGGAACTTCTTACTTATTAGGTTTCATACCTCAAATGTTAATCAAAATGAAGATTTTGAGGAAAATACGTTTAATATGTAACTTTTCTCCAAAATATACCCACCACTTTACTGGATATTATTGTTACTGACTTGTTCACAAACAGTAAATGTCATTCTTTGCAGTACAAATCTTTGTAAACTTTGCAGAGAATTAATCTCTTATTAGTATTCTTTAAGTCTTTGGTTTGGCCTTTTTTGGTGCAAATATTGTTCGAAACTGGATGTTTGACAAATCACATTACTTTTTGTTACACACAAAAGGGTCTCTATACGAAAAAAAAGTTGAAAGTCATATAAGGGTTCTTTTGAAGAAAGATGTACCCATCTACCAGTCCCCATCTATCAGCTACTTACTCGGCTGCTGCTAAAAATAGGGATTTCAAATATTTTTTGAACTATTGACTTATTTTCCCAATAACCAAAATGTCAGTGCAGCATTCTAGAAATGTCACAATTGTCACAATGTCACAATGATTATTCTTTATGTCTTTGGTTTGGCCTTTTTTGGGGCAAATATTGTTTGAAACTGGATGTTTGACAAATCACGTTATTTTTTGTTACACACAAAAGGGTCTCTATACGAAAAAAAAGTTGAAAGTCATATAAGGGTTCTTTTGAAGAAAGATGTACCCGTCTACCAGTACCCATCTATCAGCTACTTACTCGGCTGCTGCTAAAAATAGGGATTTCAAATATTTTTTGAACTATTGACTTATTTTCCCAATAACCAAAATGTCAGTGCAGCATTCTAGAAATGTCACAATGCATATGACATCACAACAGCGTTGACGTCACTACAAGTATATAAAGGTGAGCGCAAGCATTTATATGTCATTTCACTTGACAGATTTCAGCAGTTATAAAGTTGGAAGACAATAGAGTGAATTAAACCTAATCGTAGGTCAATTTTCCAGAACAAGGTACGGTTGAATAAGTCAATTTTGTAATTACAGAAGGCTATTTTCCATCTAATTGTATGTGTATGTACCTGTCTTTCTGTCTAAATGTCCACTTAGCTACTATAGCTAGAGCTTTTCTAATTTTATGATGAACGGTCTGTCTGCTGTAGTTTTATATAGTTATGGAATGCATTGACGTTCCACCTGTTTTCTCACACAAGGCTTTATGTCAAGCATAAGCGACTGCTTTTTATGCTATTTAGATTTTGCTGTTTTAAAGGTACAAGACAAGTAATATAAGTGATTAAACCAAATTTCATCACCATACCCGCCCTTTCATGTTAGATTGCTGTCTGTCCACCAAACTGTAAAAATGATTTATGCTTTTGACTTCACATCGCCTTTTCAGAACAAAGTATTCCAGGAGAGTCCTAAGAAAACTTGGACCAGGACAAATGGAGAAACAGAAGCGTCTTTTAGGCAGGAAGATGTAAGGCCTTTGCACTACAATGTTAAAAAATCTTAGAATAACAATATTAATTTTAAATGATTCTTATTTATACAGCATATTCCTTATAGAACCCAAAAGCTCAAGGTGCTTTACACTGCAATGAATGAACAGTATTTAGTAATAAAACATTGATCAAATAAAACAGTTAAAAGTCACAAAATATAAATGTAGAAAATGAAATTAATTGAAACAGAATTTAAATTAAACCGGCTAAACAAGCTGAACAATTAGATCAAGCTAAACAAGCCACTCTTTAATCTGTATTAAACACCAATAGAGCTTGCACTCTAAATACTTTCTGGACTATTCCAAAGTATCGGAACGATGAAACATGAAACAGATGAAACATGTTTCATCAACCTTGTTATTTTAAAAGATTAGGAAGTAATGTTAAAGGAATCAGTCTTATTTTCCTTATAATGTGCTAAAGTAGAATAAAATAATTTTGATTGTATTGTGCAATTAACAAAATACAACATGGACCTGAGCTCTATCAGTGATTCATCCATTAAATAGAGAATAAGAATAACAATCTATAAACTTAGACACAAGCTCTCTCAAAATAATTTGACCATGGATTTTAGTTCAGGCTGTTGATGTTTGAAGAATGACAAACGAACAACATTTCCTTATATATTTTTGTTGTTTCCATAGTAAAATTCCTTCACCTCCAAAAGTGACACGGGCTTCTTCAGTATTTAAAAAGGTGAGTTTAAAATGGCCAAATTTGTTATTCATCAGAAAATGGAATTGTTGCTAATAAGTGAGATGTCAGCACAGTTGTTATGTTATCCTGATATTTAATTTCTTTTTATTCAACCTCTTCTATGGTTCTCAAAACAAGAGCAAGTCAAAAAGCACAAGACAAAACGAGAATAAACCTGTGAGGAATGACAGCAAAATGCTCCTTGATAGAGCCAAAAAAATCATCCCAGACTTGGAGAAGCTCGATATTGCACCAATCTTGACCCATTTTGTGATGGATCTGACTCATGAGTATGCCATTTTTAAACCTTTTCTTCTTCTTCTTCTTCTTCTTCTTCTTCTTCTTCTTCTTCTTCTGCTTTTTCAATTTATCATTTTTATTTTTGGTATAATTTTGAATGTATGAGATTTTTAGCATAAATATTAATTATAGTTCTAAAGAATGCTTTTATTCACATTCTTTAAGGCAGTGGACATCTATCCGGAAAGCAATCCCTAGTCCAGTAAGTCATACTACATTGCTTACACTTCAACATATTTTAAATGGGATTCATATTAATTCTAAACCAAACAACCAAAACCATTTTGGAGCAATTTTCAATGTTCGCCTTTCTATGTTATCTCTCCTTTCTTTCACAGGAGACAAAGGTCATGATCTCTCATATGGGTTCATTCATTGCGGACATTGTCACTGAAGTAACTGTGATGGGTCTTCTTTCATCTCTGGAAGAAATGTTAGATGTTGATCTAAGATCAGTGTTGCTTTCAAATTCCAAGAAGGAAACTGCAGATTTGCTGAATGCTTTCCGTACCAGATATCGTGAGATAAATCATTCAGCTTCAGTCCACGTGAAGGAGGGAACAGCTCATATGGACTCTCTGAGCAGAGATGTTAGGACTGCGGTTATTGATACGCATCGCAGTTGCCTGGATGACCATGAGAGAGACCAAATTGTGATGAAATTCCACTCTACTATGGAAGATACAAATTCAGAAGCAGTGAGTGAGGTTCTGATAGGAGATACTGAGAGTCTGACATCGTTATCCTCAGATGTCCATGACGATGGTACATCTAGACCTATAAGTACCATTCCTATAGCTGGCTCTCCGGTTTCGGATATGCTTCAGCGCTTTGATGATGAGATGGAGGAATTTGCTGAACTGTCGCAAGACATCAATCCCCGCATAAAAGGAAGGACACATTTTTTGTCCCATCATTTAATAAATCCTGACCTTGAAGGGGTCTCATCTTGTGAGCTCTGTGGTATGGTCATGCCAATCTACCTAGAGCAGGATGACTTGAAATCATCACAGGCATCATCAGAGCTATGCACAGATAGTAGGAACACCTCCTCCGACGTCATGGCAAGCCAAGTTATGGAGTTGGTTGTCCCACCATCTGTGAAGAAGGCTCAAGAGTCCCCCAGTGTACACAATGACTGGTCTTCCCTGTTCAGCATCGATATACATAGCTCTCCATCACTACAGTCTGAGATGTCTGCTAGGTCACCATGTACTGAGCCTGCTCTGGACAATCAGAGCAAAACCATGAAAGCCCAGAAGGGGAGATTGCATTTCCTATTCCCCTTCAGTAAGGTCTCAAAGAACTTAAAGGTAAAACATTTGACTTATTTCTTATTTAGATTTTGTTACATTATTAATTTTTAAAGTAGTGCATATTTGAATTTCATTTCACACTGAATGTGTATATATCACTTTGCATAAATGACATAATTTGTTCTAAATTATATTCTGTTGCATTATTACTGGTTTGTATCTGTACTTTTAGTTATAAATGTACTTATGCTCTGATATTTCTCTACTAAATCATTGTTTTGTTTTTGTTAGAAACTCAAAAAGAAAAGCAAGGAGCACCCTAACACTGTAGCTGCTGCTGCAACTACAGGTAAGAACATATTGCTAGAAACACATATGACAATTTAGTTGTTAGACAGAATATCACAGTTATATCCATTTTTTAAAAATCAATAACTTTTTTGTCTTATGATAGGTAGTGAAGATGTTTCCCCCATCTCGTCACGTTTCACGAGGATGTTATCGTTCTTTAGAAGGCAACGCTCAAATCATCAATAAAGCCTGAAACATCAATTTGCTGAAAATGTGCAAAAATGGCTGGTTTTTGATTACATTTACATTTACATTTACAGTATTTAGCAGATGCTCTTATCCAGAGCGTCTTACAAAAGTGCTTTGTCCTTTACTCATAGAATATCTTAGTACAGTACAGTAGGTTAGAGTCCCACATACCAATGAACTAGAATACTGTAGAATACAGGGATCAATGCTGATACCTAGAAGTACAAAATACATAAGGTCTATCTTAAACAATGATAAGTGCAATAAACAATAAGTGCTAGAGTTTTTTAAACAACATAAACAATACCCTACAATAAGTACAAATTTAGTCAGTCAATATGGGAGCAGTTTCAGTTGTCCTTTAACTAGGCTGCAAATAGATGAGTCTTCAGTCTGCATTTGAAGACTGCAAGGGACTCTGCTGACCGGACAGCAAGTGGGAGTTCATTTCACCATCTTGGAGCCAGGACAGAAAATAGTCTCGATGCTTGTCGTCAATGAGAACTGAAGCAAGGAATTTCAAGCCGAGCCGTACTTGAGTTTCAAAGTGCTCGAGCAGCGGATCGCGCTTTGACCATTGACTTCATGTATGAAGGGGATGATCCATTTTTGGCTTTTGTAGGCAAGCATCAAAGTTTTAAATCTGATGCGTGCAGCTACTGGGAGCCAGTGAAGGGAGTGCAGCAGTGGAGTAACGTGTAAACTTCGGAAGATTGAAGACCAGTCGTGCTGCTGCATTCTGGACAAGTTGTAGAGGGCTGATGGCTCTTAGAGGAAGACCAGCAAATAGCGAGTTGCAGTAGTCTAGCTTTGAGATCACAAAAGACTACACAAGCACCTGGGTAGCGTCCTGTGAGAGATAGGGCAGAATGTTTCATATGTTACAAAGGAGAAATCTGCAAGACCGTGTTAGATTAGAGAAGAATGTCAAAGGCTGCTGAAAGGACTAGAAGAATCAAAACAGATGACTGTTTGGCAGCTTTACCAGCATGAAGTTTTTCCGTCACTGCTATGAGGGCCGTTTCTGTAGAATGTGCCGGTTTGTAGCCAGACCGATTGATCACTTTATGCAAGTGCATGTACAACCAATGTTTCAGGAACTTCTTACTTATTAGGTTTCATACCTCAAATGTTAATCAAAATGAAGATTTTGAGGAAAATAAGTTTAATATGTAACTTTTCTCCAAAATATACCCACCACTTTACTGGATATTATTGATCCTGATTTGTTCACAAACAGTAAATGTCATGCTTTACAGTACAAATCTTTGTAAATTTTGCAGATAATTAATCTCTTATTAGTATTCTTTAAGTCTTTGGTTTGGTCTTATTTGGGGCATATTTTGTTTGAAATTGGATGTTTGACAAATCACATTATTTTTTTGTTACACATAAAAGGGTCTCTTTACATGAAGAAAAAAAATTGAAAGTCATAAAAAGGTACTTTTGAATAGAATGCAGAACTGGGTGAGGATGCTGGTGTCAAAGGTGTGTTTCTCTATATATCCAGACTCCTATGCAGGGCACACAATAAAATACGTGAAAGGTTGCCAGAGCATACATTGGGACATGCACCCACATGGGCAGCATATCTGCTGCGTGTGCCTGGGTGTGCCCATGCATGCACGATTGGGAATCATTCACGCTGTTACACTGGTTGGGGCAGGACGACGTGGAGTCGCTCTTGTCACTGGAGTTCTTCTTGCCGCTCTCCGAGCACAAGTCGCCCTGCAGTGCATCGAACAGCACGGGGTTCAGATGGACATACTCCCCCGATACCACCTCGATTACTGCAGGGAAACAGAAGAAGGGCACGTGGGGATCATATGTACTATGAGCTAGGACAATTTCTGCTGTTTTACAACAGTTTTGCATAGTTACAGATAAACTGT
>NC_137505.1:16267500-16307500 GCF_041902795.1 Electrophorus electricus | reverse complement strand
TATATATATATATATATATATATATATATATATATATATATATATATATATGTAAAGGATAACATGTATTATTGGCTTCCGATACTAGAGAACTCCACTGACTAAACTCACATATTACACACATCAGCTTTTCCAAATTATATACGGATTTGATATTATCGGTTTACGGTTCTGACTCTATTTTCAAGGGTTTTACAGAACAGCGTGATCAACTTCATCCTCAGCACTCTTTTTTTTTTCTCGGTTGAAGGACCAGTGCTGGTGTCCATGCAGATTCCCATTTGGCTCAAGTACCAGGGTTCAGGTTTGTGTGCAGCTTCCAGTAGTACTCGACATCGTCGTGTACCTGCTCCCCGCACGCTATCGTTTTCATTGTTCAGGTTTTCATGCAGCTTCCAGTAGTCCATGACGTCGTCATGTACCTGCTCCATGCACATACTATCATTTTTTTCATTCAGGTTTACGTGCAGCTTCCAATAGTCCACAACGTCGTCTTGTACCTGCTCCCCGCACACGCTATTGTTTTTTACTATGAACTCTTTGAGAGTGGATTTGATATTCTGTTCTTCCTGCAGGTTGTTTACCACTACCTCAGCGATTGCCTGAATCTTGCTAGAGGATGGAGGTATCTGAATGCCGCACAGCTTCAAAGCTCTGGCTAGAGTATGTATGAACCACGGCTTGAACAGTTTATTGTATCAGCTTAGGTGCGTTGAGGCTGAAATAGGATTTATTTGGATCGTACAGGCATGTGTGCTGACGCTGACTAGGATGGTCAATAGCACACTTTGGGCCCTTAACACTTTTCAGTGCATTCCACATCTGAGAGTGGTGTTGGGGAGGGGTGGATTGTAATTTACAGCTTTTCTTTTTTCCAACTACACTTCTTCCTTAAAGCCGTGTTTTACGGTACTTCACTACTTTAGTTCACAGTCGTAATTGTACTGAGTAGTGTCCTCGTTGCCTGTAGATTGGCAATTAGTGGAAGAGGCTGGGTGGACTACATTATGCTAGTAAAAATAATTTCAAAGGACTCGAAAATCATAACCAGCTTTTTGGTTTTCCTTAGTCACTTAATGGTTTCTACTGCACATGTATGAATAATATCAGATTACTCTCCATGGTCAAGGCTGTCACCTAAACGAGAAACCACAGCCAGGAGTCTGTGGGTGCCGGTGGGTGCACATTCCTGCAACCAACAACTACATCTGTTTTTTTTCATACGATTAACTGAAAATGCATCATGGATCGTTGAAACCCCATCTCTGTATTAACAGGCCTCTTTCATTCTCTCTCATTCTGTCTCTGTGTCTCTCTCAGCCTGTATCTCTCTTCTTTTTGGTCTCTCTCTCTCCTCACCGGTGGGCTTACGTGCTGTCCTCTAGCTCCCTGTCCTTCTCCTCTCTCATTTACTACTGATGGGTTAAAAGAACTTAGTCATTATGGCAGATACTTATACACAGCTGTATTATCACTCCACTGAAAGAAAATGGCACAACTCTACCTGGCTGGGGACTGGAGTTTTCCCCCAGTTTATCGTTTTGCTTTTCTTTTCATTCAGTCAGCATTTTGTAGCTAAATGGGAATGGGTGGACAGAGAAGTATGTGGGCACGGGTTGATGGTACGAGCTCACCTTGACTGCTGCCTGAGAGAAGCCACCCCAGGAAGGGCAGAGAGGTCCAGCTCGGACGGGACGTCCATCACGTCTGAGAGCTTTTGGCCCAGCATGTCAAACCGCTTAATGTGGAGGATGAGAATACTGTTCCAAGAGGAAAAGTGACTTAAGGACTGGAAGTGTGTGTGAGTGGAGGAGGGTGTGTGTGTTGGACTGGTTTAAAACTCATTCTTTAAGGTCATCTACGTCAGACGAGACTCACCGTGGCAGTGTGAAAAACTCCACCTCTTCAGTTGCCTTGCTGAAAAAAGAAAGAGACCCTTTCATTGAGAGTGATAAAATCAAAATGGCAGCATGTCATAAGTGTATTCTCTCCTTTACAACACAGTAATGAAGCGTTATCCAAAGAGGGTGTGTGACGTGACAGACCTTAAAGTAAGTGTGTAGACTGTCGGTCATAGTAGGGCTCAGATTAACAGAGAGGTAGTTGTAGACATCCACTCTGCAGCTCTGCTGTCCACAGCTTTCACAAAATGGAGAACAGAAATATTAAAACATTTGCACAGAAATAACTTGCTGCATCCGTTATACAGTGTGTGAGTTATCACATGCTAATATGCTTGTGTATGTTTTACTAGTAGATAACAGCTTATCTAATGTGGAGCATCAAAACAGTAAACATGTACACTAATGCAAAGCCAGCAGAGCACGTAGAATGCTCAGTCCATGTCAGTTATGTTTTCCCAAACTCACACACTCTGGGATTTGAAAGTTATGTGATGAATAGAAGCTGAACTGGTGAGCATTTTAAATGTTCACATTTAAGTTATGTATGTTATGAAACTTTCATGAACACTTTAAACAGATGTCCGGAGAAAGCGCCTGCTCTCGGTGAGAAAATGTACACTTTAAACAAACACGTTAAGACTGGTTAAGACCAGTCCATTAACACAAATGAGATATGGAACAGTGATACATAATTAGCTGGTGCATGTGAGCACAGACTTGATATGAAACTCAAAAGTTTTCCACAGGGCAGATGTAAGAGAAGAAAGAGGCCCCGAGTCTCTCTTCCTCCTCTTTCAGCTGCAGTAACTCAGGAACTCATGGGCATCCTTTGGAGGACAGCACAGGAGAACATCAGAGGGGGCTTTGCTCCTGGACTTCAACAGCAGTGAAAAAACAAAGGTGCCTATGTTCAGTTCCTGCAGGGTACTGCGTGAGGTTCTGATGTGTTCTGAATGGCTGAGGGGGCCGTTTAACTGGACCTGATCATAGTCTTCTTCAAATGCAGGGCAGCGGGCTGAAACACACTCAAGCAGGGCTCCCAGGAGCTGAACCTTCTGCTTTGTGCTCCGACTGGTGAGGCGGGCCTGCTGCAGATCTGCAAAACATCTACACCCAGCAACAGGGAGACCAAGTGGTTTATATCTCTGAGCTTCACAGCACCTCCTTAAGCACTCATGATTAAACTGTTCATTTAGACCCATGTGAAGCCTCTGGTTCTGAACGGACATGTGTGCTGGTGTGTGTAGACATGCCTGGAAGAGCAGGATGTTCAAATATATGGCACAGAAATCCAACCGGAGGGCTCTCGATTGGAAGAATGTGGTTGGACCAAATCCATATAAGAGTCTGAATGTGTGTGAGTAAAGCGCACTCTTGCGGCAATGAAAGTGTGTAAGGCTCACTCTAGCAATGATGAAAGTGTGTAAAGTGCACTCTAGTGACGATGGTGCGCATAGCTTTAGCAGGCCCGTCCAGAGCGCTCTGTATTTGTCCATGACGTCTGCAGTGTGGATCAGCGCTCAAGGAACAGCTCACATCACATCTAACCTCAGCAGAAAACACCAGACTCCACATGCTGATTGCCTTGCGAAAGCACAGACTGCCTGCATGATCCCAGCAATGTTCCTCTTTAGGACTTTGGGAGCAAGTCCCTCCTACCACACAGTAAGTCCAGTGCTCCCAAATTATATAATCATTTCTGCATTAACCTTTGAGTTTTAATTGGGTTTTTCAGCAAAACATATTTACTGAGCTTTTGCTGAAATTTAGGATATTCTATTAGTCATATAATGCTAATGTGCTTGTTGCTGTCCTGGTTGGAGTGCTGGTTGCCGTGCTGGTTGTGGTTCTGCAGAACTGAGTCTTTGCTCCTCCATTTCCTGTACCATGTAGGTATGCTCAGAGATTGCCCTGTATGCACTCTCAACATCATTTGGTCTTTGCAGCCTTACAGCTACTTCCAATTCATTCCTCATGATTGATGTTGTGTATTTTGAATATGCTATGTCTGCTTTTTCCCTGGCAATTTTCTTCATTTCCTGCAACAAAATGCTGTTGGTTGTCTCAGAGAGGAGTGTATTGTAGTGCTGCTTATAGCTGTTCCATTCACAATTGCATTTAAAGCAAACCTAAAGGCAAAATGAGTCGTGAGTAACACAACAGCTGCTTAAGAGGTACCATAGAAACAATCCACCAGCCATGAGGATCAAGCCATACGTCTACATTTTCTCTTTCATGAGCATAATTTCTTTCTCTGTTTATAAACAGTATAATTACAGGAGGTAAAAGCAGATACAGTACTCCATTTACATGTACACCAGGTTTGCAGGAGCAATGAAATTCCATTTCAAAGATGCTCTGGAGGATGTAGAAACTATGAAGATGAGAAAAGCGTTGGCAGCCGTTGAGAGGAGGCTGAATAGTTTCTGTGGTACATCAGGTTACTTCACTCAATTCACTCAGTTCAACTTCAGATGAAGAAAAATTGTGAGAAAAAGTTGATGTCCAGCTGCCCAAAAGCCCTGCATCCCGTCTTTAACTTGTGTGATCGCTTTAGAGGTGTCAGCAGTCCAAACAGAGTCTGATTCCAAAGGCGAATCCCTCGGAATGCTTCAATTATGGTATGTATCATGAGGAGGACATTGGGTATCCACAGGTTCCTCTTGGAAATATTTCCAACCACATCAGCAAGTTTCAGTATAAGTAACTTATGTTAGAGACTTATTGTTAATTTCATATTGATGTGTAAAATTTCTTTTCGTTTTCAGTACCTATGAAAGATTTTGTCTGTTTTCTTGCTTTTTTTTTACCAAGTTTATTTTTCTGTATGTGATGTTGTTATTAATTCCATTCTTTTCTAGGCTTATTTACATTTCCATTCACGATATTTAGCAGATGTTTTTATCCAGAGTGACTAACAAAAGTGCTTTATCATTTACTCAAGGAATGAATACATCCTAGCCAGTGCAGTAATTTAGAGTCCAAGATACCATTGAACTAGAATACTGTTGAAATACAGGGATCAGTGCTGATGCCTAGAAGTGCAAAATACTCTATAACAGATATCGATACGTTCAGAAAACAATACTCTATAATAAGTACCAGAGGTTCAGTTACTCAACATAGGTGTAGGATCAGTGCTCATTTAAATATTCCACAAATAGATGGGTCTTCAGTCTGCGTTTGAAGACCACAAGGGACTCTGCTGTCCAGACAGTAAGCAGACATTTGTTCCACCATCTAGGATCCAAGATAGAGAATACCCTCGATACTTGTCTTCCATGAGACTTGAAGCATGGTGTTTGAAGCCAAGCCATACTTGAGGTTCGACGTACTCAAGGTACAGATCGGGCTTTTACCATTGACATCAAATATTGAGGGACATTTTTGGCTTTGTAGGCAAACATTCAGGTTTTAATCTGATGTGTGCAGCTATTGGAAGCCAATAAAGGGAGACCAGTCGAAACCAGTCTTGCTGATGTGTTTTGGACAAATTGTAGAGGTCTGATGTCTCGGAGGAAGACCAGCAAGTAGCGAGTTGCAGTAGTCTAGCCTTGAGATTACAAGAGACTGCACAAGCACCTCGGTAGCTTCCTGTGAGAGAACGGGCCGAATCCTTCGTATGTTACAAAGGAGAAATCTGCAAGACCATGTTAGATTAGAGAAGAATGTCAAAGGCTGCTGAAAGGACTAGAAGAATCAAAACAGATGACTGTTTGGCAGCTTTACCAGCATGAAGTTTTTTCGTCACATGCTATGAGGGCCGTGTCTGTAGAATGTGCCGGTTTGTAGCCAGACCGATTGATCACTTTATGCAAGTGCATGTACAACCAATGTTTCAGGAACTTCTTACTTATTAGGTTTCATACCTCAAATGTTAATCAAAATGAAGATTTTGAGGAAAATACGTTTAATATGTAACTTTTCTCCAAAATATACCCACCACTTTACTGGATATTATTGTTACTGACTTGTTCACAAACAGTAAATGTCATTCTTTGCAGTACAAATCTTTGTAAACTTTGCAGAGAATTAATCTCTTATTAGTATTCTTTAAATCTTTGGTTTGGCCTTTTTTGGGGCAAATATTGTTCGAAACTGGATGTTTGACAAATCACATTACTTTTTGTTACACACAAAAGGGTCTCTATACGAAAAAAAAGTTGAAAGTCATATAAGGGTTCTTTTGAAGAAAGATGTACCCATCTACCAGTCCCCATCTATCAGCTACTTACTCGGCTGCTGCTAAAAATAGGGATTTCAAATATTTTTTGAACTATTGACTTATTTTCCCAATAACCAAAATGTCAGTGCAGCATTCTAGAAATGTCACAATTGTCACAATGTCACAATGATTATTCTTTATGTCTTTGGTTTGGCCTTTTTTGGGGCAAATATTGTTTGAAACTGGATGTTTGACAAATCACGTTATTTTTTGTTACACACAAAAGGGTCTCTATACGAAAAAAAAGTTGAAAGTCATATAAGGGTTCTTTTGAAGAAAGATGTACCCGTCTACCAGTACCCATCTATCAGCTACTTACTCGGCTGCTGCTAAAAATAGGGATTTCAAATATTTTTTGAACTATTGACTTATTTTCCCAATAACCAAAATGTCAGTGCAGCATTCTAGAAATGTCACAATGCATATGACATCACAACAGCGTTGACGTCACTACAAGTATATAAAGGTGAGCGCAAGCATTTATATGTCATTTCACTTGACAGATTTCAGCAGTTATAAAGTTGGAAGACAATAGAGTGAATTAAACCTAATCGTAGGTGAACTTTCCAGAACAAGGTACGGTTGAATAAGTCAATTTTGTAATTACAGAAGGCTATTTTCCATCTAATTGTATGTGTATGTACCTGTCTTTCTGTCTAAATGTCCACTTAGCTACTATAGCTAGAGCTTTTCTAATTTTATGATGAACGGTCTGTCTGCTGTAGTTTTATATAGTTATGGAATGCATTGACGTTCCACCTGTTTTCTCACACAAGGCTTTATGTCAAGCATAAGCGACTGCTTTTTATGCTATTTAGATTTTGCTGTTTTAAAGGTACAAGACAAGTAATATAAGTGATTAAACCAAATTTCATCACCATACCCGCCCTTTCATGTTAGATTGCTGTCTGTCCACCAAACTGTAAAAATGATTTATGCTTTTGACTTCACATCGCCTTTTCAGAACAAAGTATTCCAGGAGAGTCCTAAGAAAACTTGGACCAGGACAAATGGA
The DNA here is from genome assembly GCF_041902795.1 of Electrophorus electricus. Lineage (NCBI taxonomy): Eukaryota > Metazoa > Chordata > Actinopteri > Gymnotiformes > Gymnotidae > Electrophorus > Electrophorus electricus. The sequence continues at coordinate 16,300,356 of NC_137505.1, read as the reverse complement.
GAAACAGAAGCGTCTTTTAGGCAGGAAGATGTAAGGCCTTTGCACTACAATGTTAAAAAATCTTAGAATAACAATATTAATTTTAAATGATTCTTATTTATACAGCATATTCCTTATAGAACCCAAAAGCTCAAGGTGCTTTACACTGCAATGAATGAACAGTATTTAGTAATAAAACATTGATCAAATAAAACAGTTAAAAGTCACAAAATATAAATGTAGAAAATGAAATTAATTGAAACAGAATTTAAATTAAACCGGCTAAACAAGCTGAACAATTAGATCAAGCTAAACAAGCCACTCTTTAATCTGTATTAAACACCAATAGAGCTTGCACTCTAAATACTTTCTGGACTATTCCAAAGTATCGGAACGATGAAACATGAAACAGATGAAACATGTTTCATCAACCTTGTTATTTTAAAAGATTAGGAAGTAATGTTAAAGGAATCAGTCTTATTTTCCTTATAATGTGCTAAAGTAGAATAAAATAATTTTGATTGTATTGTGCAATTAACAAAATACAACATGGACCTGAGCTCTATCAGTGATTCATCCATTAAATAGAGAATAAGAATAACAATCTATAAACTTAGACACAAGCTCTCTCAAAATAATTTGACCATGGATTTTAGTTCAGGCTGTTGATGTTTGAAGAATGACAAACGAACAACATTTCCTTATATATTTTTGTTGTTTCCATAGTAAAATTCCTTCACCTCCAAAAGTGACACAGGCTTCTTCAGTATTTAAAAAGGTGAGTTTAAAATGGCCAAATTTGTTATTCATCAGAAAATGGAATTGTTGCTAATAAGTGAGATGTCAGCACAGTTGTTATGTTATCCTGATATTTAATTTCTTTTTATTCAACCTCTTCTATGGTTCTCAAAACAAGAGCAAGTCAAAAAGCACAAGACAAAACGAGAATAAACCTGTGAGGAATGACAGCAAAATGCTCCTTGATAGAGCCAAAAAAATCATCCCAGACTTGGAGAAGCTCGATATTGCACCAATCTTGACCCATTTTGTGATGTATCTGACTCATGAGTATGCCATTTTTAAACCTTTTCTTCTTCTTCTTCTTCTTCTTCTTCTTCTTCTTCTTCTTCTTCTTCTTCTTCTTCTGCTTTTTCAATTTATCATTTTTATTTTTGGTATAATTTTGAATGTATGAGATTTTTAGCATAAATATTAATTATAGTTCTAAAGAATGCTTTTATTCACATTCTTTTAGGCAGTGGACATCTATCCGGAAAGCAATCCCTAGTCCAGTAAGTCATACTACATTGCTTACACATCAACATATTTTAAATGGGATTCATATTAATTCTAAACCAAACAACCAAAACCATTTTGGAGCAATTTTCAATGTTCGCCTTTCTATGTTATCTCTCCTTTCTTTCACAGGAGACAAAGGTCATGATCTCTCATATGGGTTCATTCATTGCGGACATTGTCACTGAAGTAACTGTGATGGGTCTTCTTTCATCTCTGGAAGAAATGTTAGATGTTGATCTAAGATCAGTGTTGCTTTCAAATTCCAAGAAGGAAACTGCAGATTTGCTGAATGCTTTCCGTACCAGATATCGTGAGATAAATCATTCAGCTTCAGTCCACGTGAAGGAGGGGACAGCTCATATGGACTCTCTGAGCAGAGATGTTAGGACTGCGGTTATTGATACGCATCGCAGTTGCCTGGATGACCATGAGAGAGACCAAATTGTGATGAAATTCCACTCTACTATGGAAGATACAAATTCAGAAGCAGTGAGTGAGGTTCTGATAGGAGATACTGAGAGTCTGACATCGTTATCCTCAGATGTCCATGACGATGGTACATCTAGACCTATAAGTACCATTCCTATAGCTGGCTCTCCGGTTTCGGATATGCTTCAGCGCTTTGATGATGAGATGGAGGAATTTGCTGAACTGTCGCAAGACATCAATCCCCGCATAAAAGGAAGGACACATTTTTTGTCCCGTCATTTAATAAATCCTGACCTTGAAGGGGTCTCATCTTGTGAGCTCTGTGGTATGGTCATGCCAATCTACCTAGAGCAAGATGACTTGAAATCATCACAGGCATCATCAGAGCTATGCACAGATAGTAGGAACACCTCCTCCGACGTCATGGCAAGCCAAGTTATGGAGTTGGTTGTCCCACCCTCTGTGAAGAAGGCTCAAGAGTCCCCCAGTGTACACAATGACTGGTCTTCCCTGTTCAGCATCGATATACATAGCTCTCCATCACTACAGTCTGAGATGTCTGCTAGGTCACCATGTACTGAGCCTGCTCTGGACAATCAGAGCAAAACCATGAAAGCCCAGAAGGGGAGATTGCATTTCCTATTCCCCTTCAGTAAGGTCTCAAAGAACTTAAAGGTAAAACATTTGACTTATTTCTTATTTAGATTTTGTTACATTATTAATTTTTAAAGTAGTGCATATTTGAATTTCATTTCACACTGAATGTGTATATATCACTTTGCATAAATGACATAATTTGTTCTAAATTATATTCTGTTGCATTATTACTGGTTTGTATCTGTACTTTTAGTTATAAATGTACTTATGCTCTGATATTTTTCTACTAAATCATTGTTTTGTTTTTGTTAGAAACTCAAAAAGAAAAGCAAGGAGCACCCTAACACTGTAGCTGCTGCTGCAACTACAGGTAAGAACATATTGCTAGAAACACATATGACAATTTAGTTGTTAGACAGAATATCACAGTTATATCCATTTTTTAAAAATCAATAACTTTTTTGTCTTATGATAGGTAGTGAAGATGTTTCCCCCATCTCGTCACGTTTCACGAGGATGTTATCGTTCTTTACAAGGCAACGCTCAAATCATCAATAAAGCCTGAAACATCAATTTGCTGAAAATGTGCAAAAATGGCTGGTTTTTGATTACATTTACATTTACATTTACAGTATTTAGCAGATGCTCTTATCCAGAGCGTCTTACAAAAGTGCTTTGTCCTTTACTCATAGAATATCTTAGTACAGTACAGTAGGTTAGAGTCCCACATACCAATGAACTAGAATACTGTAGAATACAGGGATCAATGCTGATACCTAGAAGTACAAAATACATAAGGTCTATCTTAAACAATGATAAGTGCAATAAACAATAAGTGCTAGAGTTTTTTAAACAACATAAACAATACCCTACAATAAGTACAAATTTAGTCAGTCAATATGGGAGCAGTGTCAGTTGTCCTTTAACTAGTCTGCAAATAGATGAGTCTTCAGTCTGCATTTGAAGACTGCAAGGGACTCTGCTGACCGGACAGCAAGTGGGAGTTCATTTCACCATCTTGGAGCCAGGACAGAAAATAGTCTCGATGCTTGTCGTCAATGAGAACTGAAGCAAGGAATTTCAAGCCGAGCCGTACTTGAGGTTCAAAGTGCTCGAGCAGCGGATCGCGCTTTGACCATTGACTTCATGTATGAAGGGGATGATCCATTTTTGGCTTTTGTAGGCAAGCATCAAAGTTTTAAATCTGATGCGTGCAGCTACTGGGAGCCAGTGAAGGGAGTGCAGCAGTGGAGTAACGTGTAAACTTCGGAAGATTGAAGACCAGTCATGCTGCTGCATTCTGGACAAGTTGTAGAGGGCTGATGGCTCTTAGAGGAAGACCAGCAAATAGCGAGTTGCAGTAGTCTAGCTTTGAGATCACAAAAGACTACACAAGCACCTGGGTAGCGTCCTGTGAGAGATAGGGCAGAATGTTTCATATGTTACAAAGGAGAAATCTGCAAGACCGTGTTAGATTAGAGAAGAATGTCAAAGGCTGCTGAAAGGACTAGAAGAATCAAAACAGATGACTGTTTGGCAGCTTTACCAGCATGAAGTTTTTCCGTCACTGCTATGAGGGCCGTTTCTGTAGAATGTGCCGGTTTGTAGCCAGACCGATTGATCACTTTATGCAAGTGCATGTACAACCTATGTTTCAGGAACTTCTTACTTATTAGGTTTCATACCTCAAATGTTAATCAAAATGAAGATTTTGAGGAAAATAAGTTTAATATGTAACTTTTCTCCAAAATATACCCACCACTTTACTGGATATTATTGATCCTGATTTGTTCACAAACAGTAAATGTCATGCTTTACAGTACAAATCTTTGTAAATTTTGCAGATAATTAATCTCTCATTAGTATTCTTTAAGTCTTTTAAGTATTCTTTAAGTCTTTTGCTTTGGGGCATATTTTGTTTGAAATTGGATGTTTGACAAATCACATTATTTTTTTGTTACACATAAAAGGGTCTCTTTACATGAAGAAAAAAAATTGAAAGTCATAAAAAGGTACTTTTGAATAGAATGCAGAACTGGGTGAGGATGCTGGTGTCAAAGGTGTGTTTCTCTATATATCCAGACTCCTATGCAGGGCACACAATAAAATACGTGAAAGGTTGCCAGAGCATACATTGGGACATGCACCCACATGGGCAGCATATCCGCTGCGTGTGCCTGGGTGTGCCCATGCATGCACGATTGGGAATCATTCACGCTGTTACACTGGTTGGGGCAGGATGACGTGGAGTCGCTCTTGTCACTGGAGTTCTTCTTGCCGCTCTCCGAGCACAAGTCGCCCTGCAGTGCCTCGAACAGCACGGGGTTCAGATGGACATACTCCCCCGATACCACCTCGATTACTGCAGGGAAACAGAAGAAGGGCACGTGGGGATCATATGTACTATGAGCTAGGACAATTTCTGCTGTTTTACAACAGTTTTGCATAGTTACAGATAAACTGTTCATACTATTACATTATTGCAGACTGAAGATAAAAAACTCCTACCTTCCTCATGAAGCCTTTTTAAATCATAAAAAGATAATAAACAAAATATGCTTCAATATATCAGCACAGTATAAAGTACAGACTATATAGTATAAAAATGTAATATTTCAAATGCACAGACAAAGACATGGTATATAATTTTGCCATATCAAACACAGACCATTGTAAATCCGTATTATTCCACTTTAATATCAGATATTAGTATGCGGTGTCCTTACACCTTTGTCTTGTCTGACAGTAATTGACTATGCCATCCAATAATGATAGCTGGAAGAATTTTATCTGTGCTTTACAAATTCCCAGACAATGCAGTTTCATTGCTGCACCTAACAGAGTGTTCCATGCAAAGAGAACAGGCTTGCTCAGATTTTTGGGTATTGACATTAAGACAGTTATATTGGGTGGAACAGCTACCCTTTGAAATGACAAAGAAGGATTTCTTTTAAACTCAAACGCTATCCTCTATCTGTCACGATACAGCCCCCTCGTCCCAGACGTGTGTGTGTGTGGGTGTGCATGTGTGTGTGTTTTTCTGCATTGCCATGCCCTCCCCATATATCAAACTTCTTCCTCTTTTCGTGTCGTTACGGTTTATGAATGTAAAGTCTTGTGTAGTCATTGGTTGCTTGTGTTTAACCTTACGTGAGCATATGTGCTAAGTTGTCTTCATTGTGTCTGTCAATAAACGTCATTGTCTTCTACACGGCTTGCCTTTGTATCCTGCCAATCGAAACACCAACCGCCAAAGGATGCCAGGAAAGAAGCGCAAAAAGAAGAACTGGAAGAAAAGGCATGACCACTCTTCCACAGCCCCTGCAGGGAAACCGTCCATCTTTATGGACACACTCCACAGTTTGTAGAGTTCCTCAAACCCTCGACAGACTACTGGAACTGGTACGATTACGACCAATATCCAGGTCCTATTATCCATCTTGGGACTACCGAAAGGGTTATGAGGAAGATGGCAGGAGGAAGGTTTATACCACATCAGCCTCCAGTCGGACTCGGGGGTCGATCGCTTGTAGGATCCAGCAATGAAGGTGGAGGAGGCCCTCCAGGAGGATCCTCCCACTGTTATGGACACCGGGTCAGCGCACTCCAGGAGCGACGAGCCTCCGGCATACAAGGCTTTGCCCAAGGCACGCCATTCTGGAGCCAGGAAGGTACCCCGCGTGACTGGCAGAGAGGCGTGATCATCTGAGGACAATCTCTCCCCTAAGACACACAGCCCCAGAGCTAGTGTGCCTATGCATACGCCTCGTAGAGGCAAGAAGGAAGCGTCACCAGTGCCCGCCCCAGAGACAGGCAAAACCGCTGGTGTGCTTCCTGGCACGTCTGCCCCGAAACCAGAGAAGCCGCCGCCACCCACGTCTGCGAGGGTCGACTCCCCCCCAGACTGGTCAGACTTCGACCCACCTAACGACTGGGAGACAAGCTGCTGTTCATGCCAGCTTCCCTGGAGTGCAACCATTTAGGTGTTCTTATTCATGTCCCTGTCACTGTGCCCCTCTCTGTCACACTTAACGTACCGGTCATTTTGTGCCACTTTGTGTCTGTTCCTGTTTCTGTTACTGTGTCCATCCCTGTGTCTGTTGTCGTCTTGGTCCCTGTCTTCCTCCCATCAGTACTGCTTGTGCTGGCCCGTGTCGGTCGCTCGGTCCTCCAGCCGATTTGGCCTTGATCTGGGGGCCATAGCCTGACAGGTTGCCGTCGCGTGGTTGGGGAGGGGTTCTGTCACGTTTTGGCCCCCTACTCCCAGAAGTGCGTGTGTGTGTATTTGTGTGTGTGTGTGTGTGTGTGTGTGGGTGTATGTATATATGTGTGTGTGTGTGTGTGTGTGTGTGTGTGTGTGTGTGTGTGTGTTTGTGTGCGGGTGTTCATCTGCATGGCCATGCCCTCCCCATGTATCACACCTGTTCCTCATTTTGTGTCATTACAGTTCATGAATATAAAGTGTTGTGTAGCCATTTTTGCTTGTTGGTGTTCTACACGACTCACCTTTCCATGCAAAGCCTCCCAGCGTTCCACTATCTAATGTACCATGTGTAGATATGTGTCCACTATCTAATGTACAACTGGGCTGAATTTTAAGGCTCTGAAGAAAAACATCTGGCATGAACACCAAACTACAATAAGCACAGTGTTATCAGTTAAAGCTGAATAGTGGCTTCACTTCTATAACCATATAGCTTAGTAAAGTGAAGAGAAGATCATGGGAAATGGAGTTTATTAGTATATTATTGCTGTTCTGATGACTACAGAACACTGGGCATCTGGGAGAAGTAAATAGATGCTGAGGCATCTGAGCATACACAGCCAACGTCGTCCTCTCACACATGTATATAGTCTATATACATCTGACTCTGTGTTACTGAAGGAGGGAGAACATGTGTGGTATTTCAGCACATGAGAGAAATCAGAAGATTGAAGCAGTACTAATAAGACTGAGTCCTGTAACAAAGAATTTTGAGAGGAGAAAAGGCAGGAGATGTGAAGTAGAGTGAGTCGACCACACAGTCTACCTCACAGCTATCAAACTATGGCAAGGAAAGGAAGAATTAAGGAAGTTACCCGTGGACTGCCGTAATCTCATGGTGGCCAGTGAGAGTGAGTGAAAGTGTGTGTGTGTGTGTGTGTGTGTGTGTGTGCGTGCGTGCGTGCGTGCTTGCGTGCATGTGTGTTCTGTCCCAGTCCAAGTGGAGAAGGTGTTAGAGATGAGTGCATACAGGTGCAGTGCAAAATTCCGCTTCTTGAACCTAACTAATACAACTACTCTTTCTAGTTTTACACAGCTCCATTTAACTGTTGGTGTGTGTGCACATGTGTGCACATGTGTGTGCTTTTAATGAGAAAAGGCCATATATGAGTAACCCCTGAACATGCTTACACATATGTGTATTTGTGTATTTTGAATATGCTATGTCTGCTTTTTCCCTGGCAATTTTCTTCATTTCCTGCAACAAAATGCTGTTGGTTGTCTCAGAGAGGAGTGTATCGTAGTGCTGCTTATAGCTGTTCCATTCACAATTGCACTTAAAGCAAACCTAAAGGCAAAATGAGTCGTGAGTAACACCACAGCTGCTTAAGAGGTACCATAGAAACAATCCACCAGCCATGAGGATCAAGCCATACGTCTACATTTTCTCTTTCATGAGCATAATTTCTTTCTCTGTTTATAACAGTATAATTACAGGAGGTAAAAGCAGATACAGTACTCCATTTACATGTACACCAGGTTTGCAGGAGCAATGAAATTCCATTTCAAAGATGCTCTGGAGGATGTAGAAACTATGAAGATGAGAAAAGCGTTGGCAGCCGTTGAGAGGAGGCTGAATAGTTTCTGTGGTACATCAGGTTACTTCACTCAATTCACTCAGTTCAACTTCAGATGAAGAAAAATTGTGAGAAAAAGTTGATGTCCAGCTGCCCAAAAGCCCTGCATCCCGTCTTTAACTTGTGTGATCGCTTTAAATCTGCAAGACCGTGTTAGATTAGAGAAGAATGTCAAAGGCTGCTGAAAGGACTAGAAGAATCAAAACAGATGACTGTTTGGCAGCTTTACCAGCATGAAGTTTTTTCGTCACATGCTATGAGGGCCGTGTCTGTAGAATGTGCCGGTTTGTAGCCAGACCGATTGATCACTTTATGCAAGTGCATGTACAACCAATGTTTCAGGAACTTCTTACTTATTAGGTTTCATACCTCAAATGTTAATCAAAATGAAGATTTTGAGGAAAATACGTTTAATATGTAACTTTTCTCCAAAATATACCCACCACTTTACTGGATATTATTGTTACTGACTTTTTCACAAACAGTAAATGTCATTCTTTGCAGTACAAATCTTTGTAAACTTTGCAGAGAATTAATTTATTATGATTATTCTTTATGTCTTTGGTTTGGCCTTTTTTGGGGCAAATATTGTTCGAAACTGGATGTTTGACAAATCACATTACTTTTTGTTTCTATATGAAAAAAAAGTTGAAAGTCATATAAGAGTTCTTTTGAAGAAAGATGTACCCATCTACCAGTCCCCATCTATCAGCTACTTACTCGGCTGCTGCTAAAAATAGGGATTTCAAATATTTTTTGAACTATTGACTTATTTTCCCAATAACCAAAATGTCAGTGCAGCATTCTAGAAATGTCACAATTGTCACAATGTCACAATGATTATTCTTTAGGTCTTTGGTTTGGCCTTTTTTGGGGCAAATATTGTTTGAAACTGGATGTTTGACAAATCACGTTATTTTTTGTTACACACAAAAGGGTCTCTATACGAAAAAAAAGTTGAAAGTCATATAAGGGTTCTTTTGAAGAAAGATGTACCCGTCTACCTGTACCCATCTATCAGCTACTTACTCGGCTGCTGCTACAAATAGGGATTTCAAATATTTTTTGAACTATTGACTTATTTTCCCAATAACCAAAATGTCAGTGCAGCATTCTAGAAATGTCACAATGCATATGACATCACAACATCTTTGACGTCACTACAAGTATATAAAGGTGAGCGCAAGCATTTATATGTCATTTCACTTGACAGATTTCAGCAGTTATAAAGTTGGAAGACAATAGAGTGAATTAAACCTAATCGTAGGTCAACTTTCCAGAACAAGGTACGGTTGAATAAGTCAATTTTGTAATTACAGAAGGCTATTTTCCATCTAATTGTATGTGTATGTATCTGTCTGTCTGTCTAAATGTCCGCTTAGCTACTATAGCTAGAGCTTTTCTAATTTTATGATGAACGGTCTGTCTGCTGTAGTTTTATATAGTTATGGAATGCATTGACGTTCCACCTGTTTTCTCACACAAGGCTTTATGTCAAGCATAAGCGACTGCTTTTTATGCTATTTAGATTTTGCTGTTTTAAAGGTACAAGACAAGTAATATAAGTGATTAAACCAAATTTCATCACCATACCCGCCCTTTCATGTTAGATTGCTGTCTGTCCACCAAACTGTAAAAATTATTTATGCTTTTGACTTCATATCGCCTTTTCAGAACAAAGTATTCCAGGAGAGTCTTAAGAAAACTTGGACCAGGACAAATGGAGAAACAGAAGCGTCTTTTAGGCAGGAAGATGTAAGGCCTTTGCACTACAATGTTAAAAAATCTTAGAATAACAATATTAATTTTAAATGATTCTTATTTATACAGCATATTCCTTATAGAACCCAAAAGCTCAAGGTGCTTTACACTGCAATGAACGAACAGTATTCAGTAATAAAACATTGATCAAATAAAACAGTTAAAAGTCACAAAATATAAATGTAGAAAATGAAATTAATTGAAACAGAATTTAAATTAAACCGGCTAAACAACCTGAACAATTAGATCAAGCTAAACAAGCCACTCTTTAATCTGTATTAAACACCAATAGAGCTTGCACTCTAAATACTTTCTGGACTATTCCAAAGTATCGGAACGATGAAACATGAAACAGATGAAACATGTTTCATCAACCTTGTTATTTTAAAAGATTAGGAAGTAATGTTAAAGGAATCAGTCTTATTTTCCTTATAATGTGCTAAAGTAGAATAAAATAATTTTGATTGTATTGTGCAATTAACAAAATACAACATGGACCTGAGCTCTATCAGTGATTCATCCATTAAATAGAGATTAAGAAAAACAATCTATAAACTTAGACACAAGCTCTCTCAAAATGATTTGACCATGGATTTTAGTTCAGGCTGTTGATGTTTGAAGAATGACAAACGAACAACATTTCCTTATATATTTTTGTTGTTTCCATAGTAAAATTCCTTCACCTCCAAAAGTGACACGGGCTTCTTCAGTATTTAAAAAGGTGAGTTTAAAATGGCCAAATTTGTTATTCATCAGAAAATGGAATTGTTGCTAATAAGTGAGATGTCAGCACAGTTGTTATGTTATCCTGATATTTAATTTCTTTTTATTCAACCTCTTCTATGGTTCTCAAAACAAGAGCAAGTCAAAAAGCACAAGACAAAACGAGAATAAACCTGTGAGGAATGACAGCAAAATGCTCCTTGATAGAGCCAAAAAAATCATCCCAGACTTGGAGAAGCTCGATATTGCACCAATCTTGAACCATTTTGTGATGGATCTGACTCATGAGTATGCCATTTTTAAACCTTTTCTTCTTCTTCTTCTTCTTCTTCTTCTTCTTCTTCTTCTTCTTCTTCTTCTTCTTCTTCTTCTGCTTTTTCAATTCATCATTTTTATTTTTGGTATAATTTTGAATGTATGAGATTTTTAGCATAAATATTAATTATAGTTCTAAAGAATGCTTTTATTCACATTCTTTTAGGCAGTGGACATCTATCCGGAAAGCAATCCCTAGTCCAGTAAGTCATACTACATTGCTTACACTTCAACATATTTTAAATGGGATTCATATTAATTCTAAACCAAACAACCAAAACCATTTTGGAGCAATTTTCAATGTTCGCCTTTCTATGTTATCTCTCCTTTCTTTCACAGGAGACAAAGGTCATGATCTCTCATATGGGTTCATTCATTGCGGACATTGTCACTGAAGTAACTATGATGGGTCTTCTTTCATCTCTGGAAGAAATGTTAGATGTTGATCTAAGATCAGTGTTGCTTTCAAATTCCAAGAAGGAAACTGCAGATTTGCTGAATGCTTTCCGTACCAGATATCGTGAGATAAATCATTCAGCTTCAGTCCACGTGAAGGAGGGGACAGCTCATATGGACTCTCTAAGCAGAGATGTTAAGACTGCAGTTATTGATACACATCGCAGTTGCCTAGATGACTATGAGAGAGACCAAATTGTGATGAAATTCCACTCTACTATGGAAGATACAAATTCAGAAGCAGTGAGTGAGGTTCTGATAGGAGATACTGAGAGTCTGACATCGTTATCCTCAGATGTCCATGACGATGGTACATCTAGACCTATAAGTACCATTCCTATAGCTGGCTCAACGGTTTCGAATATGCTTCAGCGCTTTGATGATGAGATGGAGGAATTTTCTGAACTGTCACAAGACATCAATCCCCGCATAAAAGGAAGGACACATTTTTTGTCCCATCATTTAATAAATCCTGACCTTGACGGGGTCTCATCTTGTGAGCTCTGTGGTATGGTCATGCCAATCTACCTAGAGCAGGATGACTTGAAATCATCACAGGCATCATCAGAGCTATGCACAGATAGTAGGAACACCTCCTCCGACGTCATGGCAAGCCAAGTTATGGAGTTGGTTGTCCCACCCTCTGTGAAGAAGGCTCAAGAGTCCCCCAGTGTACACAATGACTGGTCTTCCCTGTTCAGCATCGATATACATAGCTCTCCATCACTACAGTCTGAGATGTCTGCTAGGTCACCATGTACTGAGCCTGCTCTGGACAATCAGAGCAAAACCATGAAAGCCCAGAAGGGGAGATTGCATTTCCTATTCCCCTTCAGTAAGGTCTCAAAGAACTTAAAGGTAAAACATTTGACTTATTTCTTATTTAGATTGTGTTACATTATTAATTTTTAAAGTAGTGCATATTTGAATTTCATTTCACACTGAATGTGTATATATCACTTTGCATAAATGACATAATTTGTTCTAAATTATATTCTGTTGCATTATTACTGGTTTGTATCTGTACTTTTAGTTATAAATGTACTTATGCTCTGATATTTTTCTACTAAATCATTGTTTTGTTTTTGTTAGAAACTCAAAAAGAAAAGCAAGGAGCACCCTAACACTGTAGCTGCTGCTGCAACTACAGGTAAGAACATATTGCTAGAAACACATATGACAATTTAGTTGTTAGACAGAATATCACAGTTATATCCATTTTTTAAAAATCAATAACTTTTTTGTCTTATGATAGGTAGTGAAGATGTTTCCCCCATCTCGTCACGTTTCATGAGGATGTTATCGTTCTTTACAAGGCAACGCTCAAATCATCAATAAAGCCTGAAACATCAATTTGCTGAAAATGTGCAAAAATGGCTGGTTTTTGATTACATTTACATTTACATTTACAGTATTTAGCAGATGCTCTTATCCAGAGCGTCTTACAAAAGTGCTTTGTCCTTTACTCATAGAATATCTTAGTACAGTACAGTAGGTTAGAGTCCCACATACCAATGAACTAGAATACTGTAGAATACAGGGATCAATGCTGATACCTAGAAGTACAAAATACATAAGGTCTATCTTAAACAATGATAAGTGCAATAAACAATAAGTGCTAGAGTTTTTTAAACAACATAAACAATACCCTACAATAAGTACAAATTTAGTCAGTCAATATGGGAGCAGTGTCAGTTGTCCTTTAACTAGTCTGCAAATAGATGAGTCTTCAGTCTGCATTTGAAGACTGCAAGGGACTCTGCTGACCGGACAGCAAGTGGGAGTTCATTTCACCATCTTGGAGCCAGGACAGAAAATAGTCTCGATGCTTGTCGTCAATGAGAACTGAAGCAAGGAATTTCAAGCCGAGCCGTACTTGAGGTTCAAAGTGCTCGAGCAGCGGATCGCGCTTTGACCATTGACTTCATGTATGAAGGGGATGATCCATTTTTGGCTTTTGTAGGCAAGCATCAAAGTTTTAAATCTGATGCGTGCAGCTACTGGGAGCCAGTGAAGGGAGTGCAGCAGTGGAGTAACGTGTAAACTTCGGAAGATTGAAGACCAGTCGTGCTGCTGCATTCTGGACAAGTTGTAGAGGGCTGATGGCTCTTAGAGGAAGACCAGCAAATAGCGAGTTGCAGTAGTCTAGCTTTGAGATCACAAAAGACTACACAAGCACATGGGTAGCGTCCTGTGAGAGATAGGGCAGAATGTTTCATATGTTACAAAGGAGAAATCTGCAAGACCGTGTTAGATTAGAGAAGAATGTCAAAGGCTGCTGAAAGGACTAGAAGAATCAAAACAGATGACTGTTTGGCAGCTTTACCAGCATGAAGTTTTTCCGTCACTGCTATGAGGGCCGTTTCTGTAGAATGTGCCGGTTTGTAGCCAGACCGATTGATCACTTTATGCAAGTGCTTGTACAACCAATGTTTCAGGAACTTCTTACTTATTAGGTTTCATACCTCAAATGTTAATCAAAATGAAGATTTTGAGGAAAATAAGTTTAATATGTAACTTTTCTCCAAAATATACCCACCACTTTACTGGATATTATTGATCCTGATTTGTTCACAAACAGTAAATGTCATGCTTTACAGTACAAATCTTTGTAAATTTTGCAGATAATTAATCTCTTATTAGTATTCTTTAAGTCTTTGGTTTGGTCTTATTTGGGGCATATTTTGTTTGAAATTGGATGTTTGACAAATCACATTATTTTTTTGTTACACATAAAAGGGTCTCTTTACTTGAAGAAAAAAAATTGAAAGTATAAAAAGGTACTTTTGAATAGAATGCAGAACTGGGTGAGGATGCTGGTGTCAAAGGTGTGTTTCTCTATATATCCAGACTCCTATGCAGGGCACACAATAAAATACGTGAAAGGTTGCCAGAGCATACATTGGGACATGCACCCACATGGGCAGCATATCTGCTCCGTGTGCCTGGGTGTGCCCATGCATGCACGATTGGGAATCATTCACGCTGTTACACTGGTTGGGGCAGGACGACGTGGAGTCGCTCTTGTCACTGGAGTTCTTCTTGCCGCTCTCCGAGCACAAGTCGCCCTGCAGTGCCTCGAACAGCACGGGGTTCAGATGGACATACTCCCCCGATACCACCTCGATTACTGCAGGGAAACAGAAGAAGGGCACGTGGGGATCATATGTACTATGAGCTAGGACAATTTCTGCTGTTTTACAACAGTTTTGCATAGTTACAGATAAACTGTTCATACTATTACATTATTGCAGACTGAAGATAAAAAACTCCTACCTTCCTCATGAAGCCTTTTTAAATCATAAAAAGATAATAAACAAAATATGCTTCAATATATCAGCACAGTATAAAGTACAGACTATATAGTATAAAAATGTAATATTTCAAATGCACAGACAAAGACATGGTATATAATTTTGCCATATCAAACACAGACCATTGTAAATCCGTATTATTCCACTTTAATAACAGATATTAGTATGCGGTGTCCTTACACCTTTGTCTTGTCTGACAGTAATTGACTACGCCATCCAATAATGATAGCTGGAAGAATTTTATCTGTGCTTTACAAATTCCCAGACAATGCAGTTTCATTGCTGCACCTAACAGAGTGTTCCATGCAAAGAGAACAGGCTTGCTCAGATTTTTGGGTATTGACATTAAGACAGTTATATTGGGTGGAACAGCTACCCTTTGAAATGACAAAGAAGGATTTCTTTTAAACTCAAACGCTATCCTCTATCTGTCACGATACAGCCCCCTCGTCCCAGACGTGTGTGTGTGTGGGTGTGCATGTGTGTGTGTTTTTCTGCATTGCCATGCCCTCCCCATATATCAAACTTCTTCCTCTTTTCGTGTCGTTACGGTTTATGAATGTAAAGTCTTGTGTAGTCATTGGTTGCTTGTGTTTAACCTTACGTGAGCATATGTGCTAAGTTGTCT
Source organism: Electrophorus electricus (assembly GCF_041902795.1). Lineage (NCBI taxonomy): Eukaryota > Metazoa > Chordata > Actinopteri > Gymnotiformes > Gymnotidae > Electrophorus > Electrophorus electricus. Next base: position 16,285,014 of record NC_137505.1, on the reverse strand, counting down.
TCATTGTGTCTGTCAATAAACGTCATTGTCTTCTACACGGCTTGCCTTTGTATCCTGCCAATCGAAACACCAACCGCCAAAGGATGCCAGGAAAGAAGCGCAAAAAGAGGAACTGGAAGAAAAGGCATGACCACTCTTCCACAGCCCCTGCAGGGAAACCGTCCATCTTTATGGACACACTCCACAGTTTGTAGAGTTCTACAAACCCTCGACAGACTACTGGAACTGGTACGATTACGACCAATATCCAGGTCCTATTATCCATCTTGGGACTACCGAGAGGGTTAAGAGGAAGATGGCAGGAGGAAGGTTTATACCACATCAGCCTCCAGTCGGACTCGGGGGTCGATCGCTTGTAGGATCCAGCAATGAAGGTGGAGGAGGCCCTCCAGGAGGATCCTCCCACTGTTATGGACACCGGGTCAGCGCACTCCAGGAGCGACGAGCCTCCGGCATACAAGGCTTTGCCCAAGGCACGCCATTCTGGAGCCAGGAAGGTACCCCGCGTGACTGGCAGAGAGGCGTGATCATCTGAGGACAATCTCTCCCCTAAGACACACAGCCCCAGAGCTAGTGTGCCTCTGCATACGCCTCGTAGAGGCAAGAAGGAAGCGTCACCAGTGCCCGCCCCAGAGACAGGCAAAACCGCTGGTGTGCTTCCTGGCACGTCTGCCCCGAAACCAGAGAAGCCGCCGCCACCCACGTCTGCGAGGGACGACCCCCCCCAAGACTGGTCAGACTTCGACCCACCTAACGACTGGGAGACAAGCTGCTGTTCATGCCAGCTTCCCTGGAGTACAACCATTTAGGTGTTCTTATTCATGTCCCTATCACTGTGCCCCTCTCTGTCACACTTAACGTACCGGTCATTTTGTGCCACTTTGTGTCTGTTCCTGTTTCTGTTACTGTGTCCATCCCTGTGTCTGTTGTCATCTTGGTCCCTGTCTTCCTCCCATCAGTCCTGCTTGCGGTGGCCCGTGTCGGTCGCTCGGTCCTCCAGCCGATTTGGCCTTGATCTGGGGGCCATAGCCTGACAGGTTGCCGTCGCGTGGTTGGGGAAGGGTTCTGTCACGTTTTGGCCCCCTCCTCTCAGAAGTGCGTGTGTGTGTATTTGTGTGTGTGTGTGTGTGTGTGTGTGTGTGTGAGTGTATGTATATATGTGTGTGTGTGTGTGTGTGTGTGTGTGTGTGTGTGTGTGTTTGTGTGCGGGTGTTCATCTGCATGGCCATGCCCTCCCCATGTATCACACCTGTTCCTCATTTTGTGTCATTACAGTTCATGAATATACAGTGTTGTGTAGCCATTTTTGCTTGTTGGTGTTCTACACGACTCACCTTTCCATGCAAAGCCTCCCAGCGTTCCACTATCTAATGTACCATGTGTAGATATGTGTCCACTATCTAATGTACAACTGGGCTGAATTTTAAGGCTCTGAAGAAAAACATCTGGCATGAACACCAAACTACAATAAGCACAGTGTTATCAGTTAAAGCTGAATAGTGGCTTCACTTCTATAACCATATAGCTTAGTAAAGTGAAGAGAAGATCATGGGAAATGGAGTTTATTAGTATATTATTGCTGTTCTGATGACTACAGAACACTGGGCATCTGGGAGAAGTCAATAGATGCTGAGGCATCTGAGCATACACAGCCAACGTCGTCCTCTCACACATGTGTATAGTCTATATACATCTGACTCTATGTTACTGAAGGAGGGAGAACATGTGTGGTATTTCAGCACATGAGAGAAATCAGAAGATTGAAGCAGTACTAATAAGACTGAGTCCTGTAACAAAGAATTTTGAGAGGAGAAAAGGCAGGAGATGTGAAGTAGAGTGAGTCGACCACACAGTCTACCTCACAGCTATCAAACTATGGCAAGGAAAGGAAGAATTAAGGAAGTTACCCGTGGACTGCCGTAATCTCATGGTGGCCACTGAGAGTGAGTGAAAGTGTGTGTGTGTGTGTGTGTGTGTGTGTGTGTGTGTGTGTGCGTGCGTGCGTGCGTGCGTGCGTGTTCTGTTCCAGTCCAAGTGGAGAAGGTGTTAGAGATGAGTGCATACAGGTGCAGTGCAAAATTCCGCTTCTTGAACCTAACTAATACAACTACTCTTTCTAGTTTTACACAGCTCCATTTAACTGTTGGTGTGTGTGCACATGTGTGCACATGTGTGTGCTTTTAATGTGAAAAGGCCATATATGAGTAACCCCTGATTTTGCTTACACATACATTCACACAACACAGACATGTGTAGATAGTGCCTCATAATAAGGTTAATAAAAAGGTTTTGCTCCCCAAACCAGTTACGTTTATATTAAGGATTTCTATATAATTAAGGCACCAAATTAAAGTTGGACTTATATACAATTACATTCAGTAACATATGATCATAAAATATAGATAAATAATACAATAATGTAGCTTAGCACCGATCAAAAACCTTTTCTTAAATCGTGTATTATGCTACATTAGCACAGATGTGTGTCCCAACGTGTCTGGGACAGCAAGAGAGAGGGAGAATCATAGATAGATAGATAGATAGATAGAGAGAGAGAGAGAGAGAGAGAGAGAGAGAGAGAGAGAGAGACAGACAACTACTTGCAAGCTATGAAAAGAAATGTCAACTATGTCCTATTTCTCTTTCTTTACTGCAACACTGTCATGGGACCCAATGTTAATGCCTTTCTTTTGTTCCACTTTCCCACTATTCACTTTACTATGTTATGAGATGCTATGAAAAGAAAAATAAAACATGCCACAACTACTGTACGCATAATGAAGCACAAATAGAACATGAAAGTCCAAGCTATTGCGATCTTTGGCGTCCAAAAGCTCGTCTGCGGCTGCCTCTTGCCGTAGTTGTGACAAGTCACGACAAGAGGACTCTGTTAAAGCAAACACACTGTGCACACTGTTTGCACAGACAGCAGTGCGAGCCACTGCTAACCAGACTGGATCTGCTTCTCCAGAAAGTTGGTTATTTCAGTGATCAGTAACATATCATTTTCTAATTTAAGGCATATGTTTTGAACAGTTTGCATACTTTTAGGGCACGCACACTGGCTTTGAAAATTACGTGAACTGGCTTTGATGTGGTATGAATGAACAAACAGAAATAAAATGGATCATTAAGAATGCATTGGTCAAGGAATGTGCAGTCATTCACATCCATAAAGTGATTCATCCTGCTCGTACCCTTTCTCAAAATGTCTTTTTAATCGTGACATTCTGATGGTATCACCGACTCTAAACTTCAATCTTAGTTTTTCCACCTTTTTCAGTTGAAACAACCCATACAAGGTTTTAAACACCGGGAAGGAATTTCCTTCGTTCACTTCAACGGGTTTCATTTGAATGCTTCTGTGATAGCTGTTGTTATAAGCATAAACCAAGTCTTGTACCACATCGATGTATTTTCTCGTATTGACAGCTGTGAAGTATCTCCACATCCTGTTGAACCGTTCACACACTGATGCTTTTTGTCCCGTCCCAGTAGCAAATTGATTGACGTTGTTTTTTTCATTAATGTTTTGAAACTTTCATAAAAAAAATTATTTCCCTTCATCAGTCTGAAGTGTTTTAGGAACTCTGCCTTCTTTTAGAATTGAAACAAAGGCTTTGGTAACCTGTCTTGTTTTTCATCATGAGTACCCAAGCATACTTGGAAAGTATATCTATACACGTTAGCATAAATTTCATGTTCCCGTTATGTTGGTCATGTCCACCAAATCGGCATGCCATTGTTCATCTGTTTTTACAATGACTCTGTTTCTTTTAAATTTCACAGAGATTGGTTTATGTAGCATGTATGCATCCTGAGCTGCTAACCAGTTTTTGATTTCCTTATCATCAACCCGTTTACCGATTTCATCCACCACGGACCTTTGCAGACTCTTGACCCCTCCATAGGATCCTGGGTTTGAAGGAGTGTAGTAAATGTTTTTCAGCAGACGTTCAGTCATGGCGAAATGATTGAAAAACAATGAAGAGAGTGCTAGATTGGATTATGGTTTTATTAGCATCTTTTCAGCAAAAGAGGTTATGTTTACATTACATTAAATTAAAAATGAAAGTATGCAATCAAAGGTTTTATATACATCAACCTTTTCATCGTTACTCAGTTTCAAAACACATACATCTATTACATATTGAATATATATAATATATGCCCGTGATATGTGAAATAACATGACACACACACACACACACACACACACATATATATATATATATATATATATATATATATATATATATATATATATATATATATATATATATATATATGTAAAGGATAACATGTATTATTGGCTTCCGATACTAGAGAACTCCACTGACTAAACTCACATATTACACACATCAGCTTTTCCAAATTATATACGGATTTGATATTATCGGTTTACGGTTCTGACTCTATTTTCAAGGGTTTTACAGAACAGCGTGATCAACTTCATCCTCAGCACTCTTTTTTTTTTCTCGGTTGAAGGACCAGTGCTGGTGTCCATGCAGATTCCCATTTGGCTCAAGTACCAGGGTTCAGGTTTGTGTGCAGCTTCCAGTAGTACTCGACATCGTCGTGTACCTGCTCCCCGCACGCTATCGTTTTCATTGTTCAGGTTTTCATGCAGCTTCCAGTAGTCCATGACGTCGTCATGTACCTGCTCCATGCACATACTATCATTTTTTTCATTCAGGTTTACGTGCAGCTTCCAATAGTCCACAACGTCGTCTTGTACCTGCTCCCCGCACACGCTATTGTTTTTTACTATGAACTCTTTGAGAGTGGATTTGATATTCTGTTCTTCCTGCAGGTTGTTTACCACTACCTCAGCGATTGCCTGAATCTTGCTAGAGGATGGAGGTATCTGAATGCCGCACAGCTTCAAAGCTCTGGCTAGAGTATGTATGAACCACGGCTTGAACAGTTTATTGTATCAGCTTAGGTGCGTTGAGGCTGAAATAGGATTTATTTGGATCGTACAGGCATGTGTGCTGACGCTGACTAGGATGGTCAATAGCACACTTTGGGCCCTTAACACTTTTCAGTGCATTCCACATCTGAGAGTGGTGTTGGGGAGGGGTGGATTGTAATTTACAGCTTTTCTTTTTTCCAACTACACTTCTTCCTTAAAGCCGTGTTTTACGGTACTTCACTACTTTAGTTCACAGTCGTAATTGTACTGAGTAGTGTCCTCGTTGCCTGTAGATTGGCAATTAGTGGAAGAGGCTGGGTGGACTACATTATGCTAGTAAAAATAATTTCAAAGGACTCGAAAATCATAACCAGCTTTTTGGTTTTCCTTAGTCACTTAATGGTTTCTACTGCACATGTATGAATAATATCAGATTACTCTCCATGGTCAAGGCTGTCACCTAAACGAGAAACCACAGCCAGGAGTCTGTGGGTGCCGGTGGGTGCACATTCCTGCAACCAACAACTACATCTGTTTTTTTTCATACGATTAACTGAAAATGCATCATGGATCGTTGAAACCCCATCTCTGTATTAACAGGCCTCTTTCATTCTCTCTCATTCTGTCTCTGTGTCTCTCTCAGCCTGTATCTCTCTTCTTTTTGGTCTCTCTCTCTCCTCACCGGTGGGCTTACGTGCTGTCCTCTAGCTCCCTGTCCTTCTCCTCTCTCATTTACTACTGATGGGTTAAAAGAACTTAGTCATTATGGCAGATACTTATACACAGCTGTATTATCACTCCACTGAAAGAAAATGGCACAACTCTACCTGGCTGGGGACTGGAGTTTTCCCCCAGTTTATCGTTTTGCTTTTCTTTTCATTCAGTCAGCATTTTGTAGCTAAATGGGAATGGGTGGACAGAGAAGTATGTGGGCACGGGTTGATGGTACGAGCTCACCTTGACTGCTGCCTGAGAGAAGCCACCCCAGGAAGGGCAGAGAGGTCCAGCTCGGACGGGACGTCCATCACGTCTGAGAGCTTTTGGCCCAGCATGTCAAACCGCTTAATGTGGAGGATGAGAATACTGTTCCAAGAGGAAAAGTGACTTAAGGACTGGAAGTGTGTGTGAGTGGAGGAGGGTGTGTGTGTTGGACTGGTTTAAAACTCATTCTTTAAGGTCATCTACGTCAGACGAGACTCACCGTGGCAGTGTGAAAAACTCCACCTCTTCAGTTGCCTTGCTGAAAAAAGAAAGAGACCCTTTCATTGAGAGTGATAAAATCAAAATGGCAGCATGTCATAAGTGTATTCTCTCCTTTACAACACAGTAATGAAGCGTTATCCAAAGAGGGTGTGTGACGTGACAGACCTTAAAGTAAGTGTGTAGACTGTCGGTCATAGTAGGGCTCAGATTAACAGAGAGGTAGTTGTAGACATCCACTCTGCAGCTCTGCTGTCCACAGCTTTCACAAAATGGAGAACAGAAATATTAAAACATTTGCACAGAAATAACTTGCTGCATCCCTTATACAGTGTGTGAGTTATCACATGCTAATATGCTTGTGTATGTTTTACTAGTAGATAACAGCTTATCTAATGTGGAGCATCAAAACAGTAAACATGTACACTAATGCAAAGCCAGCAGAGCACATAGAATGCTCAGTCCATGTCAGTTATGTTTTCCCAAACTCACACACTCTGGGATTTGAAAGTTATGTGATGAATAGAAGCTGAACTGGTGAGCATTTTAAATGTTCACATTTAAGTTATGTATGTTATGAAACTTTCATGAACACTTTAAACAGATGTCCGGAGAAAGCGCCTGCTCTCGGTGAGAAAATGTACACTTTAAACAAACACGTTAAGACTGGTTAAGACCAGTCCATTAACACAAATGAGATATGGAACAGTGATACATAATTAGCTGGTGCATGTGAGCACAGACTTGATATGAAACTCAAAAGTTTTCCACAGGGCAGATGTAAGAGAAGAAAGAGGCCCCGAGTCTCTCTTCCTCCTCTTTCAGCTGCAGTAACTCAGGAACTCATGGGCATCCTTTGGAGGACAGCACAGGAGAACATCAGAGGGGGCTTTGCTCCTGGACTTCAACAGCAGTGAAAAAACAAAGGTGCCTATGTTCAGTTCCTGCAGGGTACTGCGTGAGGTTCTGATGTGTTCTGAATGGCTGAGGGGGCCGTTTAACTGGACCTGATCAAAGTCTTCTTCAAATGCAGGGCAGCGGGCTGAAACACACTCAAGCAGGGCTCCCAGGAGCTGAACCTTCTGCTTTGTGCTCCGACTGGTGAGGCGGGCCTGCTGCAGATCTGCAAAACATCTACACCCAGCAACAGGGAGACCAAGTGGTTTATATCTCTGAGCTTCACAGCACCTCCTTAAGCACTCATGATTAAACTGTTCATTTAGACCCATGTGAAGCCTCTGGTTCTGAACGGACATGTGTGCTGGTGTGTGTAGACATGCCTGGAAGAGCAGGATGTTCAAATATATGGCACAGAAATCCAACCGGAGGGCTCTCGATTGGAAGAATGTGGTTGGACCAAATCCATATAAGAGTCTGAATGTGTGTGAGTAAAGCGCACTCTTGCGGCAATGAAAGTGTGTAAGGCTCACTCTAGCAATGATGAAAGTGTGTAAAGTGCACTCTAGTGACGATGGTGTGCATAGCTTTAGCAGGCCCGTCCAGAGCGCTCTGTATTTGTCCATGACGTCTGCAGTGTGGATCAGCGCTCAAGGAACAGCTCACATCACATCTAACCTCAGCAGAAAACACCAGACTCCACATGCTGATTGCCTTGCGAAAGCACAGACTGCCTGCATGATCCCAGCAATGTTCCTCTTTAGGACTTTGGGAGCAAGTCCCTCCTACCACACAGTAAGTCCAGTGCTCCCAAATTATATAATCATTTCTGCATTAACCTTTGAGTTTTAATTGGGTTTTTCAGCAAAACATATTTACTGAGCTTTTGCTGAAATTTAGGATATTCTATTAGTCATATAATGCTAATGTGCTTGTTGCTGTCCTGGTTGGAGTGCTGGTTGCCGTGCTGGTTGTGGTTCTGCAGAACTGAGTCTTTGCTCCTCCATTTCCTGTACCATGTAGGTATGCTCAGAGATTGCCCTGTATGCACTCTCAACATCATTTGGTCTTTGCAGCCTTACAGCTACTTCCAATTCATTCCTCATGATTGATGTTGTGTATTTTGAATATGCTATGTCTGCTTTTTCCCTGGCAATTTTCTTCATTTCCTGCAACAAAATGCTGTTGGTTGTCTCAGAGAGGAGTGTATCGTAGTTCTGCTTATAGCTGTTCCATTCACAATTGCATTTAAAGCAAACCTAAAGGCAAAATTAGTCGTGAGTAACACCACAGCTGCTTAAGAGGTACCATAGAAACAATCCACCAGCCATGAGGATCAAGCCATACGTCTACATTTTCTCTTTCATGAGCATAATTTCTTTCTCTGTTTATAACAGTATAATTACAGGAGGTAAAAGCAGATACAGTACTCCATTTACATGTACACCAGGTTTGCAGGAGCAATGAAATTCCATTTCAAAGATGCTCTGGAGGATGTAGAAACTATGAAGATGAGAAAAGCGTTGGTAGCCGTTGAGAGGAGGCTGAATAGTTTCTGTGGTACATCAGGTTACTTCACTCAATTCACTCAGTTCAACTTCAGATGAAGAAAAATTGTGAGAAAAAGTTGATGTCCAGCTGCCCAAAAGCCCTGCATCCCGTCTTTAACTTGTGTGATCGCTTTAGAGGTGTCAGCAGTCCAAACAGAGTCTGATTCCAAAGGCGAATCCCTCGGAATGCTTCAATTATGGTATGTATCATGAGGAGGACATTGGGTATCCACAGGTTCCTCTTGGAAATATTTCCAACCACATCAGCAAGTTTCAGTATAAGTAACTTATGTTAGAGACTTATTGTTAATTTCATATTGATGTGTAAAATTTCTTTTCGTTTTCAGTACCTATGAAAGATTTTGTCTGTTTTCTTGCTTTTTTTTTACCAAGTTTATTTTTCTGTATGTGATGTTGTTATTAATTCCATTCTTTTCTAGGCTTATTTACATTTCCATTCACGATATTTAGCAGATGTTTTTATCCAGAGTGACTAACAAAAGTGCTTTATCATTTACTCAAGGAATGAATACATCCTAGCCAGTGCAGTAATTTAGAGTCCAAGATACCATTGAACTAGAATACTGTTGAAATACAGGGATCAGTGCTGATGCCTAGAAGTGCAAAATACTCTATAACAGATATCGATACGTTCAGAAAACAATACTCTATAATAAGTACCAGAGGTTCAGTTACTCAACATAGGTGTAGGATCAGTGCTCATTTAAATATTCCACAAATAGATGGGTCTTCAGTCTGTGTTTGAAGACCACAAGGGACTCTGCTGTCCAGACAGTAAGCAGACATTTGTTCCACCATCTAGGATCCAAGATAGAGAATACCCTCGATACTTGTCTTCCATGAGACTTGAAGCATGGTGTTTGAAGCCAAGCCATACTTGAGGTTCGACGTACTCAAGGTACAGATCGGGCTTTTACCATTGACATCAAATATTGAGGGACATTTTTGGCTTTGTAGGCAAACATTCAGGTTTTAATCTGATGTGTGCAGCTATTGGAAGCCAATAAAGGGAGACCAGTCGAGACCAGTCTTGCTGATGTGTTTTGGACAAATTGTAGAGGTCTGATGTCTCGGAGGAAGACCAGCAAGTAGCGAGTTGCAGTAGTCTAGCCTTGAGATTACAAGAGACTGCACAAGCACCTCGGTAGCTTCCTGTGAGAGAACGGGCCGAATCCTTCGTATGTTACAAAGGAGAAATCTGCAAGACCATGTTAGATTAGAGAAGAATGTCAAAGGCTGCTGAAAGGACTAGAAGAATCAAAACAGATGACTGTTTGGCAGCTTTACCAGCATGAAGTTTTTTGGTCACATGCTATGAGGGCCGTGTCTGTAGAATGTGCCGGTTTGTAGCCAGACCGATTGATCACTTTATGCAAGTGCATGTACAACCAATGTTTCAGGAACTTCTTACTTATTAGGTTTCATACCACAAATGTTAATCAAAATGAAGATTTTGAGGAAAATACGTTTAATATGTAACTTTTCTCCAAAATATACCCACCACTTTACTGGATATTATTGTTACTGACTTGTTCACAAACAGTAAATGTCATTCTTTGCAGTACAAATCTTTGTAAACTTTGCAGAGAATTAATCTCTTATTAGTATTCTTTAAATCTTTGGTTTGGCCTTTTTTGGGGCAAATATTGTTCGAAACTGGATGTTTGACAAATCACATTACTTTTTGTTACACACAAAAGGGTCTCTATACGAAAAAAAAGTTGAAAGTCATATAAGGGTTCTTTTGAAGAAAGATGTACCCATCTACCAGTCCCCATCTATCAGCTACTTACTCGGCTGCTGCTAAAAATAGGGATTTCAAATATTTTTTGAACTATTGACTTATTTTCCCAATAACCAAAATGTCAGTGCAGCATTCTAGAAATGTCACAATTGTCACAATGTCACAATGATTATTCTTTATGTCTTTGGTTTGGCCTTTTTTGGGGCAAATATTGTTTGAAACTGGATGTTTGACAAATCACGTTATTTTTTGTTACACACAAAAGGGTCTCTATACGAAAAAAAAGTTGAAAGTCATATAAGGGTTCTTTTGAAGAAAGATGTACCCGTCTACCAGTACCCATCTATCAGCTACTTACTCGGCTGCTGCTAAAAATAGGGATTTCAAATATTTTTTGAACTATTGACTTATTTTCCCAATAACCAAAATGTCAGTGCAGCATTCTAGAAATGTCACAATGCATATGACATCACAACAGCGTTGACGTCACTACAAGTATATAAAGGTGAGCGCAAGCATTTATATGTCATTTCACTTGACAGATTTAAGCAGTTATAAAGTTGGAAGACAATAGAGTGAATTAAACCTAATCGTAGGTGAACTTTCCAGAACAAGGTACGGTTGAATAAGTCAATTTTGTAATTACAGAAGGCTATTTTCCATCTAATTGTATGTGTATGTACCTGTCTTTCTGTCTAAATGTCCACTTAGCTACTATAGCTAGAGCTTTTCTAATTTTATGATGAACGGTCTGTCTGCTGTAGTTTTATATAGTTATGGAATGCATTGACGTTCCACCTGTTTTCTCACACAAGGCTTTATGTCAAGCATAAGCGACTGCTTTTTATGCTATTTAGATTTTGCTGTTTTAAAGGTACAAGACAAGTGATATAAGTGATTAAACCAAATTTCATCACCATACCCGCCCTTTCATGTTAGATTGCTGTCTGTCCACCAAACTGTAAAAATGATTTATGCTTTTGACTTCATATCGCCTTTTCAGAACAAAGTATTCCAGGAGAGTCTTAAGAAAACTTGGACCAGGACAAATGGAGAAACAGAAGCGTCTTTTAGGCAGGAAGATGTAAGGCCTTTGCACTACAATGTTAAAAAATCTTAGAATAACAATATTAATTTTAAATGATTCTTATTTATACAGCATATTCCTTATAGAACCCAAAAGCTCAAGGTGCTTTACACTGCAATGAACGAACAGTATTCAGTAATAAAACATTGATCAAATAAAACAGTTAAAAGTCACAAAATATAAATGTAGAAAATGAAATTAATTGAAACAGAATTTAAATTAAACCGGCTAAACAACCTGAACAATTAGATCAAGCTAAACAAGCCACTCTTTAATCTGTATTAAACACCAATAGAGCTTGCACTCTAAATACTTTCTGGACTATTCCAAAGTATCGGAACGATGAAACATGAAACAGATGAAACATGTTTCATCAACCTTGTTATTTTAAAAGATTAGGAAGTAATGTTAAAGGAATCAGTCTTATTTTCCTTATAATGTGCTAAAGTAGAATAAAATAATTTTGATTGTATTGTGCAATTAACAAAATACAACATGGACCTGAGCTCTATCAGTGATTCATCCATTAAATAGAGAATAAGAATAACAATCTATAAACTTAGACACAAGCTCTCTCAAAATAATTTGACCATGGATTTTAGTTCAGGCTGTTGATGTTTGAAGAATGACAAACGAACAACATTTCCTTATATATTTTTGTTGTTTCCATAGTAAAATTCCTTCACCTCCAAAAGTGACACGGGCTTCTTCAGTATTTAAAAAGGTGAGTTTAAAATGGCCAAATTTGTTATTCATCAGAAAATGGAATTGTTGCTAATAAGTGAGATGTCAGCACAGTTGTTATGTTATCCTGATATTTAATTTCTTTTTATTCAACCTCTTCTATGGTTCTCAAAACAAGAGCAAGTCAAAAAGCACAAGACAAAATGAGAATAAACCTGTGAGGAATGACAGCAAAATGCTCCTTGATAGAGCCAAAAAAATCATCCCAGACTTGGAGAAGCTCGATATTGCACCAATCTTGACCCATTTTGTGATGGATCTGACTCATGAGTATGCCATTTTTAAACCTTTTCTTCTTCTTCTTCTTCTTCTTCTTCTTCTTCTTCTTCTTCTTCTTCTTCTTCTGCTTTTTCAATTTATCATTTTTATTTTTGGTATAATTTTGAATGTATGAGATTTTTAGCATAAATATTAATTATCGTTCTAAAGAATGCTTTTATTCACATTCTTTTAGGCAGTGGACATCTATCCGGAAAGCAATCCCTAGTCCAGTAAGTCATACTACATTGCTTACACATCAACATATTTTAAATGGGATTCATATTAATTCTAAACCAAACAACCAAAACCATTTTGGAGCAATTTTCAATGTTCGCCTTTCTATGTTATCTCTCCTTTCTTTCACAGGAGACAAAGGTCATGATCTCTCATATGGGTTCATTCATTGCGGACATTGTCACTGAAGTAACTGTGATGGGTCTTCTTTCATCTCTGGAAGAAATGTTAGATGTTGATCTAAGATCAGTGTTGCTTTCAAATTCCAAGAAGGAAACTGCAGATTTGCTGAATGCTTTCCGTACCAGATATCGTGAGATAAATCATTCAGCTTCAGTCCACGTGAAGGAGGGGACAGCTCATATGGACTCTCTGAGCAGAGATGTTAGGACTGCGGTTATTGATACGCATCGCAGTTGCCTGGATGACCATGAGAGAGACCAAATTGTGATGAAATTCCACTCTACTATGGAAGATACAAATTCAGAAGCAGTGAGTGAGGTTCTGATAGGAGATACTGAGAGTCTGACATCGTTATCCTCAGATGTCCATGACGATGGTACATCTAGACCTATAAGTACCATTCCTATAGCTGGCTCTCCGGTTTCGGATATGCTTCAGCGCTTTGATGATGAGATGGAGGAATTTGCTGAACTGTCGCAAGACATCAATCCCCGCATAAAAGGAAGGACACATTTTTTGTCCCGTCATTTAATAAATCCTGACCTTGAAGGGGTCTCATCTTGTGAGCTCTGTGGTATGGTCATGCCAATCTACCTAGAGCAGGATGACTTGAAATCATCACAGGCATCATCAGAGCTATGCACAGATAGTAGGAACACCTCCTCCGACGTCATGGCAAGCCAAGTTATGGAGTTGGTTGTCCCACCCTCTGTGAAGAAGGCTCAAGAGTCCCCCAGTGTACACAATGACTGGTCTTCCCTGTTCAGCATCGATATACATAGCTCTCCATCACTACAGTCTGAGATGTCTGCTAGGTCACCATGTACTGAGCCTGCTCTGGACAATCAGAGCAAAACCATGAAAGCCCAGAAGGGGAGATTGCATTTCCTATTCCCCTTCAGTAAGGTCTCAAAGAACTTAAAGGTAAAACATTTGACTTATTTCTTATTTAGATTTTGTTACATTATTAATTTTTAAAGTAGTGCATATTTGAATTTCATTTCACACTGAATGTGTATATATCACTTTGCATAAATGACATAATTTGTTCTAAATTATATTCTGTTGCATTATTACTGGTTTGTATCTGTACTTTTAGTTATAAATGTACTTATGCTCTGATATTTTTCTACTAAATCATTGTTTTGTTTTTGTTAGAAACTCAAAAAGAAAAGCAAGGAGCACCCTAACACTGTAGCTGCTGCTGCAACTACAGGTAAGAACATATTGCTAGAAACACATATGACAATTTAGTTGTTAGACAGAATATCACAGTTATATCCATTTTTTAAAAATCAATAACTTTTTTGTCTTATGATAGGTAGTGAAGATGTTTCCCCCATCTCGTCACGTTTCACGAGGATGTTATCGTTCTTTACAAGGCAACGCTCAAATCATCAATAAAGCCTGAAACATCAATTTGCTGAAAATGTGCAAAAATGGCTGGTTTTTGATTACATTTACATTTACATTTACAGTATTTAGCAGATGCTCTTATCCAGAGCGTCTTACAAAAGTGCTTTGTCCTTTACTCATAGAATATCTTAGTACAGTACAGTAGGTTAGAGTCCCACATACCAATGAACTAGAATACTGTAGAATACAGGGATCAATGCTGATACCTAGAAGTACAAAATACATAAGGTCTATCTTAAACAATGATAAGTGCAATAAACAATAAGTGCTAGAGTTTTTTAAACAACATAAACAATACCCTACAATAAGTACAAATTTAGTCAGTCAATATGGGAGCAGTGTCAGTTGTCCTTTAACTAGTCTGCAAATAGATGAGTCTTCAGTCTGCATTTGAAGACTGCAAGGGACTCTGCTGACCGGACAGCAAGTGGGAGTTCATTTCACCATCTTGGAGCCAGGACAGAAAATAGTCTCGATGCTTGTCGTCAATGAGAACTGAAGCAAGGAATTTCAAGCCGAGCCGTACTTGAGTTTCAAAGTGCTCGAGCAACGGATCGCGCTTTGACCATTGACTTCATGTATGAAGGGGATGATCCATTTTTGGCTTTTGTAGGCAAGCATCAAAGTTTTAAATCTGATGTGTGCAGCTACTGGGAGCCAGTGAAGGGAGTGCAGCAGTGGAGTAACGTGTAAACTTCGGAAGATTGAAGACCAGTCGTGCTGCTGCATTCTGGACAAGTTGTAGAGGGCTGATGGCTCTTAGAGGAAGACCAGCAAATAGCGAGTTGCAGTAGTCTAGCTTTGAGATCACAAAAGACTACACAAGCACCTGGGTAGCGTCCTGTGAGAGATAGGGCAGAATGTTTCATATGTTACAAAGGAGAAATCTGCAAGACCGTGTTAGATTAGAGAAGAATGTCAAAGGCTGCTGAAAGGACTAGAAGAATCAAAACAGATGACTGTTTGGCAGCTTTACCAGCATGAAGTTTTTCCGTCACTGCTATGAGGGCCGTTTCTGTAGAATGTGCCGGTTTGTAGCCAGACCGATTGATCACTTTATGCAAGTGCATGTACAACCAATGTTTCAGGAACTTCTTACTTATTAGGTTTCATACCTCAAATGTTAATCAAAATGAAGATTTTGAGGAAAATAAGTTTAATATGTAACTTTTCTCCAAAATATACCCACCACTTTACTGGATATTATTGATCCTGATTTGTTCACAAACAGTAAATGTCATGCTTTACAGTACAAATCTTTGTAAATTTTGCAGATAATTAATCTCTTATTAGTATTCTTTAAGTCTTTGGTTTGGTCTTATTTGGGGCATATTTTGTTTGAAATTGGATGTTTGACAAATCACATTATTTTTTTGTTACACATAAAAGGGTCTCTTTACTTGAAGAAAAAAAATTGAAAGTCATAAAAAGGTACTTTTGAATAGAATGCAGAACTGGGTGAGGATGCTGGTGTCAAAGGTGTGTTTCTCTATATATCCAGACTCCTATGCAGGGCACACAATAAAATACGTGAAAGGTTGCCAGAGCATACATTGGGACATGCACCCACATGGGCAGCATATCTGCTGCGTGTGCCTGGGTGTGCCCATGCATGCACGATTGGGAATCATTCACGCTGTTACACTGGTTGGGGCAGGACGACGTGGAGTCGCTCTTGTCACTGGAGTTCTTCTTGCCGCTCTCCGAGCACAAGTCGCCCTGCAGTGCATCGAACAGCACGGGGTTCAGATGGACATACTCCCCCGATACCACCTCGATTACTGCAGGGAAACAGAAGAAGGGCACGTGGGGATCATATGTACTATGAGCTAGGACAATTTCTGCTGTTTTACAACAGTTTTGCATAGTTACAGATAAACTGTTCATACTATTACATTATTGCAGACTGAAGATAAAAAACTCCTACCTTCCTCATGAAGCCTTTTTAAATCATAAAAAGATAATAAACAAAATATGCTTCAATATATCAGCACAGTATAAAGTACAGACTATATAGTATAAAAATGTAATATTTCAAATGCACAGACAAAGACATGGTATATAATTTTGCCATATCAAACACAGACCATTGTAAATCCGTATTATTCCACTTTAATATCAGATATTAGTATGCGGTGTCCTTACACCTTTGTCTTGTCTGACAGTAATTGACTATGCCATCCAATAATGATAGCTGGAAGAATTTTATCTGTGCTTTACAAATTCCCAGACAATGCAGTTTCATTGCTGCACCTAACAGAGTGTTCCATGCAAAGAGAACAGGCTTGCTCAGATTTTTGGGTATTGACATTAAGACAGTTATATTGGGTGGAACAGCTACCCTTTGAAATGACAAAGAAGGATTTCTTTTAAACTCAAACGCTATCCTCTATCTGTCACGATACAGCCCCCTCGTCCCAGACGTGTGTGTGTGTGGGTGTGCATGTGTGTGTGTTTTTCTGCATTGCCATGCCCTCCCCATATATCAAACTTCTTCCTCTTTTCGTGTCGTTACGGTTTATGAATGTAAAGTCGTGTAGTCATTGGTTGCTTGTGTTTAACCTTACGTGAGCATATGTGCTAAGTTGTCTTCATTGTGTCTGTCAATAAACGTCATTGTCTTCTACACGGCTTGCCTTTGTATCCTGCCAATCGAAACACCAACCGCCAAAGGATGCCAGGAAAGAAGCGCAAAAAGAGGAACTGGAAGAAAAGGCATGACCACTCTTCCACAGCCCCTGCAGGGAAACCGTCCATCTTTATGGACACACTCCACAGTTTGTAGAGTTCTACAAACCCTCGACAGACTACTGGAACTGGTACGATTACGACCAATATCCAGGTCCTATTATCCATCTTGGGACTACCGAGAGGGTTAAGAGGAAGATGGCAGGAGGAAGGTTTATACCACATCAGCCTCCAGTCGGACTCGGGGGTCGATCGCTTGTAGGATCCAGCAATGAAGGTGGAGGAGGCCCTCCAGGAGGATCCTCCCACTGTTATGGACACCGGGTCAGCGCACTCCAGGAGCGACGAGCCTCCGGCATACAAGGCTTTGCCCAAGGCACGCCATTCTGGAGCCAGGAAGGTACCCCGCGTGACTGGCAGAGAGGCGTGATCATCTGAGGACAATCTCTCCCCTAAGACACACAGCCCCAGAGCTAGTGTGCCTCTGCATACGCCTCGTAGAGGCAAGAAGGAAGCCTCACCAGTGCCCGCCCCAGAGACAGGCAAAACCGCTGGTGTGCTTCCTGGCACGTCT
>NC_137505.1:16257500-16265000 GCF_041902795.1 Electrophorus electricus | reverse complement strand
CCAGAGTGACTTACAAAAGTGCTTTATCATTTACTCAAGGAATGAATACATCCTAGCCAGTGCAGTAATTTAGAGTCCAAGATACCATTGAACTAGAATACTGTTGAAATACAGGGATCAGTGCTGATGCCTAGAAGTGCAAAATACTCTATAACAGATATCGATACGTTCAGAAAACAATACTCTATAATAAGTACCAGAGGTTCAGTTACTCAACATAGGTGTAGGATCAGTGCTCATTTAAATATTCCACAAATAGATGGGTCTTCAGTCTGCGTTTGAAGACCACAAGGGACTCTGCTGTCCAAACAGTAAACAGACATTTGTTCCACCATCTAGGATCCAAGATAGAGAATACCCTCGATACTTGTCTTCCATGAGACTTGAAGCATGGTGTTTGAAGCCAAGCCATACTTGAGGTTCGACGTACTCAAGGTACAGATCGGGCTTTTACCATTGACATCAAATATTGAGGGACATTTTTGGCTTTGTAGGCAAACATTCAGGTTTTAATCTGATGTGTGCAGCTATAGGAAGCCAATAAAGGGAGACCGGTCGAGACCAGTCTTGCTGATGTGTTTTGGACAAATTGTAGAGGTCTGATGTCTCGGAGGAAGACCAGCAAGTAGCGAGTTGCAGTAGTCTAGCCTTGAGATTACAAGAGACTGCACAAGCACCTGGGTAGCTTCCTGTGAGAGAACGGGCCGAATCCTTCGTATGTTACAAAGGAGAAATCTGCAAGACCGTGTTAGATTAGAGAAGAATGTCAAAGGCTGCTGAAAGGACTAGAAGAATCAAAACAGATGACTGTTTGGCAGCTTTACCAGCATGAAGTTTTTTCGTCACATGCTATGAGGGCCGTGTCTGTAGAATGTGCCGGTTTGTAGCCAGACCGATTGATCACTTTATGCAAGTGCATGTACAACCAATGTTTCAGGAACTTCTTACTTATTAGGTTTCATACCTCAAATGTTAATCAAAATGAAGATTTTGAGGAAAATACGTTTAATATGTAACTTTTCTCCAAAATATACCCACTACTTTACTGGATATTATTGTTACTGACTTGTTCACAAACAGTAAATGTCATTCTTTGCAGTACAAATCTTTGTAAACTTTGCAGAGAATTAATTTATTATGATTATTCTTTATGTCTTTGGTTTGGCCTTTTTTGGGGCAAATATTGTTCGAAACTGGATGTTTGACAAATCACATTACTTTTTGTTTCTATATGAAAAAAAAGTTGAAAGTCATATAAGAGTTCTTTTGAAGAAAGATGTACCCATCTACCAGTCCCCATCTATCAGCTACTTACTCGGCTGCTGCTAAAAATAGGGATTTCAAATATTTTTTGAACTATTGACTTATTTTCCCAATAACCAAAATGTCAGTGCAGCATTCTAGAAATGTCACAATTGTCACAATGTCACAATGATTATTCTTTATGTCTTTGGTTTGGCCTTTTTTGGGGCAAATATTGTTTGAAACTGGATGTTTGACAAATCACGTTATTTTTTGTTACACACAAAAGGGTCTCTATACGAAAAAAAAGTTGAAAGTCATATAAGGGTTCTTTTGAAGAAAGATGTACCCGTCTACCTGTACCCATCTATCAGCTACTTACTCGGCTGCTGCTACAAATAGGGATTTCAAATATTTTTTGAACTATTGACTTATTTTCCCAATAACCAAAATGTCAGTGCAGCATTCTAGAAATGTCACAATGCATATGACATCACAACATCTTTGACGTCACTACAAGTATATAAAGGTGAGCGCAAGCATTTATATGTCATTTCACTTGACAGATTTCAGCAGTTATAAAGTTGGAAGACAATAGAGTGAATTAAACCTAATCGTAGGTCAACTTTCCAGAACAAGGTACGGTTGAATAAGTCAATTTTGTAATTACAGAAGGCTATTTTCCATCTAATTGTATGTGTATGTATCTGTCTGTCTGTCTAAATGTCCGCTTAGCTACTATAGCTAGAGCTTTTCTAATTTTATGATGAACGGTCTGTCTGCTGTAGTTTTATATAGTTATGGAATGCATTGACGTTCCACCTGTTTTCTCACACAAGGCTTTATGTCAAGCATAAGCGACTGCTTTTTATGCTATTTAGATTTTGCTGTTTTAAAGGTACAAGACAAGTAATATAAGTGATTAAACCAAATTTCATCACCATACCCGCCCTTTCATGTTAGATTGCTGTCTGTCCACCAAACTGTAAAAATGATTTATGCTTTTGACTTCATATCGCCTTTTCAGAACAAAGTATTCCAGGAGAGTCTTAAGAAAACTTGGACCAGGACAAATGGAGAAACAGAAGCGTCTTTTAGGCAGGAAGATGTAAGGCCTTTGCACTACAATGTTAAAAAATCTTAGAATAACAATATTAATTTTAAATGATTCTTATTTATACAGCATATTCCTTATAGAACCCAAAAGCTCAAGGTGCTTTACACTGCAATGAACGAACAGTATTCAGTAATAAAACATTGATCAAATAAAACAGTTAAAAGTCACAAAATATAAATGTAGAAAATGAAATTAATTGAAACAGAATTTAAATTAAACCGGCTAAACAACCTGAACAATTAGATCAAGCTAAACAAGCCACTCTTTAATCTGTATTAAACACCAATAGAGCTTGCACTCTAAATACTTTCTGGACTATTCCAAAGTATCGGAACGATGAAACATGAAACAGATGAAACATGTTTCATCAACCTTGTTATTTTAAAAGATTAGGAAGTAATGTTAAAGGAATCAGTCTTATTTTCCTTATAATGTGCTAAAGTAGAATAAAATAATTTTGATTGTATTGTGCAATTAACAAAATACAACATGGACCTGAGCTCTATCAGTGATTCATCCATTAAATAGAGATTAAGAAAAACAATCTATAAACTTAGACACAAGCTCTCTCAAAATGATTTGACCATGGATTTTAGTTCAGGCTGTTGATGTTTGAAGAATGACAAACGAACAACATTTCCTTATATATTTTTGTTGTTTCCATAGTAAAATTCCTTCACCTCCAAAAGTGACACGGGCTTCTTCAGTATTTAAAAAGGTGAGTTTAAAATGGCCAAATTTGTTATTCATCAGAAAATGGAATTGTTGCTAATAAGTGAGATGTCAGCACAGTTGTTATGTTATCCTGATATTTAATTTCTTTTTATTCAACCTCTTCTATGGTTCTCAAAACAAGAGCAAGTCAAAAAGCACAAGACAAAACGAGAATAAACCTGTGAGGAATGACAGCAAAATGCTCCTTGATAGAGCCAAAAAAATCATCCCAGACTTGGAGAAGCTCGATATTGCACAAATCTTGACCCATTTTGTGATGGATCTGACTCATGAGTATGCCATTTTTAAACCTTCTTCTTCTTCTTCTTCTTCTTCTTCTTCTTCTTCTTCTTCTTCTTCTTCTTCTTCTGCTTTTTCAATTTATCATTTTTATTTTTGGTATAATTTTGAATGTATGAGATTTTTAGCATAAATATTAATTATAGTTCTAAAGAATGCTTTTATTCACATTCTTTAAGGCAGTGGACATCTATCCGGAAAGCAATCCCTAGTCCAGTAAGTCATACTACATTGCTTACACTTCAACATATTTTAAATGGGATTCATATTAATTCTAAACCAAACAACCAAAACCATTTTGGAGCAATTTTCAATGTTCGCCTTTCTATGTTATCTCTCCTTTCTTTCACAGGAGACAAAGGTCATGATCTCTCATATGGGTTCATTCATTGCGGACATTGTCACTGAAGTAACTGTGATGGGTCTTCTTTCATCTCTGGAAGAAATGTTAGATGTTGATCTAAGATCAGTGTTGCTTTCAAATTCCAAGAAGGAAACTGCAGATTTGCTGAATGCTTTCCGTACCAGATATCGTGAGATAAATCATTCAGCTTCAGTCCACGTGAAGGAGGGGACAGCTCATATGGACTCTCTAAGCAGAGATGTTAAGACTGCAGTTATTGATACACATCGCAGTTGCCTAGATGACTATGAGAGAGACCAAATTGTGATGAAATTCCACTCTACTATGGAAGATACAAATTCAGAAGCAGTGAGTGAGGTTCTGATAGGAGATACTGAGAGTCTGACATCGTTATCCTCAGATGTCCATGACGATGGTACATCTAGACCTATAAGTACCATTCCTATAGCTGGCTCTCCGGTTTCGAATATGCTTCAGCGCTTTGATGATGAGATGGAGGAATTTTCTGAACTGTCACAAGACATCAATCCCCGCATAAAAGGAAGGACACATTTTTTGTCCCATCATTTAATAAATCCTGACCTTGAAGGGGTCTCATCTTGTGAGCTCTGTGGTATGGTCATGCCAATCTACCTAGAGCAGGATGACTTGAAATCATCACAGGCATCATCAGAGCTATGCACAGATAGTAGGAACACCTCCTCCGACGTCATGGCAAGCCAAGTTATGGAGTTGGTTGTCCCACCCTCTGTGAAGAAGGCTCAAGAGTCCCCCAGTGTACACAATGACTGGTCTTCCCTGTTCAGCATCGATATGCATAGCTCTCCATCACTACAGTCTGAGATGTCTGCTAGGTCACCATGTACTGAGCCTGCTCTGGACAATCAGAGCAAAACCATGAAAGCCCAGAAGGGGAGATTGCATTTCCTATTCCCCTTCAGTAAGGTCTCAAAGAACTTAAAGGTAAAACATTTGACTTATTTCTTATTTAGATTTTGTTACATTATTAATTTTTAAAGTAGTGCATATTTGAATTTCATTTCACACTGAATGTGTATATATCACTTTGCATAAATGACATAATTTGTTCTAAATTATATTCTGTTGCATTATTACTGGTTTGTATCTGTACTTTTAGTTATAAATGTACTTATGCTCTGATATTTTTCTACTAAATCATTGTTTTGTTTTTGTTAGAAACTCAAAAAGAAAAGCAAGGAGCACCCTAACACTGTAGCTGCTGCTGCAACTACAGGTAAGAACATATTGCTAGAAACACATATGACAATTTAGTTGTTAGACAGAATATCACAGTTATATCCATTTTTTAAAAATCAATAACTTTTTTGTCTTATGATAGGTAGTGAAGATGTTTCCCCCATCTCGTCACGTTTCACGAGGATGTTATCGTTCTTTAGAAGGCAACGCTCAAATCATCAATAAAGCCTGAAACATCAATTTGCTGAAAATGTGCAAAAATGGCTGGTTTTTGATTACATTTACATTTACATTTACAGTATTTAGCAGATGCTCTTATCCAGAGCGTCTTACAAAAGTGCTTTGTCCTTTACTCATAGAATATCTTAGTACAGTACAGTAGGTTAGAGTCCCACATACCAATGAACTAGAATACTGTAGAATACAGGGATCAATGCTGATACCTAGAAGTACAAAATACATAAGGTCTATCTTAAACAATGATAAGTGCAATAAACAATAAGTGCTAGAGTTTTTTAAACAACATAAACAATACCCTACAATAAGTACAAATTTAATCAGTCAATATGGGAGCAGTTTCAGTTGTCCTTTAACTAGACTGCAAATAGATGAGTCTTCAGTCTGCATTTGAAGACTGCAAGGGACTCTGCTGACCGGACAGCAAGTGGGAGTTCATTTCACCATCTTGGAGCCAGGACAGAAAATAGTCTCGATGCTTGTCGTCAATGAGAACTGAAGCAAGGAATTTCAAGCCGAGCCGTACTTGAGTTTCAAAGTGCTCGAGCAACGGATCGCGCTTTGACCATTGACTTCATGTATGAAGGGGATGATCCATTTTTGGCTTTTGTAGGCAAGCATCAAAGTTTTAAATCTGATGCGTGCAGCTACTGGGAGCCAGTGAAGGGAGTGCAGCAGTGGAGTAACGTGTAAACTTCGGAAGATTGAAGACCAGTCATGCTGCTGCATTCTGGACAAGTTGTAGAGGGCTGATGGCTCTTAGAGGAAGACCAGCAAATAGCGAGTTGCAGTAGTCTAGCTTTGAGATCACAAAAGACTACACAAGCACCTGGGTAGCGTCCTGTGAGAGATAGGGCAGAATGTTTCATATGTTACAAAGGAGAAATCTGCAAGACCGTGTTAGATTAGAGAAGAATGTCAAAGGCTGCTGAAAGGACTAGAAGAATCAAAACAGATGACTGTTTGGCAGCTTTACCAGCATGAAGTTTTTTCGTCACATGCTATGAGGGCCGTGTCTGTAGAATGTGCCGGTTTGTAGCCAGACCGATTGATCACTTTATGCAAGTGCATGTACAACCAATGTTTCAGGAACTTCTTACTTATTAGGTTTCATACCTCAAATGTTAATCAAAATGAAGATTTTGAGGAAAATAAGTTTAATATGTAACTTTTCTCCAAAATATACCCACCACTTTACTGGATATTATTGATCCTGATTTGTTCACAAACAGTAAATGTCATGCTTTACAGTACAAATCTTTGTAAATTTTGCAGATAATTAATCTCTTATTAGTATTCTTTAAGTCTTTGGTTTGGTCTTATTTGGGGCATATTTTGTTTGAAATTGGATGTTTGACAAATCACATTATTTTTTTGTTACACATAAAAGGGTCTCTTTACATGAAGAAAAAAAATTGAAAGTCATAAAAAGGTACTTTTGAATAGAATGCAGAACTGGGTGAGGATGCTGGTGTCAAAGGTGTGTTTCTCTATATATCCAGACTCCTATGCAGGGCACACAATAAAATACGTGAAAGGTTGCCAGAGCATACATTGGGACATGCACCCACATGGGCAGCATATCTGCTGCGTGTGCCTGGGTGTGCCCATGCATGCACGATTGGGAATCATTCACGCTGTTACACTGGTTGGGGCAGGACGACGTGGAGTCGCTCTTGTCACTGGAGTTCTTCTTGCCGCTCTCCGAGCACAAGTCGCCCTGCAGTGCATCGAACAGCACGGGGTTCAGATGGACATACTCCCCCGATACCACCTCGATTACTGCAGGGAAACAGAAGAAGGGCACGTGGGGATCATATGTACTATGAGCTAGGACAATTTCTGCTGTTTTACAACAGTTTTGCATAGTTACAGATAAACTGTTCATACTATTACATTATTGCAGACTGAAGATAAAAAACTCCTACCTTCCTCATGAAGCCTTTTTAAATCATAAAAAGATAATAAACAAAATATGCTTCAATATATCAGCACAGTATAAAGTACAGACTATATAGTATAAAAATGTAATATTTCAAATGCACAGACAAAGACATGGTATATAATTTTGCCATATCAAACACAGACCATTGTAAATCCGTATTATTCCACTTTAATATCAGATATTAGTATGCGGTGTCCTTACACCTTTGTCTTGTCTGACAGTAATTGACTATGCCATCCAATAATGATAGCTGGAAGAATTTTATCTGTGCTTTACAAATTCCCAGACAATGCAGTTTCATTGCTGCACCTAACAGAGTGTTCCATGCAAAGAGAACAGGCTTGCTCAGATTTTTGGGTATTG
>NC_137505.1:16220000-16252500 GCF_041902795.1 Electrophorus electricus | reverse complement strand
TGAATTAAACCTAATCGTAGGTGAACTTTCCAGAACAAGGTACGGTTGAATAAGTCAATTTTGTAATTACAGAAGGCTATTTTCCATCTAATTGTATGTGTATGTACCTGTCTTTCTGTCTAAATGTCCACTTAGCTACTATAGCTAGAGCTTTTCTAATTTTATGATGAACGGTCTGTCTGCTGTAGTTTTATATAGTTATGGAATGCATTGACGTTCCACCTGTTTTCTCACACAAGGCTTTATGTCAAGCATAAGCGACTGCTTTTTATGCTATTTAGATTTTGCTGTTTTAAAGGTACAAGACAAGTAATATAAGTGATTAAACCAAATTTCATCACCATACCCGCCCTTTCATGTTAGATTGCTGTCTGTCCACCAAACTGTAAAAATGATTTATGCTTTTGACTTCACATCGCCTTTTCAGAACAAAGTATTCCAGGAGGGTCCTAAGAAAACTTGGACCAGGACAAATGGAGAAACAGAAGCGTCTTTTAGGCAGGAAGATGTAAGGCCTTTGCACTACAATGTTAAAAAATCTTAGAATAACAATATTAATTTTAAATGATTCTTATTTATACAGCATATTCCTTATAGAACCCAAAATCTCAAGGTGCTTTACACTGCAATGAATGAACAGTATTTAGTAATAAAACATTGATCAAATAAAACAGTTAAAAGTCACAAAATATAAATGTAGAAAATGAAATTAATTGAAACAGAATTTAAATTAAACCGGCTAAACAAGCTGAACAATTAGATCAAGCTAAACAAGCCACTCTTTAATCTGTATTAAACACCAATAGAGCTTGCACTCTAAATACTTTCTGGACTATTCCAAAGTATCGGAACGATGAAACATGAAACAGATGAAACATGTTTCATCAACCTTGTTATTTTAAAAGATTAGGAAGTAATGTTAAAGGAATCAATCTTATTTTCCTTATAATGTGCTAAAGTAGAATAAAATAATTTTGATTGTATTGTGCAATTAACTAAATACAACATGGACCTGAGCTCTATCAGTGATTCATCCATTAAATAGAGAATAAGAATAACAATCTATAAACTTAGACACAAGCTCTCTCAAAATAATTTGACCATGGATTTTAGTTCAGGCTGTTGATGTTTGAAGAATGACAAACGAACAACATTTCCTTATATATTTTTGTTGTTTCCATAGTAAAATTCCTTCACCTCCAAAAGTGACACGGGCTTCTTCAGTATTTAAAAAGGTGAGTTTAAAATGGCCAAATTTGTTATTCATCAGAAAATGGAATTGTTGCTAATAAGTGAGATGTCAGCACAGTTCTTATGTTATCCTGATATTTAATTTCTTTTTATTCAACCTCTTCTATGGTTCTCAAAACAAGAGCAAGTCAAAAAGCACAAGACAAAACGAGAATAAACCTGTGAGGAATGACAGCAAAATGCTCCTTGATAGAGCCAAAAAAATCATCCCAGACTTGGAGAAGCTCGATATTGCACCAATCTTGACCCATTTTGTGATGGATCTGACTCATGAGTATGCCATTTTTAAACCTTTTCTTCTTCTTCTTCTTCTTCTTCTTCTTCTTCTTCTTCTTCTTCTTCTTCTTCTTCTTCTTCTTCTTCTTCTTCTGCTTTTTCAATTTATCATTTTTATTTTTGGTATAATTTTGAATGTATGAGATTTTTAGCATAAATATTAATTATAGTTCTAAAGAATGCTTTTATTCACATTCTTTTAGGCAGTGGACATCTATCCGGAAAGCAATCCCTAGTCCAGTAAGTCATACTACATTGCTTACACATCAACATATTTTAAATGGGATTCATATTAATTCTAAACCAAACAACCAAAACCATTTTGGAGCAATTTTCAATGTTCGCCTTTCTATGTTATCTCTCCTTTCTTTCACAGGAGACAAAGGTCATGATCTCTCATATGGGTTCATTCATTGCGGACATTGTCACTGAAGTAACTGTGATGGGTCTTCTTTCATCTCTGGAAGAAATGTTAGATGTTGATCTAAGATCAGTGTTGCTTTCAAATTCCAAGAAGGAAACTGCAGATTTGCTGAATGCTTTCCGTACCAGATATCGTGAGATAAATCATTCAGCTTCAGTCCACGTGAAGGAGGGAACAGCTCATATGGACTCTCTGAGCAGAGATGTTAGGACTGCGGTTATTGATACGCATCGCAGTTGCCTGGATGACCATGAGAGAGACCAAATTGTGATGAAATTCCACTCTACTATGGAAGATACAAATTCAGAAGCAGTGAGTGAGGTTCTGATAGGAGATACTGAGAGTCTGACATCGTTATCCTCAGATGTCCATGACGATGGTACATCTAGACCTATAAGTACCATTCCTATAGCTGGCTCTCCGGTTTCGGATATGCTTCAGCGCTTTGATGATGAGATGGAGGAATTTGCTGAACTGTCGCAAGACATCAATCCCCGCATAAAAGGAAGGACACATTTTTTGTCCCGTCATTTAATAAATCCTGACCTTGAAGGGGTCTCATCTTGTGAGCTCTGTGGTATGGTCATGCCAATCTACCTAGAGCAGGATGACTTGAAATCATCACAGGCATCATCAGAGCTATGCACAGATAGTAGGAACACCTCCTCCGACGTCATGGCAAGCCAAGTTATGGAGTTGGTTGTCCCACCCTCTGTGAAGAAGGCTCAAGAGTCCCCCAGTGTACACAATGACTGGTCTTCCCTGTTCAGCATCGATATACATAGCTCTCCATCACTACAGTCTGAGATGTCTGCTAGGTCACCATGTACTGAGCCTGCTCTGGACAATCAGAGCAAAACCATGAAAGCCCAGAAGGGGAGATTGCATTTCCTATTCCCCTTCAGTAAGGTCTCAAAGAACTTAAAGGTAAAACATTTGACTTATTTCTTATTTAGATTTTGTTACATTGTTAATTTTTAAAGTAGTGCATATTTGAATTTCATTTCACACTGAATGTGTATATATCACTTTGCATAAATGACATAATTTGTTCTAAATTATATTCTGTTGCATTATTACTGGTTTGTATCTTTACTTTTAGTTATAAATGTACTTATGCTCTGATATTTCTCTACTAAATCATTGTTTTGTTTTTGTTAGAAACTCAAAAAGAAAAGCAAGGAGCACCCTAACACTGTAGCTGCTGCTGCAACTACAGGTAAGAACATATTGCTAGAAACACATATGACAATTTAGTTGTTAGACAGAATATCACAGTTATATCCATTTTTTAAAAATCAATAACTTTTTTGTCTTATGATAGGTAGTGAAGATGTTTCCCCCATCTCGTCACGTTTCACGAGGATGTTATCGTTCTTTAGAAGGCAACGCTCAAATCATCAATAAAGCCTGAAACATCAATTTGCTGAAAATGTGCAAAAATGGCTGGTTTTTGATTACATTTACATTTACATTTACAGTATTTAGCAGATGCTCTTATCCAGAGCGTCTTACAAAAGTGCTTTGTCCTTTACTCATAGAATATCTTAGTACAGTACAGTAGGTTAGAGTCCCACATACCAATGAACTAGAATACTGTAGAATACAGGGATCAATGCTGATACCTAGAAGTACAAAATACATAAGGTCTATCTTAAACAATGATAAGTGCAATAAACAATAAGTGCTAGAGTTTTTTAAACAACATAAACAATACCCTACAATAAGTACAAATTTAGTCAGTCAATATGGGAGCAGTTTCAGTTGTCCTTTAACTAGGCTGCAAATAGATGAGTCTTCAGTCTGCATTTGAAGACTGCAAGGGACTCTGCTGACCGGACAGCAAGTGGGAGTTCATTTCACCATCTTGGAGCCAGGACAGAAAATAGTCTCGATGCTTGTCGTCAATGAGGACTGAAGCAAGGAATTTCAAGCCGAGCCGTACTTGAGTTTCAAAGTGCTCGAGCAACGGATCGCGCTTTGACCATTGACTTCATGTATGAAGGGGATGATCCATTTTTGGCTTTTGTAGGCAAGCATCAAAGTTTTAAATCTGATGTGTGCAGCTACTGGGAGCCAGTGAAGGGAGTGCAGCAGTGGAGTAACGTGTAAACTTCGGAAGATTGAAGACCAGTCGTGCTGCTGCATTCTGGACAAGTTGTAGAGGGCTGATGGCTCTTAGAGGAAGACCAGCAAATAGCGAGTTGCAGTAGTCTAGCTTTGAGATCACAAAAGACTACACAAGCACCTGGGTAGCGTCCTGTGAGAGATAGGGCAGAATGTTTCATATGTTACAAAGGAGAAATCTGCAAGACCGTGTTAGATTAGAGAAGAATGTCAAAGGCTGCTGAAAGGACTAGAAGAATCAAAACAGATGACTGTTTGGCAGCTTTACCAGCATGAAGTTTTTCCGTCACTGCTATGAGGGCCGTTTCTGTAGAATGTGCCGGTTTGTAGCCAGACCGATTGATCACTTTATGCAAGTGCATGTACAACCAATGTTTCAGGAACTTCTTACTTATTAGGTTTCATACCTCATATGTTAATCAAAATGAAGATTTTGAGGAAAATAAGTTTAATATGTAACTTTTCTCCAAAATATACCCACCACTTTACTGGATATTATTGATCCTGATTTGTTCACAAACAGTAAATGTCATGCTTTACAGTACAAATCTTTGTAAATTTTGCAGATAATTAATCTCTTATTAGTATTCTTTAAGTCTTTGGTTTGGTCTTATTTGGGGCATATTTTGTTTGAAATTGGATGTTTGACAAATCACATTATTTTTTTGTTACACATAAAAGGGTCTCTTTACATGAAGAAAAAAAATTGAAAGTCATAAAAAGGTACTTTTGAATAGAATGCAGAACTGGGTGAGGATGCTGGTGTCAAAGGTGTGTTTCTCTATATATCCAGACTCCTATGCAGGGCACACAATAAAATACGTGAAAGGTTGCCAGAGCATACATTGGGACATGCACCCACATGGGCAGCATATCTGCTGCGTGTGCCTGGGTGTGCCCATGCATGCACGATTGGGAATCATTCACGCTGTTACACTGGTTGGGGCAGGACGACGTGGAGTCGCTCTTGTCACTGGAGTTCTTCTTGCCGCTCTCCGAGCACAAGTCGCCCTGCAGTGCATCGAACAGCACGGGGTTCAGATGGACATACTCCCCCGATACCACCTCGATTACTGCAGGGAAACAGAAGAAGGGCACGTGGGGATCATATGTACTATGAGCTAGGACAATTTCTGCTGTTTTACAACAGTTTTGCATAGTTACAGATAAACTGTTCATACTATTACATTATTGCAGACTGAAGATAAAAAACTCCTACCTTCCTCATGAAGCCTTTTTAAATCATAAAAAGATAATAAACAAAATATGCTTCAATATATCAGCACAGTATAAAGTACAGACTATATAGTATAAAAATGTAATATTTCAAATGCACAGACAAAGACATGGTATATAATTTTGCCATATCAAACACAGACCATTGTAAATCCGTATTATTCCACTTTAATATCAGATATTAGTATGCGGTGTCCTTACACCTTTGTCTTGTCTGACAGTAATTGACTATGCCATCCAATAATGATAGCTGGAAGAATTTTATCTGTGCTTTACAAATTCCCAGACAATGCAGTTTCATTGCTGCACCTAACAGAGTGTTCCATGCAAAGAGAACAGGCTTGCTCAGATTTTTGGGTATTGACATTAAGACAGTTATATTGGGTGGAACAGCTACCCTTTGAAATGACAAAGAAGGATTTCTTTTAAACTCAAACGCTATCCTCTATCTGTCACGATACAGCCCCCTCGTCCCAGACGTGTGTGTGTGTGGGTGTGCATGTGTGTGTGTTTTTCTGCATTGCCATGCCCTCCCCATATATCAAACTTCTTCCTCTTTTCGTGTCGTTACGGTTTATGAATGTAAAGTCGTGTAGTCATTGGTTGCTTGTGTTTAACCTTACGTGAGCATATGTGCTAAGTTGTCTTCATTGTGTCTGTCAATAAACGTCATTGTCTTCTACACGGCTTGCCTTTGTATCCTGCCAATCGAAACACCAACCGCCAAAGGATGCCAGGAAAGAAGCGCAAAAAGAGGAACTGGAAGAAAAGGCATGACCACTCTTCCACAGCCCCTGCAGGGAAACCGTCCATCTTTATGGACACACTCCACAGTTTGTAGAGTTCTACAAACCCTCGACAGACTACTGGAACTGGTACGATTGCGACCAATATCCAGGTCCTATTATCCATCTTGGGACTACCGAGAGGGTTAAGAGGAAGATGGCAGGAGGAAGGTTTATACCACATCAGCCTCCAGTCGGACTCGGGGGTCGATCGCTTGTAGGATCCAGCAATGAAGGTGGAGGAGGCCCTCCAGGAGGATCCTCCCACTGTTATGGACACCGGGTCAGCGCACTCCAGGAGCGACGAGCCTCTGGCATACAAGGCTTTGCCCAAGGCACGCCATTCTGGAGCCAGGAAGGTACCCCGCGTGACTGGCAGAGAGGCGTGATCATCTGAGGACAATCTCTCCCCTAAGACACACAGCCCCAGAGCTAGTGTGCCTCTGCATACGCCTCGTAGAGGCAAGAAGGAAGCCTCACCAGTGCCCGCCCCAGAGACAGGCAAAACCGCTGGTGTGCTTCCTGGCACGTCTGCCCCGAAACCAGAGAAGCCGCCGCCACCCACGTCTGCGAGGGACGACCCCCCCAGACTGGTCAGACGTCGACTCACCTAACGACTGGGAGACAAGCTGGTGTTCATGCCAGCTTCCCTGGACTACAACCATTTAGGTGTTCTTATTCATGTCCCTATCACTGTGCCCCTCTCTGTCACACTTAACGTACCGGTCATTTTGTGCCACTTTGTGTCTGTTCCTGTTTCTGTTACTGTGTCCATCCCTGTGTCTGTTGTCATCTTGGTCCCTGTCTTCCTCCCATCAGTCCTGCTTGTGGTGGCCCGTGTCGGTCGCTCGGTCCTCCAGCCGATTTGGCCTTGATCTGGGGGCCATAGCCTGACAGGTTGCCGTCGCGTGGTTGGGGAAGGGTTCTGTCACGTTTTGGCCCCCTACTCCCAGAAGTGCGTGTGTGTGTATTTGTGTGTGTGTGTGTGTGTGTGTGTGTGTGTGAGTGTATGTATATGTGTGTGTGTGTGTGTGTGTGTGTGTGTGTGAGTGTATGTATATGTGTGTGTGTGTGTGTGTGTGTGTGTGTGTGTGTGTGTGTGTGTTTGTGTGCGGGTGTTCATCTGCATGGCCATGCCCGCCCCATGTATCACACCTGTTCCTCATTTTGTGTCATTACAGTTCATGAATATAAAGTGTTGTGTAGCCATTTTTGCTTGTTGGTGTTCTACACGACTCACCTTTCCATGCAAAGCCTCCCAGCGTTCCACTATCTAATGTACCATGTGTAGATATGTGTCCACTATCTAATGTACAACTGGGCTGAATTTTAAGGCTCTGAAGAAAAACATCTGGCATGAACACCAAACTACAATAAGCACAGTGTTATCAGTTAAAGCTGAATAGTGGCTTCACTTCTATAACCATATAGCTTAGTAAAGTGAAGAGAAGATCATGGGAAATGGAGTTTATTAGTATATTATTGCTGTTCTGATGACTACAGAACACTGGGCATCTGGGAGAAGTCAATAGATGCTGAGGCATCTGAGCATACACAGCCAACGTCGTCCTCTCACACATGTGTATAGTCTATATACATCTGACTCTATGTTACTGAAGGAGGGAGAACATGTGTGGTATTTCAGCACATGAGAGAAATCAGAAGATTGAAGCAGTACTAATAAGACTGAGTCCTGTAACAAAGAATTTTGAGAGGAGAAAAGGCAGGAGATGTGAAGTAGAGTGAGTCGACCACACAGTCTACCTCACAGCTATCAAACTATGGCAAGGAAAGGAAGAATTAAGGAAGTTACCCGTGGACTGCCGTAATCTCATGGTGGCCAGTGAGAGTGAGTGAAAGTGTGTGTGTGTGTGTGTGTGCGTGCGTGCGTGCGTGCGTGCGTGCGTGCGTGTGTGTTCTGTCCCAGTCCAAGTGGAGAAGGTGTTAGAGATGAGTGCATACAGGTGCATTGCAAAATTCCGCTTCTTGAACCTAACTAATACAACTACTCTTTCTAGTTTTACACAGCTCCATTTAACTGTTGGTGTGTGTGCACATGTGTGCACATGTGTGTGCTTTTAATGAGAAAAGGCCATATATGAGTAACCCCTGAACATGCTTACACATATGTGTATTTGTGTATTTTGAATATGCTATGTCTGCTTTTTCCCTGGCAATTTTCTTCATTTCCTGCAACAAAATGCTGTTGGTTGTCTCAGAGAGGAGTGTATCGTAGTTCTGCTTATAGCTGTTCCATTCACAATTGCACTTAAAGCAAACCTAAAGGCAAAATGAGTCGTGAGTAACACCACAGCTGCTTAAGAGGTACCATAGAAACAATCCACCAGCCATGAGGATCAAGCCATACGTCTACATTTTCTCTTTCATGAGCATAATTTCTTTCTCTGTTTATAACAGTATAATTACAGGAGGTAAAAGCAGATACAGTACTCCATTTACATGTACACCAGGTTTGCAGGAGCAATGAAATTCCATTTCAAAGATGCTCTGGAGGATGTAGAAACTATGAAGATGAGAAAAGCGTTGGCAGCCGTTGAGAGGAGGCTGAATAGTTTCTGTGGTACATCAGGTTACTTCACTCAATTCACTCAGTTCAACTTCAGATGAAGAAAAATTGTGAGAAAAAGTTGATGTCCAGCTGCCCAAAAGCCCTGCATCCCGTCTTTAACTTGTGTGATCGCTTTAGAGGTGTCAGCAGTCCAAACAGAGTCTGATTCCAAAGGCGAATCCCTCGGAATGCTTCAATTATGGTATGTATCATGAGGAGGACATTGGGTATCCACAGGTTCCTCTTGGAAATATTTCCAACCACATCAGCAAGTTTCAGTATAAGTAACTTATGTTAGAGACTTATTGTTAATTTCATATTGTTGTGTAAAATTTCTTTTCGTTTTCAGTACCTATGAAAGATTTTGTCTGTTTTCTTGCTTTTTTTTTACCAAGTTAATTTTTCTGTATGTGATGTTGTTATTAATTCCATTCTTTTCTAGGCTTATTTACATTTCCATTCACGATATTTAGCAGATGTTTTTATCCAGAGTGACTTACAAAAGTGCTTTATCATTTACTCAAGGAATGAATACATCCTAGCCAGTGCAGTAATGTAGAGTCCAAGATACCATTGAACTAGAATACTGTTGAAATACAGGGATCAGTGCTGATGCCTAGAAGTGCAAAATACTCTATAACAGATATCGATACGTTCAGAAAACAATACTCTATAATAAGTACCAGAGGTTCAGTTACTCAACATAGGTGTAGGATCAGTGCTCATTTAAATATTCCACAAATAGATGGGTCTTCAGTCTGCGTTTGAAGACCACAAGGGACTCTGCTGTCCAAACAGTAAACAGACATTTGTTCCACCATCTAGGATCCAAGATAGAGAATACCCTCGATACTTGTCTTCCATGAGACTTGAAGCATGGTGTTTGAAGCCAAGCCATACTTGAGGTTCGACGTACTCAAGGTACAGATCGGGCTTTTACCATTGACATCAAATATTGAGGGACATTTTTGGCTTTGTAGGCAAACATTCAGGTTTTAATCTGATGTGTGCAGCTATAGGAAGCCAATAAAGGGAGACCGGTCGAGACCAGTCTTGCTGATGTGTTTTGGACAAATTGTAGAGGTCTGATGTCTCGGAGGAAGACCAGCAAGTAGCGAGTTGCAGTAGTCTAGCCTTGAGATTACAAGAGACTGCACAAGCACCTGGGTAGCTTCCTGTGAGAGAACGGGCCGAATCCTTCGTATGTTACAAAGGAGAAATCTGCAAGACCGTGTTAGATTAGAGAAGAATGTCAAAGGCTGCTGAAAGGACTAGAAGAATCAAAACAGATGACTGTTTGGCAGCTTTACCAGCATGAAGTTTTTTCGTCACATGCTATGAGGGCCGTGTCTGTAGAATGTGCCGGTTTGTAGCCAGACCGATTGATCACTTTATGCAAGTGCATGTACAACCAATGTTTCAGGAACTTCTTACTTATTAGGTTTCATACCTCAAATGTTAATCAAAATGAAGATTTTGAGGAAAATACGTTTAATATGTAACTTTTCTCCAAAATATACCCACCACTTTACTGGATATTATTGTTACTGACTTGTTCACAAACAGTAAATGTCATTCTTTGCAGTACAAATCTTTGTAAACTTTGCAGAGAATTAATTTATTATGATTATTCTTTATGTCTTTGGTTTGGCCTTTTTTGGGGCAAATATTGTTCGAAACTGGATGTTTGACAAATCACATTACTTTTTGTTTCTATATGAAAAAAAAGTTGAAAGTCATATAAGAGTTCTTTTGAAGAAAGATGTACCCATCTACCAGTCCCCATCTATCAGCTACTTACTCGGCTGCTGCTAAAAATAGGGATTTCAAATATTTTTTGAACTATTGACTTATTTTCCCAATAACCAAAATGTCAGTGCAGCATTCTAGAAATGTCACAATTGTCACAATGTCACAATGATTATTCTTTATGTCTTTGGTTTGGCCTTTTTTGGGGCAAATATTGTTTGAAACTGGATGTTTGACAAATCACGTTATTTTTTGTTACACACAAAAGGGTCTCTATACGAAAAAAAAGTTGAAAGTCATATAAGGGTTCTTTTGAAGAAAGATGTACCCGTCTACCTGTACCCATCTATCAGCTACTTACTCGGCTGCTGCTACAAATAGGGATTTCAAATATTTTTTGAACTATTGACTTATTTTCCCAATAACCAAAATGTCAGTGCAGCATTCTAGAAATGTCACAATGCATATGACATCACAACATCTTTGACGTCACTACAAGTATATAAAGGTGAGCGCAAGCATTTATATGTCATTTCACTTGACAGATTTCAGCAGTTATAAAGTTGGAAGACAATAGAGTGAATTAAACCTAATCGTAGGTCAACTTTCCAGAACAAGGTACGGTTGAATAAGTCAATTTTGTAATTACAGAAGGCTATTTTCCATCTAATTGTATGTGTATGTATCTGTCTGTCTGTCTAAATGTCCGCTTAGCTACTATAGCTAGAGCTTTTCTAATTTTATGATGAACGGTCTGTCTGCTGTAGTTTTATATAGGTATGGAATGCATTGACGTTCCACCTGTTTTCTCACACAAGGCTTTATGTCAAGCATAAGCGACTGCTTTTTATGCTATTTAGATTTTGCTGTTTTAAAGGTACAAGACAAGTAATATAAGTGATTAAACCAAATTTCATCACCATACCCGCCCTTTCATGTTAGATTGCTGTCTGTCCACCAAACTGTAAAAATGATTTATGCTTTTGACTTCATATCGCCTTTTCAGAACAAAGTATTCCAGGAGAGTCTTAAGAAAACTTGGACCAGGACAAATGGAGAAACAGAAGCGTCTTTTAGGCAGGAAGATGTAAGGCCTTTGCACTACAATGTTAAAAAATCTTAGAATAACAATATTAATTTTAAATGATTCTTATTTATACAGCATATTCCTTATAGAACCCAAAAGCTCAAGGTGCTTTACACTGCAATGAACGAACAGTATTCAGTAATAAAACATTGATCAAATAAAACAGTTAAAAGTCACAAAATATAAATGTAGAAAATGAAATTAATTGAAACAGAATTTAAATTAAACCGGCTAAACAACCTGAACAATTAGATCAAGCTAAACAAGCCACTCTTTAATCTGTATTAAACACCAATAGAGCTTGCACTCTAAATACTTTCTGGACTATTCCAAAGTATCGGAACGATGAAACATGAAACAGATGAAACATGTTTCATCAACCTTGTTATTTTAAAAGATTAGGAAGTAATGTTAAAGGAATCAGTCTTATTTTCCTTATAATGTGCTAAAGTAGAATAAAATAATTTTGATTGTATTGTGCAATTAACAAAATACAACATGGACCTGAGCTCTATCAGTGATTCATCCATTAAATAGAGATTAAGAAAAACAATCTATAAACTTAGACACAAGCTCTCTCAAAATGATTTGACCATGGATTTTAGTTCAGGCTGTTGATGTTTGAAGAATGACAAACGAACAACATTTCCTTATATATTTTTGTTGTTTCCATAGTAAAATTCCTTCACCTCCAAAAGTGACACGGGCTTCTTCAGTATTTAAAAAGGTGAGTTTAAAATGGCCAAATTTGTTATTCATCAGAAAATGGAATTGTTGCTAATAAGTGAGATGTCAGCACAGTTGTTATGTTATCCTGATATTTAATTTCTTTTTATTCAACCTCTTCTATGGTTCTCAAAACAAGAGCAAGTCAAAAAGCACAAGACAAAACGAGAATAAACCTGTGAGGAATGACAGCAAAATGCTCCTTGATAGAGCCAAAAAAATCATCCCAGACTTGGAGAAGCTCGATATTGCACCAATCTTGACCCATTTTGTGATGGATCTGACTCATGAGTATGCCATTTTTAAACCTTTTCTTCTTCTTCTTCTTCTTCTTCTTCTTCTTCTTCTTCTTCTTCTTCTTCTTCTTCTTCTTCT
The DNA here is from genome assembly GCF_041902795.1 of Electrophorus electricus. Taxonomy (NCBI): domain Eukaryota; kingdom Metazoa; phylum Chordata; class Actinopteri; order Gymnotiformes; family Gymnotidae; genus Electrophorus; species Electrophorus electricus. The sequence goes on along the minus strand of NC_137505.1, from coordinate 16,239,895 downwards.
GCTTTTTCAATTTATCATTTTTATTTTTGGTATAATTTTGAATGTATGAGATTTTTAGCATAAATATTAATTATAGTTCTAAAGAATGCTTTTATTCACATTCTTTAAGGCAGTGGACATCTATCCGGAAAGCAATCCCTAGTCCAGTAAGTCATACTACATTGCTTACACTTCAACATATTTTAAATGGGATTCATATTAATTCTAAACCAAACAACCAAAACCATTTTGGAGCAATTTTCAATGTTCGCCTTTCTATGTTATCTCTCCTTTCTTTCACAGGAGACAAAGGTCATGATCTCTCATATGGGTTCATTCATTGCGGACATTGTCACTGAAGTAACTGTGATGGGTCTTCTTTCATCTCTGGAAGAAATGTTAGATGTTGATCTAAGATCAGTGTTGCTTTCAAATTCCAAGAAGGAAACTGCAGATTTGCTGAATGCTTTCCGTACCAGATATCGTGAGATAAATCATTCAGCTTCAGTCCACGTGAAGGAGGGGACAGCTCATATGGACTCTCTAAGCAGAGATGTTAAGACTGCAGTTATTGATACACATCGCAGTTGCCTAGATGACTATGAGAGAGACCAAATTGTGATAAAATTCCACTCTACTATGGAAGATACAAATTCAGAAGCAGTGAGTGAGGTTCTGATAGGAGATACTGAGAGTCTGACATCGTTATCCTCAGATGTCCATGACGATGGTACATCTAGACCTATAAGTACCATTCCTATAGCTGGCTCTCCGGTTTCGAATATGCTTCAGCGCTTTGATGATGAGATGGAGGAATTTTCTGAACTGTCACAAGACATCAATCCCCGCATAAAAGGAAGGACACATTTTTTGTCCCATCATTTAATAAATCCTGACCTTGAAGGGGTCTCATCTTGTGAGCTCTGTGGTATGGTCATGCCAATCTACCTAGAGCAGGATGACTTGAAATCATCACAAGCATCATCAGAGCTATGCACAGATAGTAGGAACACCTCCTCCGACGTCATGGCAAGCCAAGTTATGGAGTTGGTTGTCCCACCCTCTGTGAAGAAGGCTCAAGAGTCCCCCAGTGTACACAATGACTGGTCTTCCCTGTTCAGCATCGATATACATAGCTCTCCATCACTACAGTCTGAGATGTCTGCTAGGTCACCATGTACTGAGCCTGCTCTGGACAATCAGAGCAAAACCATGAAAGCCCAGAAGGGGAGATTGCATTTCCTATTCCCCTTCAGTAAGGTCTCAAAGAACTTAAAGGTAAAACATTTGACTTATTTCTTATTTAGATTTTGTTACATTATTAATTTTTAAAGTAGTGCATATTTGAATTTCATTTCACACTGAATGTGTATATATCACTTTGCATAAATGACATAATTTGTTCTAAATTATATTCTGTTGCATTATTACTGGTTTGTATCTGTACTTTTAGTTATAAATGTACTTATGCTCTGATATTTTTCTACTAAATCATTGTTTTGTTTTTGTTAGAAACTCAAAAAGAAAAGCAAGGAGCACCCTAACACTGTAGCTGCTGCTGCAACTACAGGTAAGAACATATTGCTAGAAACACATATGACAATTTAGTTGTTAGACAGAATATCACAGTTATATCCATTTTTTAAAAATCAATAACTTTTTTGTCTTATGATAGGTAGTGAAGATGTTTCCCCCATCTCGTCACGTTTCACGAGGATGTTATCGTTCTTTAGAAGGCAACGCTCAAATCATCAATAAAGCCTGAAACATCAATTTGCTGAAAATGTGCAAAAATGGCTGGTTTTTGATTACATTTACATTTACATTTACAGTATTTAGCAGATGCTCTTATCCAGAGCGTCTTACAAAAGTGCTTTGTCCTTTACTCATAGAATATCTTAGTACAGTACAGTAGGTTAGAGTCCCACATACCAATGAACTAGAATACTGTAGAATACAGGGATCAATGCTGATACCTAGAAGTACAAAATACATAAGGTCTATCTTAAACAATGATAAGTGCAATAAACAATAAGTGCTAGAGTTTTTTAAACAACATAAACAATACCCTACAATAAGTACAAATTTAGTCAGTCAATATGGGAGCAGTGTCAGTTGTCCTTTAACTAGTCTGCAAATAGATGAGTCTTCAGTCTGCATTTGAAGACTGCAAGGGACTCTGCTGACCGGACAGCAAGTGGGAGTTCATTTCACCATCTTGGAGCCAGGACAGAAAATAGTCTCGATGCTTGTCGTCAATGAGAACTGAAGCAAGGAATTTCAAGCCGAGCCGTACTTGAGGTTCAAAGTGCTCGAGCAGCGGATCGCGCTTTGACCATTGACTTCATGTATGAAGGGGATGATCCATTTTTGGCTTTTGTAGGCAAGCATCAAAGTTTTAAATCTGATGCGTGCAGCTACTGGGAGCCAGTGAAGGGAGTGCAGCAGTGGAGTAACGTGTAAACTTCGGAAGATTGAAGACCAGTCGTGCTGCTGCATTCTGGACAAGTTGTAGAGGGCTGATGGCTCTTAGAGGAAGACCAGCAAATAGCGAGTTGCAGTAGTCTAGCTTTGAGATCACAAAAGACTACACAAGCACCTGGGTAGCGTCCTGTGAGAGATAGGGCAGAATGTTTCATATGTTACAAAGGAGAAATCTGCAAGACCGTGTTAGATTAGAGAAGAATGTCAAAGGCTGCTGAAAGGACTAGAAGAATCAAAACAGATGACTGTTTGGCAGCTTTACCAGCATGAAGTTTTTCCGTCACTGCTATGAGGGCCGTTTCTGTAGAATGTGCCGGTTTGTAGCCAGACCGATTGATCACTTTATGCAAGTGCATGTACAACCAATGTTTCAGGAACTTCTTACTTATTAGGTTTCATACCTCAAATGTTAATCAAAATGAAGATTTTGAGGAAAATAAGTTTAATATGTAACTTTTCTCCAAAATATACCCACCACTTTACTGGATATTATTGATCCTGATTTGTTCACAAACAGTAAATGTCATGCTTTACAGTACAAATCTTTGTAAATTTTGCAGATAATTAATCTCTTATTAGTATTCTTTAAGTCTTTGGTTTGGTCTTATTTGGGGCATATTTTGTTTGAAATTGGATGTTTGACAAATCACATTATTTTTTTGTTACACATAAAAGGGTCTCTTTACATGAAGAAAAAAAATTGAAAGTCATAAAAAGGTACTTTTGAATAGAATGCAGAACTGGGTGAGGATGCTGGTGTCAAAGGTGTGTTTCTCTATATATCCAGACTCCTATGCAGGGCACACAATAAAATACGTGAAAGGTTGCCAGAGCATACATTGGGACATGCACCCACATGGGCAGCATATCTGCTGCGTGTGCCTGGGTGTGCCCATGCATGCACGATTGGGAATCATTCACGCTGTTACACTGGTTGGGGCAGGACGACGTGGAGTCGCTCTTGTCACTGGAGTTCTTCTTGCCGCTCTCCGAGCACAAGTCGCCCTGCAGTGCCTCGAATAGCACGGGGTTCAGATGGACATACTCCCCCGATACCACCTCGATTACTGCAGGGAAACAGAAGAAGGGCACGTGGGGATCATATGTACTATGAGCTAGGACAATTTCTGCTGTTTTACAACAGTTTTGCATAGTTACAGATAAACTGTTCATACTATTACATTATTGCAGACTGAAGATAAAAAACTCCTACCTTCCTCATGAAGCCTTTTTAAATCATAAAAAGATAATAAACAAAATATGCTTCAATATATCAGCACAGTATAAAGTACAGACTATATAGTATAAAAATGTAATATTTCAAATGCACAGACAAAGACATGGTGTATAATTTTGCCATATCAAACACAGACCATTGTAAATCCGTATTATTCCACTTTAATATCAGATATTAGTATGCGGTGTCCTTACACCTTTGTCTTGTCTGACAGTAATTGACTATGCCATCCAATAATGATAGCTGGAAGAATTTTATCTGTGCTTTACAAATTCCCAGACAATGCAGTTTCATTGCTGCACCTAACAGAGTGTTCCATGCAAAGAGAACAGGCTTGCTCAGATTTTTGGGTATTGACATTAAGACAGTTATATTGGGTGGAACAGCTACCCTTTGAAATGACAAAGAAGGATTTCTTTTAAACTCAAACGCTATCCTCTATCTGTCACGATACAGCCCCCTCGTCCCAGACGTGTGTGTGTGTGGGTGTGCATGTGTGTGTGTTTTTCTGCATTGCCATGCCCTCCCCATATATCAAACTTCTTCCTCTTTTCGTGTCGTTACGGTTTATGAATGTAAAGTCTTGTATAGTCATTGGTTGCTTGTGTTTAACCTTACGTGAGCATATGTGCTAAGTTGTCTTCATTGTGTCTGTCAATAAACGTCATTGTCTTCTACACGGCTTGCCTTTGTATCCTGCCAATCGAAACACCAACCGCCAAAGGATGCCAGGAAAGAAGCGCAAAAAGAGGAACTGGAAGAAAAGGCATGACCACTCTTCCACAGCCCCTGCAGGGAAACCGTCCATCTTTATGGACACACTCCACAGTTTGTAGAGTTCCTCAAACCCTCGACAGACTACTGGAACTGGTACGATTATGACCAATATCCAGGTCCTATTATCCATCTTGGGACTACCGAGAGGGTTATGAGGAAGATGGCAGGAGGAAGGTTTATACCACATCAGCCTCCAGTCGGACTCGGGGGTCGATCGCTTGTAGGATCCAGCAATGAAGGTGGAGGAGGCCCTCCAGGAGGATCCTCCCACTGTTATGGACACCGGGTCAGCGCACTCCAGGAGCGACGAGCCTCCGGCATACAAGGCTTTGCCCAAGGCACGCCATTCTGTAGCCAGGAAGGTACCCCGCGTGACTGGCAGAGAGGCGTGATCATCTGAGGACAATCTCTCCCCTAAGACACACAGCCCCAGAGCTAGTGTGCCTCTGCATACGCCTCGTAGAGGCAAGAAGGAAGCGTCACCAGTGCCCGCCCCAGAGACAGGCAAAACCGCTGGTGTGCTTCCTGGCACGTCTGCCCCGAAACCAGAGAAGCCGCCGCCACCCACGTCTGCGAGGGACGACCCCCCCCAAGACTGGTCAGACTTCGACCCACCTAACGACTGGGAGACAAGCTGCTGTTCATGCCAGCTTCCCTGGAGTACAACCATTTAGGTGTTCTTATTCATGTCCCTGTCACTGTGCCCCTCTCTGTCACACTTAACGTACCGGTCATTTTGTGCCACTTTGTGTCTGTTCCTGTTTCTGTTACTGAGTCCATCCCTGTGTCTGTTGTCGTCTTGGTCCCTGTCTTCCTCCCATCAGTCCTGCTTGTGCTGGCCCGTGTCGGTCGCTCGGTCCTCCAGCCGATTTGGCCTTGATCTGTGGGCCATAGGCTGACAGGTTGCCGTCACGTGGTTGGGGAGGGGTTCTGTCACGTTTTGGCCCCCTCCTCCCAGAAGTGCGTGTGTGTGTATTTGTGTGTGTGTGTGTGTGTGTGTGTGTGTGTGAGTGTATGTATATATGTGTGTGTGTGTGTGTGTGTGTGTGTGTGTGTGTGTGTGTGTGTGTGTGTGTGTGTTTGTGTGCGGGTGTTCATCTGCATGGCCATGCCCTCCCCATGTATCACACCTGTTCCTCATTTTGTGTCATTACAGTTCATGAATATACAGTGTTGTGTAGCCATTTTTGCTTGTTGGTGTTCTACACGACTCACCTTTCCATGCAAAGCCTCCCAGCGTTCCACTATCTAATGTATCATGTGTAGATATGTGTCCACTATCTAATGTACAACTGGGCTGAATTTTAAGGCTCTGAAGAAAAACATCTGGCATGAACACCAAACTACAATAAGCACAGTGTTATCAGTTAAAGCTGAATAGTGGCTTCCCTTCTATAACCATATAGCTTAGTAAAGTGAAGAGAAGATCATGGGAAATGGAGTTTATTAGTATATTATTGCTGTTCTGATGACTACAGAACACTGGGCATCTGGGAGAAGTAAATAGATGCTGAGGCATCTGAGCATACACAGCCAACGTCGTCCTCTCACACATGTGTATAGTCTATATACATCTGACTCTATGTTACTGAAGGAGGGAGAACATGTGTGGTATTTCAGCACATGAGAGAAATCAGAAGATTGAAGCAGTACTAATAAGACTGAGTCCTGTAACAAAGAATTTTGAGAGGAGAAAAGGCAGGAGATGTGAAGTAGAGTGAGTCGACCACACAGTCTACCTCACAGCTATCAAACTATGGCAAGGAAAGGAAGAATTAAGGAAGTTACCCGTGGACTGCCGTAATCTCATGGTGGCCAGTGAGAGTGAGTGAAAGTGTGTGTGTGTGTGTGTGTGTGTGTGTGTGTGTGTGTGTGTGTGCGTGCGTGCGTGCGTGCATGCGTGCGTGCGTGTTCTGTTCCAGTCCAAGTGGAAAAGGTGTTAGAGATGAGTGCATACAGGTGCAGTGCAAAATTCCGCTTCTTGAACCTAACTAATACAACTACTCTTTCTAGTTTTACACAGCTCCATTTAACTGTTGGTGTGTGTGCACATGTGTGCACATGTGTGTGCTTTTAATGTGAAAAGGCCATATATGAGTAACCCCTGATTTTGCTTACACATACATTCACACAACACAGACATGTGTAGATAGTGCCTCATAATAAGGTTAATAAAAAGGTTTTGCTCCCCAAACCAGTTACGTTTATATTAAGGATTTCTATATAATTAAGGCACCAAATTAAAGGTGGACTTATATACAATTACATTCAGTAACATATGATCATAAAATATAGATAAATAATACAATAATGTAGCCTAGCACCGATCAAAAACCTTTTCTTAAATCGTGTATTATGCTACATTAGCACAGATGTGTGTCCCAACGTGTCTGGGACAGCAAGAGAGAGGGAGAATCATAGATAGATAGATAGATAGATAGAGAGAGAGAGAGAGAGAGAGAGAGAGAGAGAGAGAGAGAGACAGACAACTACTTGCAAGCTATGAAAAGAAATGTCAACTATGTCCTATTTCTCTTTCTTTACTGCAACACTGTCATGGGACCCAATGTTAATGCCTTTCTTTTGTTCCACTTTCCCACTATTCACTTTACTATGTTATGAGATGCTATGAAAAGAAAAATAAAACATGCCACAACTACTGTACGCATAATGAAGCACAAATAGAACATGAAAGTCCAAGCTATTGCGATCTTTGGCGTCCAAAAGCTCGTCTGCGGCTGCCTCTTGCCGTAGTTGTGACAAGTCACGACAAGAGGACTCTGTTAAAGCAAACACACTGTGCACACTGTTTGCACAGACAGCAGTGCGAGCCACTGCTAACCAGACTGGATCTGCTTCTCCAGAAAGTTGGTTATTTCAGTGATCAGTAACATATCATTTTCTAATTTAAGGCATATGTTTTGAACAGTTTGCATACTTTTAGGGCACGCACACTGGCTTTGAAAATTACGTGAACTGGCTTTGATGTGGTATGAATGAACAAACAGAAATAAAATGGATCATTAAGAATGCATTGGTCAAGGAATGTGCAGTCATTCACATCCATAAAGTGATTCATCCTGCTCGTACCCTTTCTCAAAATGTCTTTTTAATCGTGACATTCTGATGGTATCACCGACTCTAAACTTCAATCTTAGTTTTTCCACCTTTTTCAGTTGAAACAACCCATACAAGGTTTTAAACACCGGGAAGGAATTTCCTTCGTTCACTTCAACGGGTTTCATTTGAATGCTTCTGTGATAGCTGTTGTTATAAGCATAAACCAAGTCTTGTACCACATCGATGTATTTTCTCGTATTGACAGCTGTGAAGTATCTCCACATCCTGTTGAACCGTTCACACACTGATGCTTTTTGTCCCGTCCCAGTAGCAAATTGATTGACGTTGTTTTTTTCATTAATGTTTTGAAACTTTCATAAAAAAAATTATTTCCCTTCATCAGTCTGAAGTGTTTTAGGAACTCTGCCTTCTTTTAGAATTGAAACAAAGGCTTTGGTAACCTGTCTTGTTTTTCATCATGAGTACCCAAGCATACTTGGAAAGTATATCTATACACGTTAGCATAAATTTCATGTTCCCGTTATGTTGGTCATGTCCACCAAATCGGCATGCCATTGTTCATCTGTTTTTACAATGACTCTGTTTCTTTTAAATTTCACAGAGATTGGTTTATGTAGCATGTATGCATCCTGAGCTGCTAACCAGTTTTTGATTTCCTTATCATCAACCCGTTTACCGATTTCATCCACCACGGACCTTTGCAGACTCTTGACCCCTCCATAGGATCCTGGGTTTGAAGGAGTGTAGTAAATGTTTTTCAGCAGACGTTCAGTCATGGCGAAATGATTGAAAAACAATGAAGAGAGTGCTAGATTGGATTATGGTTTTATTAGCATCTTTTCAGCAAAAGAGGTTATGTTTACATTACATTAAATTAAAAATGAAAGTATGCAATCAAAGGTTTTATATACATCAACCTTTTCATCGTTACTCAGTTTCAAAACACATACATCTATTACATATTGAATATATATAATATATGCCCGTGATATGTGAAATAACATGACACACACACACACACACACACATATATATATATATATATATATATATATATATATATATATATATATATATATATATATATATATATATATATATATATGTAAAGGATAACATGTATTATTGGCTTCCGATACTAGAGAACTCCACTGACTAAACTCACATATTACACACATCAGCTTTTCCAAATTATATACGGATTTGATATTATCGGTTTACGGTTCTGACTCTATTTTCAAGGGTTTTACAGAACAGCGTGATCAACTTCATCCTCAGCACTCTTTTTTTTTTCTCGGTTGAAGGACCAGTGCTGGTGTCCATGCAGATTCCCATTTGGCTCAAGTACCAGGGTTCAGGTTTGTGTGCAGCTTCCAGTAGTACTCGACATCGTCGTGTACCTGCTCCCCGCACGCTATCGTTTTCATTGTTCAGGTTTTCATGCAGCTTCCAGTAGTCCATGACGTCGTCATGTACCTGCTCCATGCACATACTATCATTTTTTTCATTCAGGTTTACGTGCAGCTTCCAATAGTCCACAACGTCGTCTTGTACCTGCTCCCCGCACACGCTATTGTTTTTTACTATGAACTCTTTGAGAGTGGATTTGATATTCTGTTCTTCCTGCAGGTTGTTTACCACTACCTCAGCGATTGCCTGAATCTTGCTAGAGGATGGAGGTATCTGAATGCCGCACAGCTTCAAAGCTCTGGCTAGAGTATGTATGAACCACGGCTTGAACAGTTTATTGTATCAGCTTAGGTGCGTTGAGGCTGAAATAGGATTTATTTGGATCGTACAGGCATGTGTGCTGACGCTGACTAGGATGGTCAATAGCACACTTTGGGCCCTTAACACTTTTCAGTGCATTCCACATCTGAGAGTGGTGTTGGGGAGGGGTGGATTGTAATTTACAGCTTTTCTTTTTTCCAACTACACTTCTTCCTTAAAGCCGTGTTTTACGGTACTTCACTACTTTAGTTCACAGTCGTAATTGTACTGAGTAGTGTCCTCGTTGCCTGTAGATTGGCAATTAGTGGAAGAGGCTGGGTGGACTACATTATGCTAGTAAAAATAATTTCAAAGGACTCGAAAATCATAACCAGCTTTTTGGTTTTCCTTAGTCACTTAATGGTTTCTACTGCACATGTATGAATAATATCAGATTACTCTCCATGGTCAAGGCTGTCACCTAAATGAGAAACCACAGCCAGGAGTCTGTGGGTGCCGGTGGGTGGACATTCCTGCAACCAACAACTACATCTGTTTTTTTTCATACGATTAACTGAAAATGCATCATGGATCGTTGAAACCCCATCTCTGTATTAACAGGCCTCTTTCATTCTCTCTCATTCTGTCTCTGTGTCTCTCTCAGCCTGTATCTCTCTTCTTTTTGGTCTCTCTCTCTCCTCACCGGTGGGCTTACGTGCTGTCCTCTAGCTCCCTGTCCTTCTCCTCTCTCATTTACTACTGATGGGTTAAAAGAACTTAGTCATTATGGCAGATACTTATACACAGCTGTATTATCACTCCACTGAAAGAAAATGGCACAACTCTACCTGGATGGGGACTGGAGTTTTCCCCCAGTTTATCGTTTTGCTTTTCTTTTCATTCAGTCAGCATTTTGTAGCTAAATGGGAATGGGTGGACAGAGAAGTATGTGGGCACGGGTTGATGGTACGAGCTCACCTTGACTGCTGCCTGAGAGAAGCCACCCCAGGAAGGGCAGAGAGGTCCAGCTCGGACGGGACGTCCATCACGTCTGAGAGCTTTTGGCCCAGCATGTCAAACCGCTTAATGTGGAGGATGAGAATACTGTTCCAAGAGGAAAAGTGACTTAAGGACTGGAAGTGTGTGTGAGTGGAGGAGGGTGTGTGTGTTGGACTGGTTTAAAACTCATTCTTTAAGGTCATCTACGTCAGACGAGACTCACCGTGGCAGTGTGAAAAACTCCACCTCTTCAGTTGCCTTGCTGAAAAAAGAAAGAGACCCTTTCATTGAGAGTGATAAAATCAAAATGGCAGCATGTCATAAGTGTATTCTCTCCTTTACAACACAGTAATGAAGCGTTATCCAAAGAGGGTGTGTGACGTGACAGACCTTAAAGTAAGTGTGTAGACTGTCGGTCATAGTAGGGCTCAGATTAACAGAGAGGTAGTTGTAGACATCCACTCTGCAGCTCTGCTGTCTACAGCTTTCACAAAATGGAGAACAGAAATATTAAAACATTTGCACAGAAATAACTTGCTGCATCCCTTATACAGTGTGTGAGTTATCACATGCTAATATGCTTGTGTATGTTTTACTTAAATGTTCACATTTAAGTTATGTATGTTATGAAACTTTCATGAACACTTTAAACAGATGTCCGGAGAAAGCGCCTGCTCTCGGTGAGAAAATGTACACTTTAAACAAACACGTTAAGACTGGTTAAGACCAGTCCATTAACACAAATGAGATATGGAACAGTGATACATAATTAGCTGGTGCATGTGAGCACAGACTTGATATGAAACTCAAAAGTTTTCCACAGGGCAGATGTAAGAGAAGAAAGAGGCCCCGAGTCTCTCTTCCTCCTCTTTCAGCTGCAGTAACTCAGGAACTCATGGGCATCCTTTGGAGGACAGCACAGGAGAACATCAGAGGGGGCTTTGCTCCTGGACTTCAACAGCAGTGAAAAAACAAAGGTGCCTATGTTCAGTTCCTGCAGGGTACTGCGTGAGGTTCTGATGTGTTCTGAATGGCTGAGGGGGCCGTTTAACTGGACCTGATCATAGTCTTCTTCAAATGCAGGGCAGCGGGCTGAAACACACTCAAGCAGGGCTCCCAGGAGCTGAACCTTCTGCTTTGTGCTCCGACTGGTGAGGCGGGCCTGCTGCAGATCTGCAAAACATCTACACCCAGCAACAGGGAGACCAAGTGGTTTATATCTCTGAGCTTCACAGCACCTCCTTAAGCACTCATGATTAAACTGTTCATTTAGACCCATGTGAAGCCTCTGGTTCTGAACGGACATGTGTGCTGGTGTGTGTAGACATGCCTGGAAGAGCAGGATGTTCAAATATATGGCACAGAAATCCAACCGGAGGGCTCTCGATTGGAAGAATGTGGTTGGACCAAATCCATATAAGAGTCTGAATGTGTGTGAGTAAAGCGCACTCTTGCGGCAATGAAAGTGTGTAAGGCTCACTCTAGCAATGATGAAAGTGTGTAAAGTGCACTCTAGTGACAATGGTGCGCATAGCTTTAGCAGGCCCGTCCAGAGCGCTCTGTATTTGTCCATGACGTCTGCAGTGTGGATCAGCGCTCAAGGAACAGCTCACATCACATCTAACCTCAGCAGAAAACACCAGACTCCACATGCTGATTGCCTTGCGAAAGCACAGACTGCCTGCATGATCCCAGCAATGTTCCTCTTTAGGACTTTGGGAGCAAGTCCCTCCTACCACACAGTAAGTCCAGTGCTCCCAAATTATATAATCATTTCTGCATTAACCTTTGAGTTTTAATTGGGTTTTTCAGCAAAACATATTTACTGAGCTTTTGCTGAAATTTAGGATATTCTATTAGTCATATAATGCTAATGTGCTTGTTGCTGTCCTGGTTGGAGTGCTGGTTGCCGTGCTGGTTGTGGTTCTGCAGAACTGAGTCTTTGCTCCTCCATTTCCTGTACCATGTAGGTATGCTCAGAGATTGCCCGGTATGCACTCTCAACATCATTTGGTCTTTGCAGCCTTACAGCTACTTCCAATTCATTCCTCATGATTGATGTGGTGTATTTTGAATATGCTATGTCTGCTTTTTCCCTGGCAATTTTCTTCATTTCCTGCAACAAAATGCTGTTGGTTGTCTCAGAGAGGAGTGTATCGTAGTGCTGCTTATAGCTGTTCCATTCACAATTGCATTTAAAGCAAACCTAAAGGCAAAATGAGTCGTGAGTAACACCACAGCTGCTTAAGAGGTACCATAGAAACAATCCACCAGCCATGAGGATCAAGCCATACGTCTACATTTTCTCTTTCATGAGCATAATTTCTTTCTCTGTTTATAAACAGTATAATTACAGGAGGTAAAAGCAGATACAGTACTCCATTTACATGTACACCAGGTTTGCAGGAGCAATGAAATTCCATTTCAAAGATGCTCTGGAGGATGTAGAAACTATGAAGATGAGAAAAGCGTTGGCAGCCGTTGAGAGGAGGCTGAATAGTTTCTGTGGTACATCAGGTTACTTCACTCAATTCACTCAGTTCAACTTCAGATGAAGAAAAATTGTGAGAAAAAGTTGATGTCCAGCTGCCCAAAAGCCCTGCATCCCGTCTTTAACTTGTGTGATCGCTTTAGAGGTGTCAGCAGTCCAAACAGAGTCTGATTCCAAAGGCGAATCCCTCGGAATGCTTCAATTATGGTATGTATCATGAGGAGGACATTGGGTATCCACAGGTTCCTCTTGGAAATATTTCCAACCACATCAGCAAGTTTCAGTATAAGTAACTTATGTTAGAGACTTATTGTTAATTTCATATTGATGTGTAAAATTTCTTTTCGTTTTCAGTACCTATGAAAGATTTTGTCTGTTTTCTTGCTTTTTTTTTACCAAGTTTATTTTTCTGTATGTGATGTTGTTATTAATTCCATTCTTTTCTAGGCTTATTTACATTTCCATTCACGATATTTAGCAGATGTTTTTATCCAGAGTGACTAACAAAAGTGCTTTATCATTTACTCAAGGAATGAATACATCCTAGCCAGTGCAGTAATTTAGAGTCCAAGATACCATTGAACTAGAATACTGTTGAAATACAGGGATCAGTGCTGATGCCTAGAAGTGCAAAATACTCTATAACAGATATCGATACGTTCAGAAAACAATACTCTATAATAAGTACCAGAGGTTCAGTTACTCAACATAGGTGTAGGATCAGTGCTCATTTAAATATTCCACAAATAGATGGGTCTTCAGTCTGCGTTTGAAGACCACAAGGGACTCTGCTGTCCAGACAGTAAGCAGACATTTGTTCCACCATCTAGGATCCAAGATAGAGAATACCCTCGATACTTGTCTTCCATGAGACTTGAAGCATGGTGTTTGAAGCCAAGCCATACTTGAGGTTCGACGTACTCAAGGTACAGATCGGGCTTTTACCATTGACATCAAATATTGAGGGACATTTTTGGCTTTGTAGGCAAACATTCAGGTTTTAATCTGATGTGTGCAGCTATTGGAAGCCAATAAAGGGAGACCAGTCGAGACCAGTCTTGCTGATGTGTTTTGGACAAATTGTAGAGGTCTGATGTCTCGGAGGAAGACCAGCAAGTAGCGAGTTGCAGTAGTCTAGCCTTGAGATTACAAGAGACTGCACAAGCACCTCGGTAGCTTCCTGTGAGAGAACGGGCCGAATCCTTCGTATGTTACAAAGGAGAAATCTGCAAGACCATGTTAGATTAGAGAAGAATGTCAAAGGCTGCTGAAAGGACTAGAAGAATCAAAACAGATGACTGTTTGGCAGCTTTACCAGCATGAAGTTTTTTCGTCACATGCTATGAGGGCCGTGTCTGTAGAATGTGCCGGTTTGTAGCCAGACCGATTGATCACTTTATGCAAGTGCATGTACAACCAATGTTTCAGGAACTTCTTACTTATTAGGTTTCATACCTCAAATGTTAATCAAAATGAAGATTTTGAGGAAAATACGTTTAATATGTAACTTTTCTCCAAAATATACCCACCACTTTACTGGATATTATTGTTACTGACTTGTTCACAAACAGTAAATGTCATTCTTTGCAGTACAAATCTTTGTAAACTTTGCAGAGAATTAATCTCTTATTAGTATTCTTTAAATCTTTGGTTTGGCCTTTTTTGGGGCAAATATTGTTCGAAACTGGATGTTTGACAAATCACATTACTTTTTGTTACACACAAAAGGGTCTCTATACGAAAAAAAAGTTGAAAGTCATATAAGGGTTCTTTTGAAGAAAGATGTACCCATCTACCAGTCCCCATCTATCAGCTACTTACTCGGCTGCTGCTAAAAATAGGGATTTCAAATATTTTTTGAACTATTGACTTATTTTCCCAATAACCAAAATGTCAGTGCAGCATTCTAGAAATGTCACAATGCATATGACATCACAACAGCGTTGACGTCACTACAAGTATATAAAGGTGAGCGCAAGCATTTATATGTCATTTCACTTGACAGATTTCAGCAGTTATAAAGTTGGAAGACAATAGAGTGAATTAAACCTAATCGTAGGTGAACTTTCCAGAACAAGGTACGGTTGAATAAGTCAATTTTGTAATTACAGAAGGCTATTTTCCATCTAATTGTATGTGTATGTACCTGTCTTTCTGTCTAAATGTCCACTTAGCTACTATAGCTAGAGCTTTTCTAATTTTATGATGAACGGTCTGTCTGCTGTAGTTTTATATAGTTATGGAATGCATTGACGTTCCACCTGTTTTCTCACACAAGGCTTTATGTCAAGCATAAGCGACTGCTTTTTATGCTATTTAGATTTTGCTGTTTTAAAGGTACAAGACAAGTAATATAAGTGATTAAACCAAATTTCATCACCATACCCGCCCTTTCATGTTAGATTGCTGTCTGTCCACCAAACTGTAAAAATGATTTATGCTTTTGACTTCACATCGCCTTTTCAGAACAAAGTATTCCAGGAGGGTCCTAAGAAAACTTGGACCAGGACAAATGGAGAAACAGAAGCGTCTTTTAGGCAGGAAGATGTAAGGCCTTTGCACTACAATGTTAAAAAATCTTAGAATAACAATATTAATTTTAAATGATTCTTATTTATACAGCATATTCCTTATAGAACCCAAAATCTCAAGGTGCTTTACACTGCAATGAATGAACAGTATTTAGTAATAAAACATTGATCAAATAAAACAGTTAAAAGTCACAAAATATAAATGTAGAAAATGAAATTCATTGAAACAGAATTTAAATTAAACCGGCTAAACAAGCTGAACAATTAGATCAAGCTAAACAAGCCACTCTTTAATCTGTATTAAACACCAATAGAGCTTGCACTCTAAATACTTTCTGGACTATTCCAAAGTATCGGAACGATGAAACATGAAACAGATGAAACATGTTTCATCAACCTTGTTATTTTAAAAGATTAGGAAGTAATGTTAAAGGAATCAGTCTTATTTTCCTTATAATGTGCTAAAGTAGAATAAAATAATTTTGATTGTATTGTGCAATTAACAAAATACAACATGGACCTGAGCTCTATCAGTGATTCATCCATTAAATAGAGAATAAGAATAACAATCTATAAACTTAGACACAAGCTCTCTCAAAATAATTTGACCATGGATTTTAGTTCAGGCTGTTGATGTTTGAAGAATGACAAACGAACAACATTTCCTTATATATTTTTGTTGTTTCCATAGTAAAATTCCTTCACCTCCAAAAGTGACACGGGCTTCTTCAGTATTTAAAAAGGTGAGTTTAAAATGGCCAAATTTGTTATTCATCAGAAAATGGAATTGTTGCTAATAAGTGAGATGTCAGCACAGTTGTTATGTTATCCTGATATTTAATTTCTTTTTATTCAACCTCTTCTATGGTTCTCAAAACAAGAGCAAGTCAAAAAGCACAAGACAAAACGAGAATAAACCTGTGAGGAATGACAGCAAAATGCTCCTTGATAGAGCCAAAAAAATCATCCCAGACTTGGAGAAGCTCGATATTGCACCAATCTTGACCCATTTTGTGATGGATCTGACTCATGAGTATGCCATTTTTAAACCTTTTCTTCTTCTTCTTCTTCTTCTTCTTCTTCTTCTTCTTCTTCTTCTTCTTCTTCTTCTGCTTTTTCAATTTATCATTTTTATTTTTGGTATAATTTTGAATGTATGAGATTTTTAGCATAAATATTAATTATAGTTCTAAAGAATGCTTTTATTCACATTCTTTTAGGCAGTGGACATCTATCCGGAAAGCAATCCCTAGTCCAGTAAGTCATACTACATTGCTTACACATCAACATATTTTAAATGGGATTCATATTAATTCTAAACCAAACAACCAAAACCATTTTGGAGCAATTTTCAATGTTCGCCTTTCTATGTTATCTCTCCTTTCTTTCACAGGAGACAAAGGTCATGATCTCTCATATGGGTTCATTCATTGCGGACATTGTCACTGAAGTAACTGTGATGGGTCTTCTTTCATCTCTGGAAGAAATGTTAGATGTTGATCTAAGATCAGTGTTGCTTTCAAATTCCAAGAAGGAAACTGCAGATTTGCTGAATGCTTTCCGTACCAGATATCGTGAGATAAATCATTCAGCTTCAGTCCACGTGAAGGAGGGAACAGCTCATATGGACTCTCTGAGCAGAGATGTTAGGACTGCGGTTATTGATACGCATCGCAGTTGCCTGGATGACCATGAGAGAGACCAAATTGTGATGAAATTCCACTCTACTATGGAAGATACAAATTCAGAAGCAGTGAGTGAGGTTCTGATAGGAGATACTGAGAGTCTGACATCGTTATCCTCAGATGTCCATGACGATGGTACATCTAGACCTATAAGTACCATTCCTATAGCTGGCTCTCCGGTTTCGGATATGCTTCAGCGCTTTGATGATGAGATGGAGGAATTTGCTGAACTGTCACAAGACATCAATCCCCGCATAAAAGGAAGGACACATTTTTTGTCCCGTCATTTAATAAATCCTGACCTTGAAGGGGTCTCATCTTGTGAGCTCTGTGGTATGGTCATGCCAATCTACCTAGAGCAGGATGACTTGAAATCATCACAGGCATCATCAGAGCTATGCACAGATAGTAGGAACACCTCCTCCGATGTCATGGCAAGCCAAGTTATGGAGTTGGTTGTCCCACCCTCTGTGAAGAAGGCTCAAGAGTCCCCCAGTGTACACAATGACTTGTCTTCCCTGTTCAGCATCGATATACATAGCTCTCCATCACTACAGTCTGAGATGTCTGCTAGGTCACCATGTACTGAGCCTGCTCTGGACAATCAGAGCAAAACCATGAAAGCCCAGAAGGGGAGATTGCATTTCCTATTCCCCTTCAGTAAGGTCTCAAAGAACTTAAAGGTAAAACATTTGACTTATTTCTTATTTAGATTTTGTTACATTGTTAATTTTTAAAGTAGTGCATATTTGAATTTCATTTCACACTGAATGTGTATATATCACTTTGCATAAATGACATAATTTGTTCTAAATTATATTCTGTTGCATTATTACTGGTTTGTATCTGTACTTTTAGTTATAAATGTACTTATGCTCTGATATTTTTCTACTAAATCATTGTTTTGTTTTTGTTAGAAACTCAAAAAGAAAAGCAAGGAGCACCCTAACACTGTAGCTGCTGCTGCAACTACAGGTAAGAACATATTGCTAGAAACACATATGACAATTTAGTTGTTAGACAGAATATCACAGTTATATCCATTTTTTAAAAATCAATAACTTTTTTGTCTTATGATAGGTAGTGAAGATGTTTCCCCCATCTCGTCACGTTTCACGAGGATGTTATCGTTCTTTAGAAGGCAACGCTCAAATCATCAATAAAGCCTGAAACATCAATTTGCTGAAAATGTGCAAAAATGGCTGGTTTTTGATTACATTTACATTTACATTTACAGTATTTAGCAGATGCTCTTATCCAGAGCGTCTTACAAAAGTGCTTTGTCCTTTACTCATAGAATATCTTAGTACAGTACAGTAGGTTAGAGTCCCACATACCAATGAACTAGAATACTGTAGAATACAGGGATCAATGCTGATACCTAGAAGTACAAAATACATAAGGTCTATCTTAAACAATGATAAGTGCAATAAACAATAAGTGCTAGAGTTTTTTAAACAACATAAACAATACCCTACAATAAGTACAAATTTAGTCAGTCAATATGGGAGCAGTTTCAGTTGTCCTTTAACTAGGCTGCAAATAGATGAGTCTTCAGTCTGCATTTGAAGACTGCAAGGGACTCTGCTGACCGGACAGCAAGTGGGAGTTCATTTCACCATCTTGGAGCCAGGACAGAAAATAGTCTCGATGCTTGTCGTCAATGAGAACTGAAGCAAGGAATTTCAAGCCGAGCCGTACTTGAGTTTCAAAGTGCTCGAGCAACGGATCGCGCTTTGACCATTGACTTCATGTATGAAGGGGATGATCCATTTTTGGCTTTTGTAGGCAAGCATCAAAGTTTTAAATCTGATGCGTGCAGCTACTGGGAGCCAGTGAAGGGAGTGCAGCAGTGGAGTAACGTGTAAACTTCGGAAGATTGAAGACCAGTCGTGCTGCTGCATTCTGGACAAGTTGTAGAGGGCTGATGGCTCTTAGAGGAAGACCAGCAAATAGCGAGTTGCAGTAGTCTAGCTTTGAGATCACAAAAGACTACACAAGCACCTGGGTAGCGTCCTGTGAGAGATAGGGCAGAATGTTTCATATGTTACAAAGGAGAAATCTGCAAGACCGTGTTAGATTAGAGAAGAATGTCAAAGGCTGCTGAAAGGACTAGAAGAATCAAAACAGATGACTGTTTGGCAGCTTTACCAGCATGAAGTTTTTACGTCACTGCTATGAGGGCCGTTTCTGTAGAATGTGCCGGTTTGTAGCCAGACCGATTGATCACTTTATGCAAGTGCATGTACAACCAATGTTTCAGGAACTTCTTACTTATTAGGTTTCATACCTCAAATGTTAATCAAAATGAAGATTTTGAGGAAAATAAGTTTAATATGTAACTTTTCTCCAAAATATACCCACCACTTTACTGGATATTATTGATCCTGATTTGTTCACAAACAGTAAATGTCATGCTTTACAGTACAAATCTTTGTAAATTTTGCAGATAATTAATCTCTTATTAGTATTCTTTAAGTCTTTGGTTTGGTCTTATTTGGGGCATATTTTGTTTGAAATTGGATGTTTGACAAATCACATTATTTTTTTGTTACACATAAAAGGGTCTCTTTACATGAAGAAAAAAAATTGAAAGTCATAAAAAGGTACTTTTGAATAGAATGCAGAACTGGGTGAGGATGCTGGTGTCAAAGGTGTGTTTCTCTATATATCCAGACTCCTATGCAGGGCACACAATAAAATACGTGAAAGGTTGCCAGAGCATACATTGGGACATGCACCCACATGGGCAGCATATCTGCTGCGTGTGCCTGGGTGTGCCCATGCATGCACGATTGGGAATCATTCACGCTGTTACACTGGTTGGGGCAGGACGACGTGGAGTCGCTCTTGTCACTGGAGTTCTTCTTGCCGCTCTCCGAGCACAAGTCGCCCTGCAGTGCATCGAACAGCACGGGGTT